>NC_039360.1:71709966-72026924 GCF_003573695.1 Papaver somniferum
GACCGGACCAGTTAGACCAATCGGAATAAGTATTAACACTTGGATAGCAATATGCGTGTGTTCTCCCAGTTTCCGTCGCCTAAGCAAGCGTGGAATGCAGGACCCGTGGGAACTATCGTGTAATCTGCTGACAAGAAGCATGCGCTTGGATCAAAAAGATCTATTCATGCCGTTAATCAAAAAAAAAAAAAGGTTATTGTTCTGTGTAGTCAACTGCTGGTTCCCTTGTATTTGCCAGTGTGTTGATCTAGATTTAACTTATTGACCACTGGTACCCTTGTATATGCCAGTGTGTTGATATTAGTCAGACTTGTATCTCAATCCATTAGGATAGGTTCATTTTGGCGGAGGCCTTCAGACAGATATGGGAAACGTCGTCCACTTAGTAAACATCAAAACCATCTATGTTTTTCTATATCCATCTTCTTGATCTATCCATGTGATTAGTTTTGACTCCGAATATGATGTCCATAGTGCAGCTATCTGAGTAGAGCTCTGTCACTTTATATGAATTTTAGTATGCTTGAGTGCAAACTCGTGTACAACAATTGGAATTTCGCATCAGGGTACTTCTTCCTGTAGTCAATAAGTATGCCAACCAAGGAGATTCTTTAGTGCCTTCCAAGGTTCTACGTAGATAGCTAAGGTCTGGAGTACAGGTTTTGTGGGTATATCTCTAGTAAGCCCTCCCGAGACTATAACTCGGCCACTAGGGACACCTAGGGGTTTAAAGGCTTATTGCATACGCTAAATGCAATCGACGATGCCTGCGACAGTGAGTTAGGATTTTATTTTGTAGTTTTGATTTGCTCGGGACTAGCAAATAATAAGTTTGGGGATATTTGATAGACGCATTTATATGTCTATTTTTATCTCTATTGTGTATTTTATTAGTACTCATTTTGTACTTATTTTGGTTATTTTATGTCTTTATAGGTATTTTGGAGAAATAAGCTTTTGCGGCGAAATTGGCTCGAAAAGTTGTTAAAGGCACCTGGGAGGACATTTGCTATTCGGACTCTCGCTTTGGATAAGGGGTAACCCATTTCGGGCATGTGCTAAAGGGAGACCGGGACTGGATAAAGGGGAGGTCACTTTCCTTCCCAAATTCAAAAGAAGAAAATTGGCGGGAAAACATGGCTTTCACGGGCAGATTTAGGTTTAGAGTTTTGATCGAGTTTTTTGGAGATTAAAGGGCTGATATTGATTGGGTTTACTCCTTAGGCCTAAATAGGCCTGGTGAAGTCTTTGGATCGCACCCAAATTGGCTGGAATGGCCGGAAATTGGAATCAAAGTCAAATAAGGAAACACGGCTTCATGGGTTCGAATTTGGAAATTCAGAGAGATTAAAGGCAAGAAATTCGTTCCAAAGATACATATTCTAACTAAGGAAGAGTTTGGTATAATCGGTAGATCTCAGAAACGCGTGAAACAAATTTGGGAAGGAATTATTGCCGTGACTGCCAAGGAAGGAAAGAGGAGATTTCGATGCGATTTGGGAGAGATTCGATGACCCTTTTGTGTATAAATATGTTGCTTATGGTCCCTAGAAGGGTGATGAGGAGTAGGGAGAAGTTTAGAGCACTGCAGAGCCGAGAAATCAAAGTTGCAGGAAACCAGTTCGCTGCTGCTGCTGCCATTAACAAAGCTCGAAGAACACGAAGAACACACCCCCAGAATTAGTCGTTTTCTGTTGCGTCAGAGGCAGTCTTATTTTGTCGCGTCAACTGCAGCAGCGAAGTATCGTTGTTTTATAAACGCTTTCTGTGAGTCTTAAACTTCCTGTTTTAGTATTTCTTCATCTTTTAATCAACTTTTGAGCTGTAATCATGAATCTTGAGCAAGTGATTAATATGAGGAGCTAAACCCCTTATCCAAGGCAACAGAGGAAGCCATTGTTTCATGAAAATTGGTATAATTCTATTTTATTTATTTATTGCAATTATTTTATATGATTATTTGCATAGAACTTAAAAGAATAATTGATTTTTATTGAGTTGTTGTGAATTATTTTGATGGAGCATGCTTGGTTTTAAGACTTTTGATGTTTCATGCTTGGTGATTACAACTATTACTTCAAAAATCTATTAGAGGCAAAATATAAGATCACTTTAAAAGAAAGAATTGCATGAATATTGATTAGAATTTATCTCTTAATTGGTCATTGGTGGAATCCTGAGTCTTGGTATTTTCTTATTATCTTTGAAACAACTTAATTTACTTTTCAAAAATCCTTCGCAAGTTCGAGAGAACGACATCTTATTTACCACTTTACAAACAACTTAAAAATCACATCAGTGTGGGTCTTAGAACCACAACGACAATAGCACTTCTCTTTGATCGTTCTTTTGTGACGCTTCCTGTGGGTCGCACATTAGCTGTTTACACCATTTTCTCTTCTTCTCTTCATTGTAAACACCATTTGAGCAATAAATAAATATTTTGAGCGTGTTTTTATCATGATGAGATAAACCCAACACTGGGACGACGGAGGAGGGTGAATTTCATACACGAGTAAATTTATTTTATTCTTTCTTATGACTTTTGTATTAATTTAAAATTGAAATATGATTTGAATTAATTGGTTGTTATTTAATTTGATGATGTATGCTTAGCTTAGGTGTTTTGATACATCATGCTTACGACTTACAATCGATGTTTTGAGAATCTATCTTGGCAAAATCAGAGTCCATGTTAATTTTATTGAGTTTTAAATTGTCAAAGAATATATGAATGAACCCTGTGTAGTGAATTCGGCCAAATCCTTAGTCCCAGTACCTCTCGCCCATTGTTAATATTTTTGTATATATATATATATATATTTTTTTTTTTAAATCTAAAATTCCATTTCCTTCATAAGTCTGAAACTAATCTTTTTACCACTATCACTACAACAATTTTGGAAAAACATCATTTATACATTAACAACCTCATATCTTCCTTAATCTTCCCCGAAAATGAATAACAATAAAGATTAACGAATTGAATCTCATCATGTTTTCCTGTGAAATTGGCA
Source organism: Papaver somniferum (assembly GCF_003573695.1). Taxonomy (NCBI): domain Eukaryota; kingdom Viridiplantae; phylum Streptophyta; class Magnoliopsida; order Ranunculales; family Papaveraceae; genus Papaver; species Papaver somniferum. The sequence continues at coordinate 71,712,984 of NC_039360.1, forward strand.
TCTACTAAATTTCAACCTAATCAGGGTTTATCAAAGAAAGAAGGACATTGATCATAGTGCATGACGTTTGAGAAAAATCTGAGATTCACGATTGATTGGCTTCAGATTTCGTCTGGTGGAGATTTTCAGAAGAGGAAAGAAAAATGAAAAAGAAAAAGAAATGGGAGTAAAATAAGGGCGGAGTTTAAACTCGCATAGGTAGGCTGTCAACTTCTTTTCCATTGGATGGAGGAAAATGAATTCGCGGGAAACCCAAATCCTTCCTAAAAAACTGATGCCAAATACTAGTAAAATGGACGACCCCCCCCAACTCCACTCCACCCTCAATTCTACTGGTGCCAAACGCACTCTAAGTTATGTTTTTAGTCCACACAAGGTGCTCTTTATTAGAGATAACATACGTTCATAGTGAGCTATCTTTTTAAAGATAAAAATGATTTGAGATTTTAAATCATTTATTTTTTTGATAAAATCCTTCACCATACCTCTAAAGTTATTATCAAAATGACAAACACACAAGAGGCAGTTAGATTAATAACCTTCTTCATCATTTGTAGATCTCTCATTCTTCTTCTTTGAGGAAATGATACCTTCACAAAGATACACATTAATTGCTTCAACTGCATTCCTTTTTCTGGTACCTCTAGTTACAGGAGCCATGGAACCGTATCTTTAATAGATAAGAGAAGTGAAGGGAATTTTGATCACAAATGAATATAAATAGACTAATGGACATCAACCCTAGAAGAACCATGAACAAGTCTTTTACGGTTCAAGAACCATTATCTATTTTAACTAAGAAGATATTTTATTAACATAAAAAATAAGAAATAAACAATTATACAATACTTTAGCAACCTTGACACAATCTTAATTTTCTCAAGTTAAAGATGAGGATGCAGACATCACTAGTATTAGCTAGTGACGGAGTGAGCCGAATGCTCACATATTTTATCACATAATGACTTATCAAGGTTTGTTGTATAAACAGACTTCTTACCTTGTCTGAATCTGGTTCTTTTAGATTTCTTCTTGTCTTCAGGAGTACCATGTTGATTACCCAAGGCCAGATTCATTCTTTGCATATATTTTTGAAGTTTGGCAATCTTTTTGTTGTTCCTCTTAAATTTCCAACACTTATTTTGGACATGATTTGCATTTCCGCGAAACGAACAAATCAAGGAAGATTTATTGTCTTGTTTACTTGCCTCCTGTTTATTACAACATTCATCATCAATTATTCCAACACCGGATATAACAGAAGAGTTGTTTGTGCTCACAGTTTTTCTTTTGAACCCTAAACCATTTGTGTTTCCAAAAGACTTCTGACCAAATAACATTGCTGAGATTTTGTCAGAACTTCCAAACAACCTTTGCAAGTCACACTTAAGAGTATTAATCTATTTTTCCTTTAGAGACAGGGTTCTGGTGAATTCATCATTAAAACAATCTATCTCAAGATTTTTTACCTAAAGTGATGATTCAAGTTTCTCTAACGACACCTTTAGTTGAAGATCTTCTTGGTGAATTTCTTCACACTTATCCAAGAATTCAAAAATCTCAGACTCAAACTCTGAATCAGAATTTGAGTAGGAAGAAGTTTATGTTGCGAGAGCTGAAAATTATTTGCACACATTGGAAGTATGCAAGATATTGACAACCTGGGATGATTTTTCTTGTATTGAATCATCTGAAGCATTAACCAGAGAAAGACCTTTCTCACAATTTTTGCTTCTTTTACAATATCCTTGATCTTTTGTGTAATCAATGTTTTATCAAAAACAACATATTGGACCAACATTCATCAGTCCAAGACAAGCTAGAGGATTCGCTTGTGTTGGTCACAACATTGAACGTAAATGTTCTGACTGTGTTCAGATCAAGATAAAGTATTTTTAAATTTCCAACAAGAGTATTTCTGGAAAGCGTAATAAAGTTATTTCCTTCAACAATGGCATGTTTCTTAGAATTTTATCTAGATGGCAATGATCTGAGAATTTTCATCACAGTGTCCTTTTCAAGAATAGTCTTTCTAACGCAAAAGATGCATTAAAAATTTCAGACACTTTGTGATTAAACTCATCAAATGAATCTTCATCTGCCATACGAAGGTTTTACCAATCAGAATTTAGGTTTTGAAGCCTAGCTTCTTTTTCACATGTATTCCCTTCAAATGCGGTTTCTAAGATATCCCACGCATCTTGAGACCGAGTGCACGTAGTCACATGATGTTGAATATCTGGGGTAATGGCATGGATGATTGCATTCAATCCATCAGAGTTTTGCTTTGCGGTAAGAATCTCGACAGCATCATAAACACCGATATCCTTTGGAGCAGTTACATTGCCTTCTATAACAACCGCAGGATTATAGCCATTAACAACATAAATCCATGATTGAAAATCACGCGCTTGAAGAAAGGCACGCATATCAATTTTCCTCCATAAGTAATTCGAGCCATCGAAGACTGGTGGTACGTTTATAGAGATAACACTTTTGTCCATAGAGTCAGATCGCTACAAACACAGACTTATAAGGTCTTTAACGTGTTTGCCTGCTCTGATACCAATTAAAAAAGCGGGGGTATAACAATCACACAAATATTTTGCTTAGCAATCTGTATGGACTAACTCCAATATACTTTCAAGAGAATCAAGTAGATAGTTAGACTCAATCTTAAGAAAAGTATATCCAAGAGTTATATCTCTATTTCTCAATTAAATCTGCAATCAAATAAATAAGAATTTGCGAGCCCGATTGAATATAAGAGATTACTTGGACGATATAAAAAACCAATATCCAAGTTTCAATCAATTTAATCAACAACAAAAGGTTGGGTTCACAATTGATTGAACTTACGCACAACCTGTGATATTTCAATTGTATAAACAAATATAATGCGAAAAAGAAATAACACACACACCAGAAATTTTCTTAACGAGGAAACCGCAAATGCATAAAACCCCCGGGATCTAGTCCAGATTTGAACACCACACTGTATTAAGCCGATACAAACTCTAGCCTACTACAAGTTAACTTCGGACTGGAATGTAGTTGAGCCCCAACCAATCTCACACTAAGGTACAGTCGCGTTCCTTATGCCTCTTGAACCATGCGGGTTCTGCGCACTTGATTCCCTTAGTTGATATCACCCACAACTAAGAGTTTCTACGACCCAAAGTCGAAGACTTGATAAACAAATTTGTATCACACATAAAAGTCTATTGAATAGATAAATCTGTCTCCCACAGAAATACCTACGAGTTTTTGTTCCGTCTTTTGATAAATGAAGGTGAACAGGAACCAATTGATACACCGGTCTTATTTTCCCGAAGAACAACCTAGTAATATCAATCACCTTACAATAATCTTAATCATATGGAAGTGAAACAAGATATTGTGGAATCACAAACGATGAGACGAAGATGTTTGTGACTACTTTTTATCTTACCTATCAGAGATTAAATCTCGAGCAAATCTTAGAGAAGATAATACTCAACACGATAGAACAAAGTAAGATCGAAACACGCAACTACAGAGAAAATTGTTGGCCCTGGCTTCAGAATCCCAATTAATTCTTTAAGTCGTTAACCTATAATGGTTTTAGGAAAAACCTAGGTTAAAGGAGAATCGACTCTAGTCGTAACTAGTATCACACATGAAGTGTGGGGATTAGGTTTCCCAGTTACTAAAGTTTTCTCTTATTTAGTCTCCAAATCATGGTTTGCAATTACCTCGGTAATAAAGCATCCAATATTCACCGTTATATGAAAACCTGATTACAGTCCAGCTAATATCTTTAAACCGTTATATCGAACTTAACTTGTTATACACAAATGAAATGTGACTTCATTTAGGTATGAGTAATCATACCCAAACGTGTGCACATAGTTGGCTCAACAATAGTTAACTAAAGTTAGCCATATGAACACTTTTATATCAACCTCGTTCATCTTAATCACAACTAGTTCAAATGACTCAAATGAAACTAGTTATGGAGTTTTTCAATTTTTTATATTCTCGTAGTAGTATTCAAGATACAATAGAAGCAAAATCGATTTTGATTAACTTGAATCAATTCATGAACATTATAGCCACAGTTTACAAAAGATTTCATTCCTTAATATATAAATCTATTTGTTCACGAACAAACCGATTTTAGAACTTAACCCACTCATGTATTCAAGACACAATAGAAGCAAAATCAATTTTGATTCACTTGAATCAATTCATGAACATTATATCCACAATTTACAAAAGATTTCATTCCTTAATATATAAATCTATTTGTTCATGAACAAACCGATTTTAGAACTTAACCCACTCAAATATGCAAACTGGTATGCATACTTAGAGTTCCGGACTTGGTATGGGTTCGCCAGTATGCGAACGGGTACGCATACTGTCGTATGTGACCAAACTCAGTTGAATTCTCGGACTTGAACTTTTCAGCCGGTACGCTTACGGGTATGCATACTAAGTTCTCGAACTTCAACTATCAAACCAGTACACATACATGTATGTATACTATGGTTCCCGGAATTTGAATAACTTGCAACAGTTAGCATACAAGTACACACACTATGCTATATCCAATCAATAGTTAATCCTTCTAAACTCCACATTAATCATTAAAACATTCTTGGAAGACGAGAATAGATGTCTCACACAAACTATTAGATTCAAAGCAATTTTCAAGTGATCAATAGATCAATACGAATATTCCGAGTCTACATCAAATGACTGTCTCACACAAATCATGTAAGATGTTACCAGGAGATTTTCACATGATCATCTTTTGACTTTCGTCAAGAATAAAGATGAACTTGGTTAAAGTGAAAGCTTACCAACACATATTTCAAGAAATAAGCGAGTTAAACTCAACTCGAAATATCAAATGTGTATAATATAAAGTCTGTATAGCTATACGACTTTTGTCTCAATAGGAGATAGAATAGAAATAGACTTTTGAGTGATAGATGATTTCAAGTCTCCACATACCTTTTGTTGATGAAGTTCCACAAGCTCCCCTTAGTAGTTATTCGTCTTCAATCGATCAACGCCGTGAAGTTTAATTCTCAACTACACATTATATCCTAATCCGAGACATAGCTATAAGTAGACTAGAAATCAAGACTTATAGTTTTGGAAACTAAACTTGACAAACAAGCTTGAGATACTAACGCTTGCGAGTTCGCCCGAGAAGTGCTCTAACAATCTCCCCCTTTGCGACTAGAGTCGATTCTCCTTTAACCTAGGTTTTTCTAAAAACATTATAGGTTAACGACTTGAAGACTTCATTTGGGGTTCATGAAGCTAGATACAACTATTTTTCTGTAGTTGTGTATTCTAATCTTACTTGTTCAATCTTATTGAGTACTATCTTCTCTAAGATTTTCCCGAGATTTATCTCCGATAGGTAAGATATAAAAGTAATCACAAAGCTCTTCGTGTCATTCTTTGTGATTCCGCAATAACTTCTTCTACTACCATATAGTTGAGTTATTATGAGGTGATTGATATTTCTAGGCTTCTCTTAGGGAGTATAAGACCGGATTATCAATTGGTTCCTATTCACCTTGATTTATCAAAAGACGGAACAAAAACTTCGTAGACACTTATGTAGGGATAGATGTATCTATCAGAATAAACTTATCCGTGGGAGACAGATTTGTTTATAAGTCTTCAACTTTGGGTCATAATAACTCTTAGTTGTGTGTGAGATCAGCTAAGGGAATCAAGTGCGCAGAATCCGGCGTGGTTCTAGAGGCGCAAGGAACGCGACTGTATCTTAATCAGTGTGACACTTGGTTAAGGCTCAACTACATTCCAGTCCGAAGTTAACTTGTAGTAGGCTAGTGTCTGTAACGGCTTAATACAATGTGGTGTTCAAATCTGGACTAGGTCCCGGGGTTTTTCTGCATTTGTGGTTTCCTCGTTAATAAAATTTCTGGTGTCTGTGTTATTTTTTTTTCTCATTATATTTGTTTATATAATTGAAATATCACAGGTTGTGCATAGTTCAATCAATTGGTAAATCCGACCTTGATTGTTGGATAAGAATTGATTGGCACTTGGGCATCGGTCCTTGGTACCGTCCAAGTTATTTCTGATATCAATCGGGCTCACAGATTGTTATCTGTTCGATTGCAGACTGTGTTGATAAATTGAGATATAACTCTTTGATATCTTTCTTGGTTGATCTCACTTTATAAGCTGGTGCTCTCCGAATTATATTGGAGTTAGTCCATACAGATTGCCGAACGAATTATTGGGTGTGGTTGTTATACCCCTGCTTTTTCAGAGGGTACCAAGTACACCAGTATTTATACCCAAAATTACTTTTAGGCACTAAACACGATGATTTGATGATGATTATTGAAAATTAGGGTTAAATAGCGGATTAAAAATAAATGTAGAAGACAAAGATTAAACGTGGTTCGACAAGTGTTGCCTACATCCACAGAGGAACATAGAAATATTTTATTGATTATAGATACAAGAGTACGAGTTGGGCAGGCTGGCTGTTGCTTGGGTTGAGTACAAGTATTTGGACCAACATCAGGCGTTGGGCTCGTTGTCAAGACGAGACTTTATGCTTTCCAAGGTGTAAGACTTTCATACTCGCGTGCAAGACGAGATTTTTATGCTTGCGATAAGATCAAGACTTATGTGCTCACGTGCAAGGTGAGGCGTTAGGTGCTTGCTAAGTGATACAAGGCTAAATATTGAAGGGTCTAAGCAATCCTCATCTCGAACTCCATCATGTCGCTATCCCCGAACCTCAAACTTGATCATGTCCGCTATCCACGAACCTCGAAATCGATCATGTTGCTGCTCCAAGTGTGTATAAAAGTTTCTTGAACCCAAGAATTTTTAGGTCCATGTTGTAGGGAATTAAAAAACGATCGCAACGAGCCAAAATTCACCCAATTCACATGTCAAACGAATGAGATATCAAGGAAAGAATATTGAAGACCAAACCCAAGCCCAAACAGTGGGGAGGAAAAATCCGTTAGTGTTTAAATTTGGGGCTGAAATATCCAAGCTAGTTTGGATTGGCTCACGGCTCGGCTTGGATTTCGATGGCCGCTCGAACAGCTCGGCTTGGAACTGTTTAGCTCTAAGCGGCTGCTTGACTCGATCACCTTGGCTCATCTCGTAGCGGCTCGAACAGCTCAGCTCGGCTTGGAGCTGGTTGGCTTGGGAGAAAGTGTTCTTGTTGTTACTGTTTTCGCAACAGTTTCTTCAACCTCGCAACGGTTTCTTCAACCTTCATAACAGTTTCTTCAACCTTCGTAACGGCTTCTTCAACCATAACTTTTCTGCTTTTGTTGTTTTTTGCATGGAAATCCATGACATGATTTCTGAGCTTTTGATGCACCTATCTTGATGATAAAACACGATTTTTTTAAACGAATCCCCTTAGTTGGCGCCAATGTTTGTACCCGAAATTACTTTTAGGCACTAAATACGATGATTTGATGATGATTATTGAAAATTAGGGTTAAATAGCGGATTAAAAATAAATAGAGGAGACAAAGATTTAACGTGGTTCGGCAAGTGTTGCCTACATCCACGGAGGAACAGAGAAATATTTTATTAATTGTAGGATACAAGAGTTTTCTCCGGGTTAGCTAACCTAAAATTTCATATCTTCTTAGAGTTTAGATACAAGTATTAATATAGTTTATGTAACCTAATTCTGATTTAAACTTGATGTGCAAGAAACTTGGGGAACAAGACTTCTGGAAACTTCTGGAATCTTCTTTCACGGGCTAGACGGGATTGATTAATGGGCCTTCCGTGTATTTTATACATGGTACAAACATCGCCCTCTCTGAGCCTCTAACTTGTTGGGGGTTAAGAAGTTTGTTTATCCTTCTGCGTCGATCGTTGATGATGAAACTCGCCCCCAAGCGGGAGTAAAGATATTACAAAGACGCCCCCCAACTGTAATTACCTGCAAAAAAATTTGCTCACGTTCTAGGCGAGACTTTTTGCCACGTAGTGGACTTGTGATGCTCGAGAGATAGTCAAGTCATGAGTGGAATGTAGTGTGATTGCGGCTGTGGAAAGGCTTTTTGCTCGCAACGTAACAAGGCTGAAGCGCTCGCTGCTCGGGCAGGCTGGCTATTGCTTGTATTGAGTACGAGTCTTTGGACCAACATCGGGCGTTGGGCTCATTGTCAATACGAGATTTTATGCTTGCCAAGGTGCAAGACTTTCATACTCGCGTGCAAGACGAGATTTTTATGCTTGTGATAAGAGCAAGACTTATGTGCTCACATGCAAGGTGAGGCTTTAGTTGCTTGCGAAGTGATGCAAGGCTAAACATTGAAGGGTCTAAGCAATCCTCATCTCGAACTCCATCATGTTGTTATCCCCGAACCTCAAACTTGATCATGTCGCTATCCACGAACCTCGAACTCGATCATGTTGCTGCTCCAAGTGCGTATAAATTTTCTTGAACCCAAGAATTTTTAGGTCCATGTTGTACGGAATTAAAAAACGATCGCAACGAGCCAAAATTCACCCAATTTGCATGTCAAGCGAATGAGATATCAAGGAAAGAATATTGAAGACCAAACCCAAGCCCAAACTGTGGGGAGGAAAAATCTGCTGGTGTCTAAATTTGGAGCCGAAATATCCAAGCTAGTTTGGCTTGGATTTTGATGGCCGCTCGAACAACTCGGCTTGGAACTGTTTGGCTCTAAGTGGCGGCTTGGCTCGATCACCTTGGGTCATCTTGTAGCGGCTCGAACAGCTTAGCTCGGCTTGGAGCTGGTTGGATTGGGAGAAAGTGTTCTTGTTGTTACTGTTTTCGCAACAGTTTCATCAACCTCGCAACGGTTTCTTCCACCTTCATAACGGTTTCTTCAACCTTCGTAACGGTTTCTTCAACCATAACTTTTTTGCTTTCGCTGTTTTTTGCATGGAAATCCATGGCATGATTTCTGAGCTTTTGATGCACCTATCTCAATGATAAAACACGATTTTTTTACACGAATCCCCTTAGTTGGCGCCAATGTTTGTACCCAAAATTACTTTTAGGCACTAAACACGATGATTTGATGATGATTATTGAAAATTAGGGTTAAATAGCGGATTAAAAATAAATAGAGAAGACAAAGATTTAACGTGGTTCGGCAAGTGTTTCCTACATCCACGGAGGAACATAGAAATATTTTATTGATTGTAGGATACAAGAGTTTTCTCCGGGTTAGCTAACCTAAAATTTCATATCTTCTTAGGGTTTAGATACATGTATTTATATAGTTTATGTAACCTAATTCTGATTTAAACTTGATGTGCAAGAAACTTGGGCAGCAAGACTTCTGGAAACTTCTTTCACGGGCTAGACGGGCTTGATTAATGAGCCTTCCATGTATTTTATACATGGTATAAACAACCACCAACTTTTTTATCAGAAACCTATCCGGACAATCCTTATATCATTTATACGTTGGTTTACGTAACTGTATACAAGATTGTTTTAATCAAGGAAAACCTAGTATGAACTCGAACTGTTCGCGAACCGAATTCCAACAATTACAAGTCTTCTAATCTATACTTCAAGAAATGAATTCAACAAGAACTAGTTTTGTAGGTTATTTATAGTTGAGTTAATACTATTTGGGTTTAACGATGTACGATCAATGATATTTCAATTATAAAGATAAAAATATATAATGCGGAAAAGAAATAACACAATTACCAGAAATTTTTGTTAACGAGGAAATCATAATCTCGTAGAAAATCCCAGTGACCTAGTTTAGATCGAACACACACTAATTTAAGTTGTTAAAATAATTTCATACTACCAGATTTCGGACTAGATGTAACATCTGCTTCAGTTGTATTCGTGCACCTGTAAAAATCCTAGCAGAACGCCGATACTTTTTAGAAATTGTTCTTGTAAATCTTCTAGCAGAACGCCAATTGTCTTTAGATGATGCTCTACAAAGTCTTCTAGCAGAAAGTTAATTCTCTTTAGAAAATGCTCATTAATAATTAAGGTTTACACGTCCCGTAACCTAATTGATTCTCCCTCAAGATCACCTAGAAATAATGTACAAATAACTTGATCAATCAAATCTAGGGTTTATGAAAATTATACCTAGATACAGGTTCTGTAATTTCCATCTTGGTGTAACCCAGAACCAGACTGGATCAAAGTCAACACTGATGGAGCTGCTAGAGGCCACCCGGGTATGGCGGGAGCAGGTTTCATTTGCAGGAACTCGAATGCGCAAACGATAATGGCTCTTTCTCAACCTCTAGGATTAACATCATCGCTCACAGCATAAACATGGGCAACTGTATTAGCAACTAGAACTGCCATGGAAAGAGGATGGTCTAAATTGTTATTTGAGGCAGATTCTGAAAGTCTCATACACTTCATTAAAACTCCAACAGAAGCCCCTTGGTATATATCAGAAATAGTTGCAGAAATTAAACATCGGATGGGCCAAATTCCATGTTGTGCTATTCAGCACAATTACAGAGAAGGAAACCAAGCAGCAGATGGTCTAGCGAACTATGTGGAGGACGGTAGCCAAGATGGAAACTAATCAACCTCAATATGGGATCAGGCGAACCCGGCTTTTCTTAGCCATGCTTTGTTAAGCGATTCTAGGGGAATCACATTCCCTCGTGTAATATCGGTTTAGTTGATTTTATAATATCTGCATGCTTCAAAAAAGAAAAAAAAAACTTGCCTGTGCTTTATGATCTCCAAGTAAAGTCTTTAGAATCTCACTCTTGTTAGTGAAAACAAATATGTGGAAAACAACCTTATGCACCTCATAATTTTTTTTCCAAGGGATGGTTGGTGTAGTTTACATGAATTCTCTATTTATAGTGATTAATCAATGCTAGGTTGCTTAGAAACACAGCCAACTTATCTAGGAAAGGAAACACCAAATACTTGACTAAAATAGGGATATAGTCACGTATACACAGTTTCAGTTCGGGAAAGAATTACTAAAATTTCGTGTATAATTTCCTATTCACGTAGTCAACCTTTAGCCAGATATTTTTCATCTTTTTTAAATAACTCATAACTTCTTCATTATAACTCGGAACTGAGTGATTCATGGCTCGTTGATATCGTATTTTCATTCACTATATTCATTAACACCAAACTAGATTATCTCCAAAATCATTTAAGTTTCTTGCAGGAACAAGAATATTCTCATGATAATTATCTTAAGGTCATTGAAGTCAATTCATAAATTGGTAAAATGCACAAGATAAGCACATATTTCTCCAAAAAAAATATAGAGATACTTTCCTGAAGGATATGGATAACAACGCCATATATTTTCACGCGGGATCTAACAGAAAAATCAAGAAACAACATTGACTCACTTCAGAAAAATGAGGGATCCTTTGATGAGAAGATATGTTAGATTACCTTTCCAAACACTTCAATATATAAGTACTTCAAATTATCTTATTTTGGAAGAGTCCACTACAAATGTATTTCTTTCATAATTATAGATTGAAAGAATAGTGGACTTATAAGACTACCAAGTAATGAAAAAATCCATATAACTTTTAAGAGTATGGAGAATCGGAATACACTTGGATATGAAGAGTTTCAAGTTGGCTTCTGCAAATCACAATGGTATCTAGTTGGAAAGGATGTATGACAAATGATGAAGAAGTTCTTTACTACAAAGCATATCCTAAAACAACTAAACAGGACATACATATCTTTAATTCCTAAGATGATAAAACCATCACGTGCTGCTGATTTTAAACCAGTTGATCTGATAACAACATCATATAAAATCATTTCAAAGATTTTGGTTAACATAATGAAGACACTAATGGAAACAATTGTTTCTCTATATCAAGCTGCATATATCACTGGAAGATTAATCAGTGATAACACTATCATTCCACAAGAGATCATGCTCTCAGTGGATAAAAAAGAGGAAGAACTGACTGGTATCCTCTTAAATTTGATATGTCAAAAGCTTTTGACAGACTGGGATGGGGTAATTTTCTAATTAAGGTTCTCAAATGCTTTGGTTTTTCTGATGAATAATGTGATCTAATATACTAATGTATTAGTAAAACAACTGTTTCAGTTCTTATTAATGGCTCTCCTTGTGGAGACTTCAATCCTATAAAAGGTATAAGGCAAGGTGATCCTATATCACCTTTATCAAAACTCATCTAGAGTCGCTCGATTAATTACTAGAGTCAACTTCGTTTAGATTAGACTATAAAGTCTAGGAATGTTGAGACTTACAAGTATTACTCTGAAGACTTGAAGAATGTGAAGAAGTAACGACTACAATGAAGACATGATCCTTTCTTTCACTTGAGGTTTGTAATATTGACTTGAACTTGTTTCCATTCCTAACGTAACTTTCAAGTCGCTTTTAATTGAAAACATAAAATGCGAAGTTATATATATATATATATATATATATATATATGAAACTCTAGTATTAGACTTGGTCATATAATTATGATTAAAGTGTCAAGGAAGTATATTGGATTACGAAGTAAAACGCTTATATTTTGAACTTTGTAAGTGCGACATCAACATAATATATGTAACTTGTTACTTGATTGAGTGTATGGGATATATGTGTGATTTCATCCTATAAAACAATGTTCTATAACATTCGTTTAAAGGAAGTACATCTACGAACTTGTTTCGTAATCGAAATGAAATCAATAGGTATGTTGGTCCGGTTTCTCATGAATATCTTTAATGACCGAACCATACCTACGGTAGGATATATGGTATAACCGATTCTTAAACTTATATTGAGAGTCAAGGTAGAACCAATCCTTACCTATATTGGGAAGCTGGTATAATCGATTCTTAAACTTATGTTGAGAGTCTAGGTAGAACCGGTCCTTACCTATATTGGGAAGTTGGTATGATCAATTCTTAACTTATGTTGGGAAGCATGGTGGAACCGATCCTTACTCATTTCGAGAACTTGGTATGTTCGATTTCTTAACTTATGTTAAGAGACATGGTGGATCCGATCCCTACCTATGTTGGAGACTTGGTAGAACCAAAACATAACCTATGTTAGGTGTCATGGTAGAACCGATCCCAAAGGCAAAATCGAATCTCAAGTTCACATACTACTTCACGGTTTTGTGTGAGTTTGGAATTAGGGTTTGCTAAGATAAGAAAGTTATGGATGTCAATATAATTTGAACATGTGAACAATTCTTATTCATAATTGTTCAAAGATATTCCTTGATACTCAAGGTGATCCGAAACCGAAATATTAAGAATCTTTTAATTAAGATTTTTGATTCTTTATATTTTGATTTCCAACAATTAAAACATAGCTCTAGATTTTTTTTAGTAATGTGCTAAACTAATATTGGAAGTTTTTCTATGAAAGATTTCGGAAATATTGTTTGACATTGAAATAGGAAAACCGAAATTAGGTACTTATTGCATATCTCGAGAATATTTTCGGTTTTGAAATTTCCTTGTTGTTTAAACAACCTTGGTCTATAAATAGTTGAGTTTGCATTTCTTGCAAACTGTCCTAAGAGCCAGTTAAACTTCATTCGTGTTGTTTTTGGTGGAGCCGTCTATCCGGAGAGGAAAGTACCATAATTAGGCGAAATATCTTACGACCACTCGTTTAAAGACTTCTGTGGGATCAAGAAACTCTATGAGTACCGCTGGTCGGAAACTAGGTAATTGCATCGTTATTTTAGTTTTCGATTATTGTTTTGATTGACTAACGGTTGTTGAAACTTTGATTGCACCTAGTTTGATTATTCTTGAGAGCCTCCTCTTTAGACATAAGGGTCACTCAAACTAGATCAAAGTATCGACAGGATCTTTAGAACTGTTGTTAGATCTAAAGACATCTTGTGATATATCTATAGTTAACGGACTTTATTCTGCGCGTGATTGATCACAAGAAGATTCAAGTTTTTGTGTACATGTACTTCAATGATAATCAAAGATTTGAAGATGAAGAAGATTTATCTAATTAGTTTTCGTATCTTGTGAATTTTGTGCACACATTTTGATCGGCTGTGATCCAACTAGATCTTGTTTATCTTTGATAGACTTGTGATTATCTAGTTGATAAGATCACCATTACTTTATAGTTTCTCTCTGAGTTCTAATTGTTTCATTACAAATACGGAATTTGATTATTTCGATAATTAAGATTCGGATTGATCTAACCAGACAAAGGAGTTTATTAGATTAAACATAAGAGCCTTTGTCAATGACTCAACATATCTTTTACCAAAGATTGAATAGAGTGGTTACCAAACAGATTTGTTCCTTTACTGTTTGGAATACGATCAAAATGTGTTGAGTACATAAGACTTTACTTTGTAAAGCAACTCAAGATAGTGATGTATGTCTTGAGATTCACGTGCGTGACCAAAAGGTCGAAGACGTAGGGATACTGAGGGAACTAAGTAACTAGGGGTAGTTTACTTGGTCTCAACTATACGAAGTTGGCATTTGTTCTTTGTATAACGGCTTAATTCTGAGAGTACTCAAAACTGGACTAGGTCCCGGGGATTTTCTGCATTTGCGGTTTTCTCGTTAACAAAATCTTATTTGTGTTGTTTTTTACTTTACTTCCGCATTATAGTTGTTAGTTATAATAAATAAAATACACTTGTACGTTAATCCATATTACTTGACATTGATCATATAATCAATCGGTTTAAGTACCGTAACTATTGTCAAGTAAATATCTAGTTGTCATACTGTCTCGACTTTTTCCATAGAAGATCACACAAGATATCATGCTTATAGGTTGATACGAAACGATTGTGGTGTATTTGGGTACCCTCGTCATTTCATCTGTGATCTTCTCCAAGAATTTAGTTCACAATCAGGTCAAGTCATCAACTTTGATAAATATTTTGTTTATTTCAGTTAGAAGACCAAACCTGAAGTTGCAGAAACCTTAACTGGTATTCTTGGAGTTAAAGCTATGGCTTCAAAAGAACGATATATTGGTTCACTTTTGATACTTGGTCATTCTAAACAAGAAAGCTTTTGGAGATATAATAGATAACTTTGAAAGGAAATTGGCAACTTGTTTTTTTTAAGTCACTAACTTAAATTGGCAGGACAACAGTGGTAAAGCATGTGTTGAATTCAGTTCCAGTTTATCAAAAGGAAACTTTCTTATTATCAAAGAATCTCACTGATGAACTATTGAATGAAGATTGTGGCGGGGATACAAATCAAATAGAGGTGCTAATCTAATAGCTTGCCATAATTTTTGAAAGTCTAAGGATATTGGTGGGCATGCCTTTAAGGATCTAGAAAATCTTAATCTTTCTTTACTTACTAAACTTGTATGGGTAATTTGTACTTATAAAGAGCAGTTATGGGTTCAAATCCTACAGGGTAAATGCTTCAAAGATGGTGATTTGCTTCATAAGTTCTTACCTTCCAAAAAACAATTCTTGGGTCTGTACAGGTATTGAAACTTGTCTGGATGTGGTTCTAAAAAATTATACTATAAAAGTCAACGATGGAAAAACTACTAGGGTATGGCTTGGCCAACGGATAATTAGCTTGGATCATCCACCTATTCCTGCTAACACTCAAGGAATGCTCTTAAAATTGTTTCAGAACTCATTGATGAAGACATTAATAATTGGAATATTCCTTTGTTGAATCAAATCTTTGATAGTAATACCATCACTAAGATTCTTCAAATATTTATTGATATAACAAAACATGATGTCATGATTTGGTGTCCAATTAAAGATGGTAAATTCTTGCAGAGATGGTTTCTATTCATAATTTTGGCACTATAATTGTTAGGATGGAATTCTTTTTGGAAAACTGCAGTTCCTCACAAAGTCAAGTTTTTCATTCATAAATGCCTTAAAAGAATTGTTCCCACAAGATGCAGACTGTCTACTACATTTCTGATATGGACACCAGTTGTGCCTTATATGGAAGATATGAAGAGACTTTAGAACATTTATTCTGGCATTGCAAACATACAAGACAAGTTTGGAGGAACATAAACATCAATATAGATGAAGTAAGCACAAGATACACTTCAATAACACAATGAATTATATACTGGTTCAACCTTTCTTCGATAGATAATGAGTATGACTCTGATATTTGGATTAAAACTCCCATGACAGGTTGCTAGATAATATGTAAAGATTGATGTGAGGCTATCTTTAAAGGAAAATATCTAAACTCTTATAAAATCACATGTAGGATCAGGTCTCATTCAAATCAAGGCAGTTCTTTTGAAATTAATGCTTTATACCTGACTATATCTCGTCCTGCATCCTCAAATTGGATACCTCCTGCTGATTATGTTTTTAAGTTAATTTAACGTGGCTGCTTCTTTTGATTATGACACTAATTAGATGGGTACTGCATTGTGATTCGTAATCATGCAAGTACTTACGAAGAAGTCAATAAAAGCTTTGCAAAAGACATCTTAAATCCAGAAAGAGACGAGTGCATGATTGTACGAGAGGCGTTATTATAGTCCAAAGGAAAAGTTTTGGACATAATTCAAGTTGAAGCAGATGCCATGCTTGTCATCAACACCAGACTTACTAGTTTAATGGGAAAGAAAAACATTATAATAAAGTTATTATCAGTTTTTTTTTTTTTTTTTTGCAGTTTTACTTATGTAGGAAGAGATGATAACAAAGTAGCAGATGATATCTCTCATTTTATCAGAGAAAGCAAAACTAATTTGGAAAGTTGAAGTAATTCTCCGTCTTTTGTATGCAATCTTCTTCAAAGGGACCTTTCTTTTGGAGATTTCCTGAGTTAATAAAGTTCTTATTTATATAATAAAAAAAATAGTTTGAGAACTCAGTCTCAGAATGAGCTTTTAGGGAAAGTCTTGTGGTAAGAGAGTTCCATCTTCCAAGTTTAGTGACACATCAACATTTAGAATTGATCATGGAAGCTCAAATATAGTAGAATCCATGGAAGCGACAATCGAAATTGTGCAGAGCACTATTTGAATCATCATTTCTCTATTTTTTTATTTCAAATATTGTTCGACTTTTCGCTTTAAAAAAAATGAAAAAAAAAGAAAACGAAAAAAAAAAACAACGAACCAACCAGATATTAAAATTTTCGATTTAAAAAAGAAAAAACATCTACATGTGTCAACATGGCAGTACATGAGATGTGTTAGTTTACAATATGATAGTATAACCACTGAACCCTCACATATTCGTTGTTGCCTTAGTTTAGGAAGAATAAAGCTATGGTCAAAAATATACTTATGTGAGCACCATTTCAAATAGCGTGAGATGTTATTTCAATTCGCGTTTTTGAAAAATTTAACGCAATTTCAAATGGCATTAAATGCTTGTCCTATGGAATCCATCTCTTCTTGCACGATATAGTGGCATCAAACCACACACCACATCCAACGAAGTAGAAGATGATTTAACACAAAGTGAAGATACACAACATATGTCGACACAAAGATATACGTGGTTCGGTATGATTACCTACGTCCACGGGGTGAAAGGATGAATGTTATTATTTCTTTTCTTTGATTACAAGGTGTTCTCTCCTTCTCAAATGGTATAACTCTCAAATGTAGTGTCTTGTTTCTCTCTATTTCCACCCGCCCTCTCTCTCGACCTGCCTTTATATTTATAGGCCAAGGTCGACATACAACATAATTACAATGTTGGTCACATTACATCAATTTAGCTGTTCCCTATCGGACCTTCACTGCTCGCTCGACTTTCTGGTTTGACCGATAGTTCTTCACCCGAGGCCCAGTCTTAATCGTCTGGTTAACACGATGTCGCCCTTCTTTCTTCTCGTTTCTTTGTTTGACCATCTTCCTTCGTCTGACCGAGTGCTTTCAGATTATTCGCCCGACCTGTCAGAGGATAAGGATCACGTCACATCCGACAACTATTGGGCCATCACGTCCGACCCATGTGATATCTCGCTCTTTGCGCCGTTTGGTTCTATCTTATGCTTCGCCGTTCTTTGTTCTTTGGTGTATCACAGCTTAGGATCTTTCCACCTCTCCCTGTGGATTATCTACACCTACATTTATTCCCCTTCTTTCGCTCGTGTGCTTGGCACGAGGGAAAGAAAATCGCTCCACCTTCCCATGTCCTCGAGCATGCCGAGAATTTCGCCATGCAGTCTCCCACTAATTCTCCATTTATGACTTGTAACCGTTGCTGTCGGTTGAGGCGCTGCACCCTATAAATACCTACCTTCATGTTCTCTTTCCTTTTCTCGCCATTTTTCAGAGAAACCAAGTGTTGTTCTTCTTTTTTCTTTTCCTCCCAATTTACCGACACCATTAATTCCGGTGATTCTCTTATCTTCTCCGTCTTCGGCTTTGCTGTTTTTGTTGGCGAGGTTTGCGACAGTCGTGGTTAGTTCTTCCTTTTGCTTCTCTCTTCACCAACGTTCGTATCTCTCCGTTCGCTTTCTGCCATGGCTACTTCTTCTCCGTCAATGACTGAAAAAAGGTGTGCGAGTGATACCTTCTCCGAGGGCGATGTTGTTTCTCTTGATTCCCTGTTTTGGCTTGAGAGTCCTTCCCATCACGATTATCGCGCTCTGAATTCCCTTTTTCCTGATGATTCTCCCTCTTTTTCATGTAGGGCTGATAAGAGAGTCTCCAAAGACTTGTCTGATGAATTCGATCTTCAAAACTATGAAGTGACCCTAGTCTCGGGCCAAACGGGTGTGTTGAAGAAGACCGATGTCGATAAGCATGAGCAGTCGTCCGAGGCGGTCATCGTCACTCGTGGGCAGTTGGAACTTGGCCTTCGCTTTTCTCTATACAACCCTGCCAGCCCTTTCTACTATGAGGTATTGTCGCTGCTTCATCCGTATCGTGCCTTGACTCAGTGGAATGGCAACACTTTCCGTCTGATGAATGAGTGGAGAGACCGAGGCGATGGTCGCGGATCTACGGCCGATTGGTCGACCTATAAGCCTGGAGACGCTCCCGATTACACTTCTGCCAATTTTATCGTGAACTACCGGAGCGGGACAGCTACCAATGGCGACCTTGCTGGTTTTGATGCTAGCCCTCACCGTCAGAAATATATGCCCGAGGGTGTTGACAGATTGATGCTAGATGCTGATCCCCTTGGTAAAGGTTCCAACAAGCGTGCTCGCCACACCAATGACCCATACTGGGACCGAGTTGCACTTTTTGTTCGCGGCCAAATTTTGCATGGTAGATTTCCTCCTCCTCAATTTCCTGCAGAGCCTTATCCATTCTGGGTGATTAACGATGATAAGGTATGTCGCTTTCTTTCCACTTTCTTTGATTCCTGTTGTATCGGCTTGGGGTACTGATTACTTTCTTGTCGTAGGTTAATCCTCAGGGCGAGTCTACCAAATCGGCTTCTATTTCCAAGAAGAGGAGTGCTGGCACAAGGGTCGAAGAGGATCATGGGAAGGTAATAAACATATAGCTTTTATTCTAAGTACATGTACTTTCCCCTGTTTTTTTCCTTCACATGTTTCGACGCTGAACCTTGTACAGAAATTCCCTCGACGCGAGGATGAAGATGTTGGAGGGTCCGATACTCGTGGTAGTGAAAGTTTGATTCCAAGGCGTAATCCTTCTCGGGGGAAGGTGGCGGCAAAGGGCGTGGTGTTGAAAATATCGGACGTTGTGATCGATATCCCCGATCAAGATGATGAGGATGATATATTCGGGGACGAGCAGCTGTTTGATGAGGATGCTGGTGGTCAAAAGGAAGGGGAGGTTCCTGTGGAAACTGCTATCGTGACTCCTATCGTGCATCCTGGAGCTCAGGGGCCGACCCAAACATCGCTCCAAAATCTGCCCCAAAAGGATGTTGGGTCTCCCTCGGGTGTTCAGACATCCTTTACCATATCGGGCCCTATGTGTGATTCTCTTGGCGCATTACACTCGGAGGAGTTCGGCTCCTATGTTGATGAGCAGATGATTGCTGCCGTGCCCCTGTATCATGACATTGCGCCGGTCTTTGATAATCTGGTAAGTGGTTTGTTTGAACTCTTCCTTTTGATGTTATCGGGCCTTACTAATCTCGTCTTGGGATGAAATTTGTAGGCATTGAATCGGTCGAGGTTGGAGGCTGCACTCCGCCGACAAGAGATTAGGAAGTTGGAGGCTGCTCTTAAGCAGGAGAAGGAACGATCTCGTGATCTGGAGATCAAACTCGCCGACGCGCAAGGTATATTGTTTACATAGTTATGTTGATTGAGTTCTTCGTACCAATGTCCTGAGTCAATTATTGTTCTTCTAGATGAAATATCTAGTATAGATCTAGACGCTTCTTCGGAGTATAGGCTTATGAAGAGAAAATGGGATATCGAGAAAGATCTTGTGGAGAATCTTCGACAACGAATTTCCAATAAGGATGGGAAGATAGACCGACAGGAGGCCTAGATCCAACAACTTCAAGAGGAATTAGACAAATATCTCCTGTTTGAGTATGTCCCCGAGGAGATAGATAACTTACGGGCTCGCTTGGGCATGTTTCAAAGACTTGCTGGTGATAAAACATTACTAGCCGGTAATCTGGAGAGTCAAAATGGTTCCCTTAGGCTTCAAAATCGAGATCTTCATGAAGATCGGCGACGAATTTTGAGGGAAAAAGTTGTGGCCGAACAGTCCAACCGAGATCTTCTTGAAAGGACCAAGGGTTTCAATAAGCTGTCCAGTGACCTAGAGTGGACTCAAGCCCAGTTATAAATGCTACAATTGTTCTATAATCGTCAGAGGGCCGAGGGGAGCGATCACAAGAAATATTTCCCTTCGAATGAATTCAATGAACAATACTATAATGAGTTAACTTTGAAGCTTTCTAAGGCCGAGGATGAGTTGTCCAAGTCCGTGAAGTCGTTAGAATCTGTGTTGTCAACCCTATCAGGTCTCTGGAGTGCATGCTGGGGTGGCCTTAAGACCGAGTTAATTTGTTGTTTTTACTCTGTGTTCTGCTATATTCCGTGTTTAACATGCTTATAATGTTTTGTTGCAGCCGAGCAGGGTCGTGCTAAGGATCTTGAGCGAGATGTGCACAACCTCGGGAAAGAGGTGGAGCAGTGGAAGAAAGCTGTAGGAGATACGAAGGTTAAGCTCCAAGCCGCCGAGTCGAGGTCCGAGCAACTTTCTCAGCAGATTGTGGACGAGAGAAACGCTCATCAGAGCGAGCTTGCTGAGGCGATCAAGGCCGGTGTAAACGAGTACATCGCGCAAAAGCGCCGCGAGGTTGCTCAGAGGAAGGGAGGGGACTGTGCTGTTCCACCCAGGAGTTGATCACGCCTTTTGTAGTGCTGCGCCACTAATTTTCCCTTTGTTGCGGGTTGTAATTCGTTTGAGCACTTGTCCCATGCTTCTTTGAACAATTTCTTTAAATGGGGTGTTGCGTCGCCAAGCTTGTTTTTACTTTTCTATTTTCCTTGACAATTTCCGCCTTTTCCATTGTGTTGACAATTCTCTTGACAATTTCAGCCTTATCTTGTTGTTTATGTTACGCACCTGCATTTGATGTCACATGTATTGGTTATTAGTTCCTTTTCTGTAGAACACACTCAACAAGGAGGGTCATCGAGCCCGATGCCATATCCCAGCCGAGGTATCTCATCACTATCTTTTAGATTTAGTGGAAGGGTTATAGTTGTCCTAGTTCTAGGCCCGATAATCCTGAGTGGTTATCGACCAACCAACTCGGGAAAGTGGTCACGACCACCTGCGATGGGGGTAACCTTTCAGATGTAAGTAGGTTACCTAGCTGAGAAGAAATCGTATCTTAACAACCTTTGG
The DNA here is from genome assembly GCF_003573695.1 of Papaver somniferum. Lineage (NCBI taxonomy): Eukaryota > Viridiplantae > Streptophyta > Magnoliopsida > Ranunculales > Papaveraceae > Papaver > Papaver somniferum. The sequence continues at coordinate 71,734,772 of NC_039360.1, forward strand.
TATCTGGCTTCCAATCACCAGTACCCTTAGGCTACCTCGGCACTTGCACACTGCCACTGCCCCGAGTATCGAATAGCCAATCGACTGTAAGTCACCTCGACACTTCCACACTGGCTTTGACCCGAGTGCGAATGACCATTCGAGTGTAAGTCACCTCGGCACTTCCTCACTGGCTTTGCCCTGAGTACGAATGACCATTCGAGTGTAAGTCACCTCGGCACTTCCTCACTGGCTTTGCCCCGAGTACGAATGACCATTGGTCGCTCATGTCATATTTCCTACCCCTCGCGGTTTTAAAGAAATGAATGACAAGTATATTTACCTGTTTCCCTCGAACCCCTCATGGGTAATAGAGTTTCAGATGTTAAGCGTTCTACGGTTTTAAATCGGGTTTGCCGTCTGGTTTGAGTAATCGATAAGCTCCCTCGCCAGCTTTAGACACGATTGTGTATGGTCCTCCCCACCTTGCCGCTAGTTTACCGCCCTTTTTGTCACGTTCACAATCGGCTAGATATTTCAACACTAACTTCCCCGGTTGAAACTCTCTTGGTCGAACTCGTTTGTTGTATTCTCGTTGTAATCTCCTTCGGTAATTCTCCATTTTTTGCAACGCCATCTCCCTTGTTTCCTCCAAGTCATCGAGCTTGGCCAATATTAAATCTTCCGATATGTTTCGCCTCCAGGCTTCAGTTCTTGTGGTGGGTATCATTGCTTCAGTTGGTAGTATCGCTTCGGTTCCATAGGTCAACATGAAAGGTGATATCCCTGTTGCTTCCATTTGAGTGGTTCGATAGGCCCATAAAACATTGTAGAGTTCTTCGCACCAATTACCGTATTCTCCATCTAATTTTTTCTTCATATTATCGGCGATAGTTTTGTTTGTGATCTCGGCCTGCCCATTACTTTGAGGGTATATGGGGGTAGCCTTGCTTTTTCTGATGTTGTTGGTGTTAAATAGTAGGTCGATGTTTTCTCCCTGGAGCTGTTTTCCATTATCCGAGACATGGCCACCGGTACTCCGAAACGACATATGATGTGCTCCCAAATGAACCTGAAGACGTCCTTGTCACGGATATGTCTCAGTGGTGCCTCCTCCACCCATTTAGTGAAGTAATCCGTCGCTACTATTAAGTATTTTCTCTGCCCCGATCCCACGTGTAATGGTCCCACGATATCGATCCCCCACTTTGCGAAGGGCCAGGGGCTTACTACCGAGTTTAGAGTTACTGAAGGTGCATGTATCTTCTTACCAAACCGCTGGCATTCTTCGCAAGATTGCGCCATTTTTTTTGCATCATCGTTCATATACGACCAGAAGTATCCCATCGTTTTCACTCTCGCTGACAGACTTCGTCCCGAGATGTGATTTCCGGCTGCTCCATAGTGTAGTTCATTCAAGATTGTCTGGCCTTCTTCCTTACTTAAGCATCTTAAGAGTGGTCCCAGGTATGATTTCCTGTATAGGATTCCGTCTCTTAGCTCGTAAAAGACCGATTTGCTTTTCACTTTGTTGATCTCGGGTCGCCCCTTGGGTAAATCGCCTGTCTCCAAGTACGAATGAAACGGCTTTCTCCAATCTCCGTCCGGATATCTGTCGGCCGTGTTAGCCACGTCGACGTGCACCTCGGGTGTCTCTGGTATATATAGGGCGAGGAGTCTCATGACACGAATACCCTCCACACTTGGGTCTGTGAGATGGGATGCAATATATGCCAATGCGTCCGAGTGTCGATTATCTTTTCTGCATATGTGAAGAAATTTGATGCTGGGGATCTGGTCGATATAGAATTGGGCGATCTCCCAGTACTTCTGCAAAATCGGGTCGTGGATGGCGTATTTGCCTGTGATTTGTCGGATCACTAACTGCGAGTCGCTAGTTAGTCTTACATCTTTTAGGCCCATCTCGACGATTAATCTCAGGGAGTGAATCATAGCTTCATACTCGGTGACGTTGTTTGTCGCCTTAAATTCCAATCTAGACGAATGGACCATTTTTCGTCCCTTTGGTGTGGTAAAGACTATCCCAAGTCCCGATACATCTTTGTTCGACGCTCCATCGACGAATACTTCCCAACGTGATGGGCTACTTGCTTCGAGTAAGTCGGCCGGGTCTTCTCGATCTTCTTCCATTCCGGGTATGTCCTCGACCTCATCTTCGTCGCTTAGTGGAAAATCTACCACTACTTGTGCCTTCACTGTTGTCCTCATTTCGTAGAAAACATTGAACTGTTTAATTTACGCCCCCCATTTGGAAATCCTTCCAGATCAGCCTGCATTGTCCAGTACCGCCTCAATAGGTGATTTTGTGAGCACGCGGATCCGATGGGCTTGGAAATACGTCCTTAGCTTCAGGGTGGCGAAAGCTAGCGCTAGAATCATCTGTTCCATCCTTGTATAATTTTTTCTCGGCCGGACTTAATGTTTTGCTGATGAAGTAAACAGGCTTTTCCTCACTCCCTTCATTTCGAACTAAGACTGCACTGATAGCATATGAAGTTGCTCCGAGGTATGATGTGAGGACCTCCGATGGCTCGGGTCTTTGTAATACTAGAAGACTTGCAAGATGTAGCTTAATATTCTGAAACGCCTCCTCACAGGCGTCCGTCCATTTGAATTTCTCTCCCTTTTTAAGAGTGCTAAAGAAATCCTTGCATTTGTCGGACGACCGAGATATGAATCGCCCCAATGCTGCTATACTTCCGTTCAGCTTTTGTACGTCTTTTATTGTGGATGGTGACGGCATCTCGAGGATGGCTCTGACTTTCTAGGGATCTGCTTCTATCCCCTTTGGATTGATGATATATCCCAAAAATTTGCCCGATGTGACACAAAAATCGCATTTGGTCGGGTTAACTTTCATTTTATATTCTCTCATCGTTCGAAAAATTTCCCGCAGGTCTCGGATGTGATTCTTGGCTAGGCGACTTTTTACTAGCATATCGTCGACATAGACCTCAATGGTGTTGTGGATCTGGTCTTCAAACATGTCGCCCACCAGCCTCTGATATGTGGCGCCTGCATTCTTCATCCCAAAAGGCATCTTGGTGTAGCAGTATAGGCCCCTTAGTGTGAAGAAGGAGGTGTGTTCTTGATCCTAGGGAGCCAGCGGGATCTGGTTATACCCCGCGTATCCGTCCATCAACGTTAGTGCCTCGTACCCCACTATAGATTCCACCAGTTGATCGATGCTTGGGAGAGGGAAGCTGTCCTTCGGACAGGCTTTGTTCAGTTCGCTGAAGTCAATGCAGATTCTGACTCCTCCGTTTTTCTTTGGTACCACGACCATGTTGGATATCCACTGTGGGTAGTGCGATTTCCTGATTATCCCCGATTCTTGTAACTTCTTTAATTCCTTTTCGACGGTCGTGTGTAATTCTGGTGCGATTCGCCTCATCTTTTGTCGGACTGGCTTGAAGCTTGGGTCGATCCTTATATGGTGACAGCATACCTCCGGATCTATACCCTCCATATCGTGCATGTTCCAATGCATCCATGTTTTCCTTTAGCACCACCACGAGCTGGTTTACTTGTTCGTCCGATAATAAGGACCCGATCCTTACCACCCTTGGTTCTTCTACATTTCCCAAATTAATCTCCCGAGTAGGTTCCACGGCCGAGAAGTTTGGTTTTGATTCCTTCACCGGCGCCGTCTCCTTTAATTGCTACGAAGGCTCGTTTCCTTGTGCTTCGTAAGTCATGACCGCCTGCGAAATAACTCTTTCTAGTTCTTCTGCGACTTTGGCTTCTTTAGCCTTTTTCTTCTCTCCCCTTTGTCGTGCTCGCCGCTCCTCATTTATCTGGGCATCGAACTGCATGCACTGTCGGGCTGCATGTGGATCTCCTATGACCTCAGCTATCCCCTTGTACGTTGGGAATCGTAGCCTTTGATGATAGGCCGATGCCACTCCTTTAATTCCCGCGATCCATGGTCTTCCGATTATAGCTTCATAGGGCGAGGCGACATCAACCACGCAGAATGTGGTTAAAGTATCTAGGTAACCACCTCCATATGATACCCTTAGAGTTACTTCTCCCTTCGGGATGGTTACGGTCCCATTAAAACCGTAGATACGATATGTCGATGGGACGAGTATATCATCTGACAACTCCATCCTTTTGAACGTATCGTAGAAGAGTACTTTGACTGAGCTCCCACTATCTACTAGTATCCTTCTTACCCCCCATTCCTCAATCAACAGGGTGATAACCAAGGGATCACTGTGAGCTTGACCGTTCATCGGGACATCCTGAGCCGAGAAAAATATGGGTCACATCATCCAGGGTTCCATCGGAAAATCTTTTGCTACACTGAAAATTTCCTTCCCATTATGATCTCTCTTGTGGATCCTTGACATGATTCCAGGATTCAGATTGTACGCTTGAGTGGCGGAATGGGAAATCGTGTCGACAAACTGCGTGGATCTGTCGATCCGGACCTGATGAACGAGTACATCGGGCGCTGCGGTCGTCTGGGCTGGGTGTCGGACGAACTGTCTCATACAACCATCTCTAATAAGGTGTTGCACGATGTCTTTCACTTCTCTACAGTTATTTGTAGAGTGGCCTCGATATTGATGATAATGGCAATATTCTGGGTGATCTTTGGTCTCCTCGAACTGTATCCCTCTTGAAACTGGGTATATGATGTCACTCCTTTTTTATACCTCTTTGAAGATTTCTTCTAGTGGAGCATTCAAAGGGGTGTATGTTCTCGCCCCGTGCCTCTTTCCTTTAGCCACCCATTCCTTCTTCCCATTTCATCGCGTAGGTAGGCTCGGTCTCTTCTCGGGCCGCCTTTGAACATCGTCCGATGTCGACTCGGGCGCCGCACTAGCCTCTTGCACTCCCCTATCTCTTGACTCTTCCTGAATTTCTTCTAGGGCGATGAAATGTTCTTGCATTTTCCTCATTTCTTTCAATGTTTGTGTTTTTTCAGTAAACATGGCTATCCAGATGGGATCCGACCTCCCAAGTGTGTTTTCAAACCCGAATATCTGTTGGTCGACTGGTACTTTCCCAATTTCTGTACATAAATTTCTCCATCTATCGGTCAATGATATGAGAGGTTCTCTGAACCGTCGGGCCAAGGTGAATAACTTGTTGACCCTGGGCCGAGGTCTGCTGTTGTGCATGTATGTTTCAAGGAACGCTTCGACTAGAGTCTCATAAATGTCGACTATTCCTGGTGCGAGGTTGTAGAACCATTTCCTTGCCTCGCCTTCCAAGCTTGCAGGGAAGAACTTGCACATTACCACCTCATGGTTTTTCCATTGTATTAGGGACATTGTGAACATCTTCAAATGCTCAACTGCGTCTCCCGTTCCGTCGAACCTTGATGGGAAGGTGGGGAGCGTGCACTTAGGTGGGAAGGCCCTTAGTTCTAGCTCTTGGGTGAAAGGGGTCCTCTCGGCCTCGCTTATGACCTCGGCGAGCTTATCTTCTTCGCCGGTTCCTGACAACTTCCTTATCTTTTCCTCTAACTCTCTTAGCTTGGCTTCAGTCGCATTGTCGGACCTTGTGTCTGTCTGTTGATTATTCCTCTCGTGCCTTTCGTCGTCTGTCGATGAATCCTAGGGTGGACCGTATCTTCCGATAGGTGGTATTGGGGTTGGTCCTGATCGACCGGAATTGCTTGGTCCTACTGCAGGTGGTACTTTCCCGATTCGGCCTTGGTGTCCTGATGTCCCTCGGATAGAAGATCCTCTCGACCTCGACCTTAGGTTCCGTAGCTGATAGTTCTCGAACTCTAGAGTTAGGTTCCTCTGCTGAAGATCCCTTAAAGCCGCCTCTTGCCTTCTTTGGCTTTCTAGAATTTCGAGTAGTGTTGGATCTATACTCTCATGGCTAGAGTGACCATTTGGATGGCCTAAATGGGAAGGGGGTGGTGCCGTCATCATAGGTGGTGGAGGTGGTACCGTGGGGGGTATCTGAGTCGATGTCGCCGGATCGATTCCGATAGTTGTTTCTCGTCCTAGTTGTACTCGCCTTAGTCGTTCTTGCTCTCGCCTGAGGGATTATTGATACTTAGTTTGTCGTCTGATGTTTCGTCTCTGAGCATGCAGAATTAATGCTTCCTCATCATCTTCCGTGTCTGACGCGGTAAGTCCATCTATTTGATCATCCATCCTTGGGGGCGAGGCGATTCGCTCCAGAGGCGATGGGTCATCGTCTCGTCCCAGATCGATCTCCTCATCCACAGTTGGCATACCCCTTGCAGCAGCTCGTGATTCCTCTGGTGGTGGATGCCCGTCACTCCCTCGCCTCGTCCCAGTTACCCCTCCTTACATGCTGTTACTGGAGATCATGCGGTTCCTCAGAGTTCTTCCCATCCCTGACGTGCTAGCCATCGGACACAGTGTATTGTTAGTCCGAGAGTCGTCCCTACCTACGTCATTGAAAACAAACAACACCTTACTTTGACCTGTTTTTGAAAAGTTTCTATAATACGTACAGTTTTAGAAGAAAAAGGTGACTGACACTAAAACTGAGTTTCAAAAATACGATTCCCTATACTCTGCCATGCTGACCTTGCCAGTTTTCCCTGTTCAGACTCTAAGTGTCTCCTTTTAGACGGGTATCATGCTACGTCGCTTTCAAAGTTGCACGACGTCGCTTTCAGTACCACGACTCTGCATTAACTACAATTTTTCCTACATTCCCTAGACTCCAAATCATTAACACCTAGTTCTCTGTGGGTAAAAGGTCCAAATTCGTACTTTTATGAGGTCAGCACGTCACGACAAAAACTGGACTAAGACTTATGCACTCTCTTGGAACTACAAAGGGATGTCTTCCCTTGATTCCTTCACCGGCGACCAATAATCTCGCCGTGCTGTTGTTTTGGCATTTCCCCCAGCCAACATGGAACCTCAAGCAACTTCAACCACACATCAAAGATGTTATTTGGGAGTTTATGGGTATTCCGTTGTTGAACTCGCAAGACAAAAACTAAGATCAAAATACGAAGACAAGTGCGGAAAATACTATGAAAGCGAAGATTAAGACACGAAAACAGACTCGCCTACAAGCAAGACTAGTCGACTGTTCGGGATCGACCCAACTGAAAATGTTTGCTAACGACTCGATCTTAACAATGAAAACTTAAATATATCAACAGACTTTAAACCAAACGATCATATACATACTTTCACCGAGCAGAGTTCATCCCATAGCATCAACTAACACGCAAAGTGTTTTTAGGAGCTTTTGGATCGTCTCTGTCGGCACATGCAGTCAAGGTATCCGGAGAACTTAGACGTTCCCCTTAGTCGGCGCCAGAATGTAGTGGCATAAAACCACACACCACATCCAACGAAGTAGAAGATGATTTAACACAAAGTGAAGATACACAACAAATGTAGACACAAAGATATACGTGGTTCGGTATGATTACCTACGTCCACGGGGTGAAAGGATGAATGTTATTATTTCTTTTCTTTGATTACAAAGTGTTCTCTCCTTCTCAAATGGAGTAACTCTCAAACTCTCAAATGTAGTGTCTTGTTTCTCTCTCTTTCCACCCGCCTCTCTCTCTCGACCTGCCCTTATATTTATAGGCCAAGGTCGACATACAACAGAGTTACAATTTTGGTCACATTACATCAATTTAGCTGTTCCCTATCGGACCTTCACTGCTCGCCCGATTTTCTGATTTGACCGATAGTTCTTCACCCGAGGCCGAGTCTTAATCGTCTGGTTAACACGATGTCGCCCTTCTTTCTTCTCGTTCCTTTGTTTGACCATCTTCTTTCGTCTGACCAAGTGCTTTCTGATTGTTCGCCCGACCTGTCAGAGGATAAGGGTCACGTCACATCCGACAACTATTGCGCCATCACGTCCGACCCACGTGATACCTTGCTCTTTGCGCCGTTTGGTTCTATCTTGTGCTTCACCGCTCTTTATTCTTTGGTGTATCACAGCTTAGGATCTTGCCACCTAGCTCTGTGGATTATCTACACCTACACACGATAAGACTTGCCCCGAGGTTTACTTCTTTTTATTTCTTGAGGATGGAAGTTGGAACCCCCTAAGCTAAAGTAGGTCGCCAGATAACTCACACGATGAGGATAAAACCAACCCGACCCGCCAAAATTTGGGACTTACCAAGTTCCATCCTATATAATCAATCATCTGAAGACTTTAATCAATGATGAGATCATTTCCTTGCACTGCAGAAATTCTTCGTCTCTCTTCTCCTTCTCTCTAAAGACAGGTAAATTATCTTTTACTACTAATCTCTGTATGCTTTCGACTAGGGTTTGATTCTGTTTCGAACAATTCCCCCTAAAATTCTTCAATACCCAGTTCTAACCCTAACATTAGAGTGATAGCAAGAACCCCCTTTTATTGAATAATCTTGATTAGGAAAAATGAAAAACAAAGAAAACAATCCAACCTCACCACCACAAACTACAAATCAACAACCATTACTGCAACCAAATCCACATCCACATCCTCATCCTCCTCCATACACATTTATGCCGTCGTTCTACCCTCCTCCCCCTCCATGGTCTACTTTTCCAGGTCCTTGGTCTGTTCCTCCACCTCCATCTGGTTTTCCATTAACAATGCCTATTCCTACTCCACCTCATAATCTTCCTCAACACTCTGCTTCGGGACATTCGTTACCATCCCCACCACCACCACCTTATGCCTTCTGGCCACCTCCACCACCTATGATGATGGGTCCTGTAATTTCAACTTCTCAAAATCATATTGCTGTACCAACTACTGGTAATACCCAGGAGTCAGTTGTGCCGCCAACTGGTTTACATAGGGCAGAGGGTAAAGTGCCACCAGAACACCAGCATTCAGAACAAGCCTTGAATTCGCCTCTGAGGAGGCGTCCAGTCACACGGCGTTCAGCTGCACAGGATCTTGCTACAGATAATGCTTCTTCACCAGGACTAGATCAGCTCTTGGATACCGTCTCACCTTCTTTGACTGCAACTAAAGGGTCTCAGTCTCGACGGTTGAGATCCCAGAAGGTGAGCTTGTAATTGCATCTTGGTTTCTCATTCTTCGAACCTCTTTTGTAAATATTTGTTTCTTACCCATACTTTCAGCTTGGGTCAATAGGGGTTTTATTTTGGTGGTAAGGATATTGGATGATTATGTTGCATCATTGTAGTCCTATTTGCTGTGAATTGTAGATATGTTAGTGTGTTATGAATTATAGATGTGTTTTCATCTCCTTTTGTGATGACATTGCTAATTTGTCTTCAGATTAAAGATAAAGAAGAGAAATCTAATGCTGGTCAACAAGATAAAGTAGAAGGCGATGCTGCTTTTGTTGATGAAAACAATTCAGTGGATGTCACATCGTTGGAGGAAGTTGATATCGCAGCTGAAACCAGTGGAAGGGAAGATGATAATGTACCTCTTCCTAAACTTGGCTCTGAACCATTCGTTGGCTTGCGATTCAGTTCAGAAGATGAAGCATATGAATTTTATAATGCTTATGCTAAAGAGAAAGGATTCAGTATACGGAAGAGTCACATACAACGGTCAAGGGTCGATCGGAGTGTGATATCCCGAGAGTATGTTTGTGCAAATCAAGGGTTTCGTTCAACAAATGACAGGCGATATAAAGGAAAGGTTGTTCGACCTCGACGCGAAACAAGGGTAGATTGTCGAGCTGCTATGAGCATCAAACGGAGATCTACAAAATGGATTGTTGACAAATTTCATAAGGAGCACAATCATGGTCTTGTTGATCCTGCTAAAGCTGAAAAACTTAGGTCACACCGGAAGATAACACAGACCACAAAGTCAGTGATAGATACACTCTATAAGTGTAGAATTGGACCATCTAAAATTATAGACGTTCTTACAAAAGCAGCATCTGAAGAGAATACAGTTGAAATCAGTGGTCTGGATTTAATGAAATATGTGAAGAGAAAACCAAAAAACAACATTGCAGCTGATTGTTATCGTGTGCTTGAATATTTTCAGAAAATACAAGCAGTGGATCCTGGATTCTTTTATGTGGTAGAAGTCGGTGACAGTAGATCTATGAGGAGTATGTTTTGGGCTGATAGCAGATCAAGGGACGCATACAAACAGTTTGGGGATGTTATGGTATTCGACCATGTATGCCGAATGAACAAAGATTTGTTTCCTTTTGTTTCGTTCGTTGGAGTGAATCACCACAGACAGCCTGTATTGTTCGCATGTGGGTTGTTGGCTGATGAAACGGTGGAATCATTTGTTTGGTTATTCAAAACCCTACTTAGAGCTATGTCAAATTGTCATCCTACTTCTGTTATTACAAAGCAAGACAAAGCAATTATGGTTGCGATGGGAAAAGTTTTCCCAAATACAAGGCAGCGGATATGCATGTTGCACATAGGAAAAAATGAATTAGGAAATTTGAGTGACGTCTTCAACATGCACCCCGCTTTTCAGGAAGAGTACAAAAGGTGCATCTACAATTGTCAGAAGCCAGAGGAATTTGAATCAGGTTGGAAACAGCTACTTGTTAAATATAATTTGAAAGAAAACAGTTGGTTATATGGTATGTACGATCAGCGTCACAACTGGGTACCATTGTATTTGAGGAATACATTCTTTGCTGGAATGAGTACGACTCAGTTAGCTGAAGGCATGAACTCCTACTTTGATGGATTTTTGCACGAAAGAACACCCTTAAATGAGTTTATAGAACAATATGAACTGGCTGTGGTGCGCCGGAGGGAGGAAGAAACTGATGAAGATTTTATAACTATGTATACTAGTGCTGGTTCGTCTTCGAAAAATCCTATTGAAGAACAAGCAGCTAAAGTTTACACTAGGAATATGTTCACATTGTTTGGTCATGAATTTTCTGAGAGTTCTGGTTGCAATGTGAGAAAAGTTGATGATAAAGATGAATGTACAAGTCGGTACCTAGTGGGGAGGTACGGTGATAAGGATGATGAAATGAGCTTTGTCACATTTAACTCCATCAGCAAAGATACAAACTGCAGTTGCCAAATGTTCGAGTTTGAAGGGATACTCTGTAAACACGTTCTTAAATTATTTCAAGATTTGAACGTCGTTGAGCTTCCTGCTAAATATACCCTAAAGAGGTGGACGATGATTGCTAGGTATGGTGGACCGTGTGGCGACGAGGCTGAATGTATTTCAGAGGATACAACAGCAGTAAATGTCTGGATGTTGAAAGAGACGGCTGTGAAATTTGTGGAAATCGGGTTATCTTCAGCCGACCGCAATAGTGCTGCTATGAACATAATTGAAGAGGGTCTAAAAAATATTTCTCTTGTTAACGCCTCAACTAATGATTTGCATCCTGAAGATTCGGTTGGTTGTAGTGATCAAGGGGAAAAGTTAATTGATACCACCTCTAGTGAACCCCAACCGATCAAAACAAAAGAACGGCAGGCATCAGTGAAAGAAAAGTTAGGAGTTAAACAAGTGATGAAGAAAAATAGGAAGTGCAGTACATGCAAGAAATCTGGGCATTATACAAGTACATGTCCAAAGGTAAAGTTCTGAGCATGTACTTGATATATGAATACTTAAATCTATGCATCAGAACTCACTCCTGTCTTATTAATTAATGAACTGGTCCATCTTACAATTTTTCACTCTTCTGTTTCATCCAGGGACCAGTGGATCAGTCCCAAACTTCAGCCAATGGGGACCAAAGGCAAGCTTAATGTTTTGCATTTGATGTCCATCTGGGTATGTTTTAAGGTATTCACATCATGTACTTATAGATACTTAATATGATACCTGTATGAAGTTATAACTTAATTTTTTACAGTTTATACTCTTTTGTGTAGAATGTTGTAATATTGAAGATTGATGCTTTTCATAGATTGAACCAGGTGTTGGAAACTCTTAGTAAGAATTGCGGTGATCATGTGTTTCAGCAGATTGTTGAGCGTGATATCTTACATGATATGGTCTTAAAGAAGAAGGTATCCTATTTTTTCAAGCTTTTGGTTTTGTGCTTTACATGCTTTAATCTTGATTATTCAGTATCAATCTCCTCAAGTTTTCAGTTTTTGTTGAGGTCTATCGGAGAGTTTCCAGCAGCTTCATGCTTCACTGAATAAACTTAAATGGATACCTCCGAATAGTAAACTTATACTGGTTAGTTCTAGATCCTATACGCTTCACTGAATGGATTTTCATCAGTTAATGTTTACACCTTCCTCAAGTCAGCCAGTACCAAACAGTCCGAACATATAACGATTCAGTTGTTGACGCCTCTCTTCCTACTTGTACTACTTGGTTATTTGGATTTCTGTGGACGATAATGTACTTACATAATGCATAGAAGTATGGCATGCGTCTGGCAGCTTGTAAACTAATCTGGGATACTTCTGGATCCCCTCCCCAAGATCCCTGCCACTGTTTACCCCTCTCTAGAATCTTGGATTCTTACTCACTGCAATTGTGAATTGAGCAGCATGTGAAGACACCTGCTTTTTAATTCTAGCATTGGGATTAGCTAAACTAAAACCCATCATTGCTGATCAGAAGCCGTTGGGGTTCTTTCATCAGATGTTCTAGTTGATCTCTGGATAATGATATTATTATTGTTTGTTGACCTTTGTGCTTACTGCAGCTTGGCGCAGAAATCCAAAATGGTCGTGGTTTAGCAGATGTGTTAATGGAAATGCTTGGCGCCTTGGACCCTCAGACTCCTGAGGTACTTGTTTCATTTTTTTCTAAATGTCTTAATCTTTCTTACAACCACTTAGCTCTAGGTGAATCGTGGATTTGGGGTTGGGGCTATTTGCAGACGATCCTCTTTATACAGCTTTCTACTCTGAAATTTGTTTCAGGAAATACAAACTGCATATTTGCAATTTTTTCGAATGATAATAGAGGTTGTCTTTCCCTGGCAAAGGCACGATGAACTTTTTTGTCAGGATTGATGAGGAAAATAAATATGAAAAAGAAGTAATAAGATATGTTCTGAGATTTTTTTTGAAATCGTTAAATATTGAAGAAGTTCATATGTCTGTTATGAGTATCATTGCTAAGAGAGTAAATTTTCGGTTGACAGATTTTTTTTTGTCGTCCGCTCGATATTGCACTGCAAGCTTAGTGTGGTGCTTGTTTCTCCTCAATGATTGAGATCCATGCTAATAGGGATTTACAGTTGTTTACAGAGTGGATGTATAATGAAGGCTGGTTTTGATTTAGTTGTTTACAGAGTGGATCCAGGACATGTTATTATGGATTTTCTGTTAGTTTAAATGTGATAGAGCTAGCTGCTAGCATCTCTCACAATTTGGGTGGCTTATTCTAATTTTTGTTCTTTTGGACAGGGTAAAGCACGAACTGGTTGTTGATTTGGTTGACCAATGTCGTTTGTACCAAAAGCGTGTCATGCTTCTTATAAACAATACCTCGTAAGGATATATTTGAACTGTTAATTTCCAGGTTTATTGTCATTTAGCAACTCAGATCTGTAACTAACAGTTGGGTTGCTTCTGCTACAGAGGCGAGGAACATCTGTCTCAACAGTTTACGCTGAATGATGACTTGCAGCAAGTGCTTTAATGACATGATGACATACTGAACGGAACCGGAACCTAGGTTGCACCAATATGCTTACAGGTTTTGGTTCACCTGAAGCATCTTTCACTTCTTCTATATCTTGAACTTGTACAACCGCATCAGCAACAATTTCAGGAGTAACAGTAACACCACTCCATTTCCAGATTTTTTATTCAGTAATTACAGGATACTCACCAATCCCATCTGAAGGGACTACTGCAAAACCATAATTAATAGAAGGGATATTTTGATTTTGGGTCCCAAAAATGTGACCAGTGTTGCGTTTGGGTCCTAAAAAATTCAAATTAGAGTTTGGGTCCCAGGACCAAATTTGACCATCTTGACTGTTAGGAAAATTCGATTCCGTTAACACGTGAATAGTGCATGGTGTTGAAAATCTATTAAAACACCTCGTCTCTTTTTTTTTTTTGAAGCATTCTTCATCCCGTTTCTAGTTCGTCGGAAACCATGGTGACCGATGAGCTAATTTGAAGAATGCAATGATGACAATATTGAGTACAGTAAACTGATAAGACCTAATTAAAAGTTCAGAAAAGGAGTTGGAGACTTTGGATTATGTATGCTGCTGAGATAATACGGAAGAAGAGTGAACATCATCTGAGATCAAAGGATGAGATCAAGTTCGAGACATTGGGTATGTTCAGTTTTTGAATTTGCAGGGAAGAACGAGATATAAAGGGGCTAAACGCACACCCAAAAATATCTCCATACAACAGAAGACGCATACAAGGTTCTCGAGGAAAAAAAAACAAGAGAAAAACATCACAAGTTCTACCACTACCATGTCTGTAAAGTGTAATCCACTTGAATGGGTTCTCAACTTGGCACTACATTAGTTGGTGACTAGGTGTTTGAATTAATCCCATCCTTCATTAATGATTATGAGCACGATAAAACTAGTTGATTTCAACTATCCTTCATTCTCACACTAAATTGTTGGTTGCATCACAGATTTCACCAAAATTCAAACAGTTCCAAGTGGGTCTTGAGATTATTTTGTACTTGAAATTTACAGACTTGGTTTCATTTTCATGAACAGAATGACCATGAAGAATGAGGTTTTCTAACTTCTGATAGATTTTCATGAAGAATGACCATGTGCTAGTCACGTGTTAACGGAATCAAATTTTAAGTCAAGACGGTCAATTTTGGTCCTGGGATCCAAACTCTAATTCGAAACCTTTTAGGACCCAAACGCAACACTGGTCACATTTTTGGGACCCAAAGTCAAAATATCCCTTAATAGAAGCACGCACGAGAAGTGGGTAAGGGATCGGGAGCTCGATTATCTTTTATTAAGAATGTATCAAGGGATTCAATCGGATGAAGACGTTGAGAAACTTAAATCACAATTTTAAGTGCTTCCTCCATTGATAACATAGGATTGTGACTACAACAATTTCCTTCATATTACCCCCATTTGTTCCTAAACTGCTGGTTAATACTCTTTGAATCCCCTCCTGAAATAGGATGCAACTTACCCCTTTGAATCTATTGATTTGCGCATTAGTTTTGAAATCTTTGTGTAAACACGTCTGGAGTAATGCTTAAGCCTTTTATTCCTTCCAGTATCTTTTTAGTAGAAGAGGCAACAGTATCATGAATACAAGCAGAAAGCTAACCGGTATGTTATATTTTTAGAATCCAAATTAAAGCATTGATGGAATTAGACAACTTCCGTTTTAAGATAGCCAAATATGTGTATCTAGTTCAATCTGTACTTAAATACACTATGATCTAATATTGTGTTCCAGGACAACTTTTTTTCTTCGGGTTTTGGTCAGAATCTACACTTTGGCAAGCATCAACCAACTTCGGAGAGAATTATTGTTTCAAAACTAGCAAAGTCTTAATCCCTCCAAAACCAGAATAGTTCTTACACTCGGTTGTCACTTTTCACCTGAGAGTAAAAATAAAGATCCAAATTTGTGGAAACAGAATAATCAAATGAATCAATAATGTAATTGAATCAATACATACAATTCCTCAAAATTAAATTCATCACTACATAAATACATTAATTGGCCATTTAACTTAAACACCTCCTTGGCTTGTACTAGTAGTAGTCATCGGAAAACATGTCGGCGGTGATTTCTTCATCAGTTGAAGTAGTATTCCCTATCCCAAACTCACATTCTTGAGAATCAAAGTCGAAGAGTAACTCATTTGCCATCTCTTCATTCTGATAATCATCATCAACAATTTCATTACCAGACGGTATTGTCATCAACGCGAGGGACTTATCTTCATATGAAGAAAATGATGAAGAAGCAGCTGTGTTGTTACTGGTCATCTGTAAGTCATGAGATCTCTGTGCGACGCACTTCTGGAGTTGTTCCATATCGCTTCTCATCTGTACCAATTCATCCAAACTCAGTCCATCAACATATGTATTCCACCAAAATTTATCATTATCAGGCCCCAAATCACAATTTACCAATGACCCCAAGAGAACCCCTCTTTTCTTTTCAGCTTCTAGTTCTCTTTCAGCTTCCAAACACCTCCTCTGTTGTTCGTCATCATCTTTCTGAATTTCACGCGCTTCACCATTAATGTTATTAAGAAATCGATCGAGTATGAGGTCAGGGTTCCCACAAACATAGGGTCTTCCGGCAGGAGAGAAAGCAATTAGTGCAATTTGTGAACCAGTTAAAACAGATAATTCAGTTGCCTTCTTGAACAAACCCTTTCTTCTCTTGGAGAATGTAACCTGTAACTTTGATTTGTCTTTGATTTTTTCAATCTTAATCTTCTTACGACCATCACCACCTTGTCTCTGCTTTTCATCTCCATCATCATTACTTGATTCATGAACAGAGAGTTGAGTAACAAATAGAATTAGGAGAACTACTGGTAGCATAGCTTACCTTATATAGCGTTAAGAATGACCGGAGTTGGGAAAGTATCTAAAACGAGGACGATAAATAAACTTACAGGCAATGACTAAATATAACCCATAATTTGACTTAGTACAACCCTCCATTCTAAATAATGTTCTTGTACAAACGATTTTTTCGTAGATGGTAAGTATTTGGTAAGTATCGAGCTAGGGTATTTATAACACCGCTGAATTGGGGGCCCCAGAAAATAATTCGGGGCCTCACACTACAGGACAATAAAAGATCATCAAAACCTAATTCGGAGTTATCCCTTATCTAAAAGAAAATGTAATGGCTGAATCGCTCCTAGATAATTAGTGTTAATAATTAATTAAGTTAAGTTAATCAGTGTGGTTAGATTAACATCAGATTTTAGAATTAAAATTTGAAAAAAAGGGGTTTTTAAAGAACCATTAATTGGGGGATAAAAAAATGAATTGGGGGATATAAGAAAAGGACAAAAACTGGTTCCAGACATCAATTCGGGGTCACCCGTTATCTAAGTATTTTACGTATTACCTAATCTACCCCTCACTAATCAGGATTACTGATTAATAATAATTAGTAAAATCTTAAGATTTTTGATAAATGATTAGTGTGTGTTTTATTTGAATGTGGGTGAGTGAGGTGAGAGTAGAAGGAGGGAAAAATATTTTTGAGTGGAATTTTTTTTGTGAAAATGGAAGATGATTGTGAGGAGAGAATTGCAGCTGCTGAATCTTTAGCTCTACTACAACAAGGAGCTAACGACAACAACTCTCAATTGCAACTCTTTGTTAAGCCAACACCCTTGAATGATGATTTTGACGAGTACGGAGAGTTTTTCGAAGAAGCTACACAAGAAAGTAAACTTGCACAACATGCAAGCATCCCCAATACACAGGTAAAGCTGCTAGGAGGTTGAAAAATGGATTTTTTTTTTCTTTAAACCCGCCATTTTTTCAACTGTAAAACCTCGGTGCCGGCATGGTCGTAGTATGAATACCATGTCGGCAGACGCGTTACCGGCATGGTCGTAGTACCATGCCGGTAAAGCGATATCCCCCAATTTGAATATTGATCCGGCATAGTATTCTACCAAAAAACTATGCCGGTACGCAGTTAACTTTTTTACCTACCAAGGAATATACTACGGAATATTAAACCGGCATGGGTTCATTGATAGGTTACCATGCCGGAACTGCATGAAAAACATACAGGAAACATTTCCATGTAAACCCAAAAACCGGCATGGAAAATTAATAACCATCAACACCGGAACCAGTTACCGGCGTGGTACCATCAATTTCGAGAATGCCGGCAGTGGAACCGGCGTTGTTGAGTTTCAAATTTACAATGCCGGTACCTACAAAAAAACATACAGGAATAAATGTTTTCCAGAGCTAAATACCGGCATTACATATCAATTAATTGGAATGCCGGTAGCGTGTACCGTCTTGGGACAATAAATTACGACAATGTCGGCACCTTGTTTTCCGGCGTTGCTGTCTAATGAATAATGTATGCCGGAATATGTTTCAAATCTGGTCTTCAGTTTTGGATAAGTTTGACAATGCCGGAACATTGGTCGAGCATGCGGTACTTTTTTCCGGCATAGTGTTTTAATTTCGTTTGGAACTAATTTTCGTTCGATCTTTAGGTGGTGACATATATTGATCCAACAAATGCAAAGCCGCTTTAACGGGATACGTCAGAATACTATAAAATACCTCCGATATGTGACCAAAGAATACTTTACTAATGGATTGCTAGTAATGAACCTTCTAATGAATGTAAAATTGATCTTATGTAGGGAATAATATATCGAAATGAAGCAATCGCTTGGGCTAAAGAGATGGCTCTTAAGAACATGTGTGTGTTGGTGAGGAATACCGAACATTCAAAGAGGCGTTTTGAGATGGCTTGCGAGAGAAGTGGGAAATACAAGGAGAAGAATAGGCACAAGAGAAAGGATTATGTATATCCAAAGAAGACTAATAGGGTATACAAGACTCGTACGAGGAAGAATGATTGCCCGTTTAAGCTTGTTTTCCGTTTAAATGACATGAACAATTGGGATTGTGAGGTTTTGTGTGGCTGTCATAACAACCGAGATCCGAAAGATTTTGTTGGTCACTCCCTAGTTGCGAAGCCGAAACCTCATGAGTTCGAGGATGTAAAGAGATTGACCAAAGCACTTATCAAACCGAGACAAATTCTCAGAGGCTTCAAGGAAAAGGATGAGTCCAACGTGTCTTCTCTACGTACAATTTATAACGCACAAATGGTGGAATGGGAAGGGAGGTCTGTTATGCAAGAATTTGAGAAGATGGCTTGGGATTACAACTACACGCGTATCATTAAAAGAGGGCCGGACGAGAAGCCCCTTCAAATATTCATTTCACATCCTTTGCTTTCACAATTGACAAATACATGTTGTGGTGTTCTTATGATGGATTGTACCTACAAGACAAACAAATACAGTATGATGTTGTTCAACATCGTGGGACAAACCCCGGGCAATCTCCATTGGATACGAACGAAGCAAAGGAATTCTACGAAGCTTACAAACGTGGCACCTCGGTAAGCCGGCAAGTCTTATTGAGCCAACTAAGGCTAATTACTGGTCCATGGATCACACAAAGCGAAGAGCCAGGAAAGGGAGATCCAATAGGTAGACCCCAAACTAAAACGTCAAGGAGAAAACAAAGGGTAGAATTGAAAAGAATGACTCAACGTGAAGAAGAACGTGCAGCAAGTAAGAAACGAGATCTAACCGCAAGTGAGATTTCGGAACAAAGGTTCGTGGAAGCGCAGGTTCCAAAAAAAAGAGGTAGGCCGAGGAAGGAACCGCTATCAAGTCAACAACAAACGAAGGATTCCGTATCCACACCAAAAGCCAACTCATCGGAGGTTCCAATGAAGAGGGGTAGTCCGCCAAAGGTATCAACATCAGGTTACAAAGAACAACAAGGTGAGCATTCCGAAGCCATACCCATAGTCGATCTAGCGGAGGTTCCAAGGAAAATGGGTAGGTCACCAAAGGTATCAACATCAAGTGAAAAATAACAACAAGGTGAGCATTCCGAAGCCATACCCTTAATCGATCTAGCGGAGGTTCCAAGGAAAAGGGGTAGGCCACCAAAGGTATCAACATCAAGTGACAAAGAACAACAAGGTGAGCATTCCGAAGCCATACCAATAGTCGATCTAGTGGAGGTTCCAAGGAAAAGGGGTAGGCCACCAAAGGTATCAACATCAAGTGACAAAGAACAACAAGGTGAGCATTCCCAAGCCATATCCATAGTCGATCTAGCAGAGGTTCCAAGGAAAAGGGGTAGGCCTCCAAAGGTATCATCATCAAGTGACATAGAACAACAAGGTGACGAGGCAAAGTTGGTGACAAACCCAAGTGATATCAAAGTTGATGTAGTTTTAGTTCCAAGGCGAAGGGGTAGGCCAAGGAAGTACGGACTCCCATCACATATCGAAGACAATGCAAGTGTAGAGATTGCAGAGGATGGTTTGGATATAATCAAGTTAGAAAAGGGTAATATGAAGATGTATAAGGATCTCAGAAAAGGTAGGACAATTAGAAGTTATCATACCAAGATACAGTCTTACATAGACCAACTTCCTGAGGTTATTCGCGAGTATATTGTATATACGGAGGATGTCGATGGAGATGGAAATTGTGGCTATCATGCTGTGACAGAACAATTATGAATCTTTGACACGACGTTTAGTAGAGGTATGACACCATGCCAATATGCTAGAACGAGGATGGCCGAACAACTTGTGAACAAGAGGAGCTTTTATGAGCAATTTCTTGGTGTAGGCGAGGGGTTTGATGTTAAGCATTCTCAAATATTAGGGCCCGCGCAAGAGATGAACTTTCTTCCTTCTCAATATTGGATGAGAATGTCGCTTTGTGGGCATCTAGTGGCGGATACATTTAGATGTGTTGTTCATTATTTTACCCCCACCGTAGAAGTAACATTTACCCCAAAGTGGCAAAAATGCGAAGGATCCCTTAAGAAGAGAAGAGTTTTTTTTGGCATTCCTGAACGGTAATCTTTTCGTAATTCCAAAACTCAAGGACAATTGTCCTTTGCCACCTGTTTGTGGGATGGTAAAAAATAAGGATCTAGATCCCAATATCTGGAAGGGATGGATGGCATTGTATGAGAATAATCACCAATTTTGGGATGCGTTGGCCTTATCAAAGAAACCTCTTCAAGAGGAGGAGATTAAAGTTAATACGTGTGGAAGCGATGATGAGTAATTTCGGTATATGTGGTTCACTAATACACAACCTTTTGTTTTTTTGGGAAGTTTGAATTGTAAACATTAAATCATATTCTGATGCCTATTCCGGCATAGTTGTGTTTTATAATTATTACGCCGGAAATACAGAAAAAACATCCATAGAAATCAGTAAATTCGTCGGCATATAAGTTAACATCATAACGGTGTCGGTTTTCTGTCAAAAACATATTTGCCAAGGAGATTGCAGAC
The DNA here is from genome assembly GCF_003573695.1 of Papaver somniferum. Classification (NCBI taxonomy): domain Eukaryota; kingdom Viridiplantae; phylum Streptophyta; class Magnoliopsida; order Ranunculales; family Papaveraceae; genus Papaver; species Papaver somniferum. The sequence continues at coordinate 71,755,687 of NC_039360.1, forward strand.
CATCGGCATAGTATACAAACACATTTAAATGCCGGAACTCTTTCATTTAGGAAACCAACATTGATTTTACTCTTTTCGAGCATACCGGTACTGCAGATAACTTAGAAATTTATGTGATCTTTCCACATTCAAACTCTGTAAAAGAGGTAATTTGACACAAGTTTATCAACATAATAAATATAATAACAATACTAGATTCTATACCAGAATAAACTCCAAAGTTATGTTGTTCCAAACCGAAAACAAATCAAACATAAACCAAGTCAAGCAAAGAGTTTAGCAAACACACAAACAAACACATTGTTCAAGACTCGCAAACAAACATAAACCAACACTAGATTGTTCAAACCAAACTAATACTACAGAAGAAACAGACGATCACTCGGTTCTTGGCTTCTTGTGTGCTCTCTTCTTCATTTCTCCCCACAAGTCTTTTGCCGCCGGTTCTTCAATTTTGTCGATCTTTTGCTCGACGTTTTCCATTTCTTTCTTGGTCATCACCTCTCATTCCTTGTTCTTTTTCTTAAAGAACTTTGACAAATTTCCAATCCGCTTACGGTGTTAAGGAATTATTAAACATGTACTTAGTATGTACAATTGTATAACTTCATAGATATAGATTAAAAGATTACTAATGAACAAGACGTACGTACCAATAACGTAACGAGCTGTAGAAGTGCGGGTACAGTTGTCGGAGTTGTGGAGGGACGTGCTGGTGGTGGAGGAACTTCCACCACATCCGGGCGTACAACATAAGGATGCGAGTACTTCCGATGTCCTCTTAGGAAGGTTGGTTCACTCTCATAACCGTTTTCAGCCAATTCCCAATCATCCCTATCCAACAAAAGTCCTTGTTCTTCCATCTCACTCCAATGCGCAAGAATAGCTTTTGGGTCGTAAACTACGAGAGTATTGTTCTCATTTGATTGGCATTGAGGAAAGTCATGAGAGAATTTCTGATAAGATGTATCCGTGACATCTTTCTGCTTGTACCCAAGTTGGCGCATTACACGTCGAGGGTTGTGCATAAAAAATCCTTTTGGATGAAATAACGGTCCGTTGTAAAATGAAACATTGTCACGCCTTTCGAAGTGAACTCCTCTGGCATTCCTATATGGGTCAAACACAACATCTTGGACAACCATCCAATCCAAAGCCAATCTCATTGCTAATAACTGTTTCTTGTTATTGGGCCTTGGGGTATTGTTGAAGAAGTATTTCTGACCTGGAGGACTATTCTGTGGATAATCAGGGACAACCTCCAATCCTTTATACCGTATGAACAATTTTGTGAAGTGTTCATAAGCCCACACCTACGCCAATGAAAGATCGTTCCAATGAAATGTATAAGAAAATAAATAATTGGAAACTAACAAATTTGATGACAACAATCAGAAAATAAGTAGTTCACTATACCTGAATTACAGTGAAATTCCCATTAAATTAACGGGCATAAGCCTTAGAAGCTCGACGCATTTCTGCCAAAAAATGTGCCAAGAAAGCAGTGCCCCATGAATACTCATGAACCTTTTCCAACGGATTCAAGTATTGTAGGTTGTTCATATGCACCCTGTTTCCATTAGCGTCAGGGAATATAGCGGAGCCCAAGATGAACAACATATAAGCAGCGACAGTTTGCTGAACTTGTTCGGGATTCAATTCCTTTTTCTTCGTGTTCCCAAACAATTCAACGAGTTTGACGAATGTGATGGTCTTTGTTTGGGAACGCTTTGTCTTGTACATATTTGCCAAAGTGGTTTCCTTGTCCCATCCAAACAACTTAGAAGTCAGCTCATAAATCTTGTCCCATCCAAGGTCCTTAGAGTCATCTCCTACCTTAACGGCTTTCCCAAGAACCTCTAGACCTATTATCCTTTGGACATCTTCAGGGATAATGGTCATCTCACCAAAAGGAAAATGCATGGTATCAGTTTCACCAAAAAACCGCTCCAAAAAGCAGTTCGCAGTGACGGTATCAGTGGCCACATAATTTTTAATCGTGGGATACAACGCAGATGTTTTGACTATTGCTTTAACAGCGGCACACTCATGCTTCAAAGGCCATAAGTCCGTCTGTTGATGGAGGCTAACACGGAAGGATTTTTTGTGGTCCTATAAAAACACACCAAATTTAATTCAATTCAACAAGATAAATAATATAATAAGAAGATGCAAATGTCTTACATAAGATTGATAGATCCAACGAGCCCAAGAGTCTTTGTAAGCAAATAAGAGTTGCGGGTTTATCGGTTCACCCCAATGTTTGCCGTCATCGCGGTTTGGAATCATGTCATATTTATCAGGAAGGTGGGCTGGGGGTGCCTTTTCATTATCCTCAGGGGCTTCAACTCCGACACCAGTATGTCCCAAGCCACTTGCTTGTGAGGATGAGCCACCTGCTCGTTCCGGTACAGGTAATTGTTCCCACTCATCATCATCATCACTGCTGGTTGAGTCGCTTATAGGTTGATCCCGAATTGTCACCTTAGCAGTAGCCGGATCAGGACGGCTACGTCGAGAAGACCTACGTTTTGGTTCTACAACAGCTTTGCCTTTTCCTTTGTTCTTTTTTTCTGTTGTTGACCTATGTTCCAATATGTAAACTGAGTTAAATAATCACAACCGGCATGTATGTTGAACATAACATCAATGCCGGTTCTTGATAGCGGCATGGTATATATTTACAAATCCATGCCGTTTGTCTTGAATTTTAGACACGGAATTAACAATTTTTTGTAAAGAAAACCGGCATAGAACTTTCACATATAGACACTGCCGGCAACAGTATACTGTGTATACCGGAACATTGTCATTTCAGTATAGATTTTTTAACAAAAGAGGCTAATGAAAACGGCATAGTATTGATCAAATATACAACGCCGGAAACGGAAACCGTCATGGTATTCAATTAATTTTTCATGCCGGCAGGGTCATGCAATGGAATAGGGATTCAAGACATATAATCTGGCATGATTTTCAAATTAAATTCTACCGCGAATCAAACATGTAACTAAACTACAAATTTCAATTTCAAAATTTACTTATAGTGTAGTAGAAAGACTAAACATACAAGTTTCACTTTGGATAAACCCTAAAAATACTTCAATTCAACATATACATCACTTACCGGAGCAATTGTGTTATTTCAGCCTCACCAACAGACTCTTCAGGCTCCTCCATTTCTTGCGCTTTTGATTTCGATTTACCACCATCATTAGCAGATTCTTCAGGATTGGTTATGGGTTTTTCACGAGGTTTGCGACGACCCATTGTCTTTGGTATAGAAGATGAAACAAAATGGGAGAGTGACTACAAATGGAGATTGAATAATTTCCTTTCTATAACCGTCACTTAAATAGAATGAAGGAGTTTGTAACCGGCGCATAAAATGGTATTAAGGATTTTATAACCGTCAAATAAGTGAGATAAAATAGTTTGTAACCGTCAAATTAGTGAAATGAAGTAGTTTGTAACTGCCACATAACTTGTGTTTGTAACCGTCAGAATGCCGGCATGGAAAGATGGCAAAATTCAGTGTCGGTACTGGTGACAATAAGTTTCAATTGTAACCATAAAACCGGCACAGTATGCTGATCACATTTCAACGCCGGTAGTGATTCTTGATTCATTATTAACGCGTCTCCAAAAGGTTTAAGCAAGCAAACTGACCCAAATTGGGCTTCATAATACTAAGGAAATAAATTAAAAAAAATTAAACACATAAACAACCTTACACATAAACATTAAACACATTAAATGAAAGATTTCAAGCTAATTGCAACTAACATCATTTCTTGGCACGAGATTCAACAAACAACGCATCTTCGAAATGCCTAAAAGGCTCTTTTCTCCATTTGGTATATGCGGCCTGAGCTTGATACCTATTATCTCGGTATCTTGCGAGAAACTCATTGTATTTGCGATACAATTTTATGAGGGCAATTGTCCGATTCGCTACAAACTCATCCCCGTAATCCATTTTGCGTTTCTTGCACTTACCGTCATATAACCTCGACATATAAGGACCATCCTCAACAAGACCTCAAAAAAGGTTTGAAGGGCGGTCATCTTCCGGCAAATCCGAAACTATGAAGTAATTCTTAATCCATTTGGTTTCTTCCTCAACATCCGCTTCTATCTTCGCTTGTTTTACACGTTCGATTATCTCTTTAGTTTCTTTGCGATATTTTTCTTGTATTGCTTCCTCTTCTTGTAATATTTTCCTTCTAAGTATCTCTTCTTCCATTGCGGCAAGTGACTTGGTGGTTGGCTCCTTCCTTTTAATTTTTGCTAGTATCATGGGAATTGAGTTGGTGGTGGATGATGATTGATTCCCTATCGGAGTGAAAAAAAAAATTCATATAAAAAATCTATGAAATCGGTAGTTCGTGATTTCTTTGCCATGAGAGAGATGTGCTGGAGGTCACCTTTTTTTTTTTTTTGAGGTATCAACTGCAATAAGTGTATCCATTCCTTTAAAAAGATGAGGACACAACGGCTCTTTTCCACTTTAACATTCCGGAATTGTCAGTATCTTAGATCCCACGCCGGAAATGGTCTTTACTGGTTTATGGTTCAAGAAAATAGCCGTTATGCATTGAATGCTCTATTCCGGCAGTGAACGTTAGATTTTCGACAATGCCGGAAAGGGTTGCCGGCACGCTAATGTATATAACTAAAAAGCCGGAACATTGTTTATTGCACTCAGAATTTTGACACTTAATTCCGGCATATAATAATATAAAAGATCCATGCCGGTACAAGGTACCGACATGGAATTATGCAAACATAAAATGCCGGAAATCTGATTTATTTGAAATTTAATCTTTGTCGACGGAACAACGAATGCACTTAGCATGTGCATCAATCCTTTGAACCCCTAGGCGACCCTAGTGGACGAGTTATAGTCTCGTGAGGGTTTACATAAAGATCTACCCACAAAACCTACACACAAAATTCTAAAGCCATCAATCTTCGTCCGAGGACGATACACCCTCCATCATCTCCGGGGCATACTCCGGGATTTTGGATTCCATGAATTGGTAGCTTGAATCGAATGCGAATGCTTCCCCCTTTTCCTCCAAGTAGCGCGCTTTGACGACTTCATGCTACAAAAACATAACACAAACTTACTTGGTTAGTGGTGTTTAATATGAAGATCAAACAACATGTATTTAATATGGTTGACATTGGATTCAAACATGAATGCTTCCCCCTTTTCTTGTAAGTAACGCGTTTTCACGGCTTGATGCTACAAAAACAACACACAAACTTTGTTTGTTTCATAAAATTTGCAAACGAGTAGATTATGACGAATTAATCATAAAGATACTTACGAGTTGTTGAGGAGACAATGTATTGCGGGTAGCGTGATTGATCCAATGTTTCATTTTTAGATACTCAACCACCGCATTTAGGATGATGTCGTGTCGTTCCTCGATTTGTTTGGCAGTTCTTCCTTTAGGGTTACCGTAATCGTGATAAATTTGTTAAAAATCTTCAACCACATGGAATCCCGCATGCTTTTATCTATAGTTGAAGGACGAGTTTCGGCGTACCATGCTTGGGTGATTGCTAAATCTTCCTCCGAGTCGAACGATGCCATTTGTTGTATATGAGATTAGGTACTATACTAGGGTTTAGGGTTTCTAAGTTAAGAGGCTCAAGGAAATATATATGAACACACGAGTTTTGGACTTTTGGGCCCAAGTATTAGCTCACTTTATATAGAGAAAAACCTCAAAGACTATTTTTTTTGAAAATCACCAAATCCGGCATTGAGGTAATTGTGACATAAGCTGACGGCACCAAGTACCGGTACAGTTTTTCCATAAGCTAACCATGCCGGTACAAGGGAATTTCTTCACAGAGATTGGGCCAAATACGCAACCATTACCGGCATGTTTGTACAACAACATTCAATGCTGTTACAAAGAACCGACATTGGATCTATAATAGCGACTATGCCGGTGTTTGTGAAATTCAAAAAAAAAACGGCTAGTTTTTTGAAAAATAAGACGGTTGGTGATTCATTTGTATATAATACCCCCCATTCCTTGGGAAAAATCTACACAAACCACCCACCAAAAAACAAAAATCCTTCTCTCAAGAAAGCAAGCACGATTAAAGCTTCACAAGGGATGGGAGATTCATCATCTAGCTCTATTTGCAAAGTAAGTAGAATAAACATTACTAACAATATAATATTCACTACTATGACGCATAACTAATATAATATTCTCTTACAGAGTCATCATTGCAAGTGTCAAATTTGCAAGTCACCTTCTCATATAGCCATGGACTGTCCTTTTATTTATTCAAAGTGTAGAAGCTGTGATGGGACACGCCGGTTTTGGATTGAAAAAATTGATGATGCTGAAAATAGAAGAATGTTTCTAAGGTGTTTGAATCACCCAAAGTGCGATGAGTTTCAATGGTTTGACAAAGCTGTTGAACTAGCAGAGTCAAGAGAAAATCACAAGGGCCAATGCAAGCCTATCGATGGGTGTGATGGGTGTTATATGAAGGGAAAGGAATATGTTGAAATAGAAGAAGAAGCAATGAAGATGATCCTTGACACCCCCATCCCGGACGATGTCTTCGAACAGATTCGGGAAACGCTCAAATGTTCCGCAATTGTTGAAAAAGGATGGAAATAGTTAATCTTTACCCAAATGTAATCCATTCTATGTTTTTTAGCATGTTTTAATTTAAAGTATCAAATCCAATGTAATAGACTTCTTAGGAATGATATAAAAGAACATTCGAAATGGATTTATACTCAAAACTAGCAGACTGCCGGCACAGAAGCGACCAATATTACAGTGCCGGTTTTCTGTCGACTATGAAAATTTGGGAAAAAATCATAAAACCGGCATAGATTGTAGAAAAAAGACTATGCCGGTACCTTCCAATTTCTATACAATAACATGAAATTTTTAATCTTCTAGTTCCGGTATGGTTTTATGAAACATTTCCTTGCCGGTACAAGAAACCGGCAATGAACTGTAATTTTCTCGCATGCCGGAACCTGTACCGACGTTGTTGAACCAAAGCTTTTCAATGCTGGAAGCAGTAGTAAATAAATCTTACAAAAATAACATTTCACTATAAATCTAAACATGTTCAACATAAAGCAATCACTCGAAACCTAAACATGTTCAACACAAACCAAATAACTGGATTATGCTTAAATGTTTTTAATCCAGGTAACATAAACCAAAAGCAAACCAAACAACTAAAGAGTTAACCATGAGGTACAAACGAAAACAAGTTCGTAATTGTTCAAGACGTAACAACCACCATCCAGAAAAAGAAACACAACTAAATAGTTAATCAATTGGTCCTTTGCTTCTTTTATTCCGGTTTCTTCCTAATTTCACCGAACAAATCCCTTGCACTAGGGTCAGTTTCTTCAACTTTATCAAGCTTCTCCACGACTTCCTTCACTTATTCATTTGATAGCCCCGCTCCTTCATCGTACTTGCAACATAACTGCTTCCTCAACTTTCCAAGCCGACGTCGCTAGTTTCATACATACAACACATAATTAGTATATATATGGTAACATACGATTATGTGTACATTAAACGACTAAGTAATTAACAATACTTACTATCAATCCAATGGTCTTATTAAGTTGGGCGATCGTAGTGGTGGCGGTGTGGGAGTTGGAACGGGAGGGTGTTTCTGGGGTGGAACTTGGACGTCATCCGGGCGGACGACAAAAGGATGTGACCATTGCAGGTAATCTTCCATGTAGTTGGCATCAACCTCATCACCGTTTTCCGCAATCTCCCACTTATCCCACTGACTAATATCTACCAAACGACGTGGTTCCCTATCCCTCCAATCTGTTGGATCCGGTTTTGGATCATACTCTACATGCAAACGATTAGGAGTTGAAAAGCACCGAGAAAGGTTAAGAACAAAACATCGAAAAGAGTCCGTCTTGATATGTGATAATTTCTTGAATCCAAGTTGGCGCATCAAACGTGTAGGATTGGCCATAACGTATCATTTTGGGTGGAACAACGACCCATGGTAGAATGCAACGTTAGCATACCTCAAAACTTGGTGGTTTCCTCTAACCTCCTTGTAAGGGTCGTAGACAACATCTTGGGTACTCATCGTGTCCAAATCCAACCTCATATCGATCAGTCGACCTATGTTACCGGGCTTCGGAGTGTTGTTGAACTCGTATCTCCTAGTTATAGGCGTATCGGGTTCGGGAAGGTCTTTGATCTTCAAGGAGGTCCAGTCCTTGAACAAGGTGGGGAAGTGTACATAAGCCCACACCTATTCCAAGGTGAAGCAATAAGTTTTATTTCTAAGTTCACGATAAGGGTACATGTGAACAATATACATAATAACATAAGTTTAAAAATAAAATTACCCGCAGTAGAGTGAAATTCCCGACAAATTGGTTGGTTTTAGCCTTAGAGGCCCTTCTCATCTCCATCATCAAATGCGCCATTACCGTGGTGCCCCAAGAATAACCATAGACATCTTCCAATGGATCCAAGTACTGAAGGTAGTTCGCACTAACCCTGTTGCCATTAGTGTCAGGGAATACCCTAGTGCCCAAGATGTATAACAGGTATGTAGCGGCAGTATAACGAATTTCTTCATGGTCCCATCCATCCTCCAAACATCTTTGCTTTGTGTTTTAAAACTTCTTCTTAAGCAGCGTCGACTTGATTGTCTTTGTCTTACCAGACTTGGATTCATAAAAACTCTCCACAGAAGTCTTGTAGTCCCAACCCAACAGCTTCTTAGTCAGAGCGTGCAACCTCGACCATTCTAGGTCCAGAGACTCAACTCCTTCTGCAACTGATTTTCCTGTAACATTCAAGCCTAGAATGTTTTGAGCATCATCAGGGATGAAGGTCATCTCCCCAAAAGGGAAGTGCATGGTATCGGTTTCACCATGATACCTTTCGACGAAGCAATTGATAGTCACGGAATCATGCTTCACATAATTTTCAACCAAAGCATATAGACCAGATTCCATTACTATTTATTGGACCTCTGCACATTCATCGGACAATTTTCAACAATCTGCGGCTTGGTTTCGGCAAACACGCACAACCTTCGTATGATCCTACAATTAGGAAACAATACAATTAAGATATTTTACATAAATACACAACAATACATATGCACAAGATAAAAAAAATACTTACATAGGTTTGATAGATAGTACGAGCCCACGGGTGCTTGTATCCAAATAGTGTTTTCGGTTCCGGAGCTTCATCCCAAATTCTACCACGTTCAAGGTCAGGTATCATGTCATTAATATGAGGAAGGTGGGAACCTTTGACTTTAACTTTGCCATTGCCCTTCTTGACATTGCCTTGTGTTGGTTGTTGACTTGGCCCACCAACTTCGCTTTGACTTGCTAATTGACTTGGAGGAACCACATTATCTTCATCCTCACTTTCCTCTTCATCTTGCTCATCGTGGTCACAGATTACAGCTCGACTACGGTCACCACCACTCTCCCAAATTATCCCTATTGTCTCAGCCCCCAAACGCTTTTTACGACCTTCATCTTTCCCTCGAGGAGGGAGAGATTTAGGAGTATCAAGACCGTCCTTCCTTCTTCTCTTAGTGACAGCATCTTTAGTTTTTCTTTTGTTAGCCTTCTTGGCTTTTGACCTATATCACAAAATCACACGAAATGAATGTGAGACAACTCACTTTCAGTTTTTCCACCGGCATTGACTTACTAAAACAAAGCACGCCGGTTGTCTGTTCCGGCATTAAACAATGACTGTCGACAATGCCGGTAATCATATGTAATTCTCCTGTATGTTTTTAGTCCACTACCGGCATTCTCGAAATAAATCAATTCCATGCCGTAACATGGTGTCGGCATTCAAATCAACCTAAAAATGTATGCCGGTACTGGTGATAAATTCATAAACTCTTTTGTATGGTTTAAGTCCACTACCGGCATGCTCGAATTTTCACAAAGGAATGCCGGTACTATAAACCGGCATACAATGGAACCAAATGTCTATGCCGGTACTGGTGACAAATTCATAAACTCTCTTGTATGTTTTTAGACCACTACCGGCATACACGAATAGTTATAAATGACTGCCGGTACCAAGAACCGGCAGGGAATTCGACCCAAATTCTATGCCGGTATCTAAAATTCAGTTTCTGGTGAATCTGCGGAGTGAAACCGGCATTGTATTCATCCTAGATTGAATGCCGGAAGGTAAAACCGGCACCGTATTCATACATATTTCAGTGCCGGTAATCACTGAAACTCAACTGTTTCAGTTAGGGTTTGCGATTCTAACCTAAACCCATCGCTATAGATCGATTAAAACACTCATAAAGTAGTTTAAAATCACTTACCTTCTCACAGAAGCCATGGTTGCGAGAGGTTGATTGTCCGAATCCGCTGCTTGTTCTTCTTCTTGCTCTTGAGAAATCTTAGCAATTCTTTGTTCCTGTTTTTGTTGAGAAATCATTTTTGAGTTCGATTGGGCATTCGTTTTCTTTCGTGGAGGCATTGTTTATGATTCGGATAGGTTAATCGACGAAGAACAGATGAAGAACGATGATTTTTTTTTCAAAAACCTAAACCTAGGTCAGTGCCGGTAGATGGAAGGATGGGGGATATGTGTTTGGTTTTTAGATTTTAAGTTTTATGGAAAAGGGTATATTAGTCTTTTCATAATATTTTTTAATTAATCAAAGGGTATTTTAGTATTTTTATACACAAAAATCACCCCTTAGCACACACCATGGGTTGGGGGAAGTAATCAATATCCCCCAATTCCTTTTTTTATCCCCCAATTAATTGTTCTTTTTAAAGAAATGTTGTCATCTCAAAATGAGGGTGCTAATGAAGATCCCATTGATTAAAATGAAGAAACTAATTCTCAAAATGAAGAAATAATCGATCCATAAACACTATGCTAGAACTCAGAGAAAGAGTCGTTAGTGTCGAGGGATGTATATCCCAACGACTCTAGAAAGTCGTCAATTAATTGATACCACCGTTGACGACTCAAACCTGCAACTTTTTCGGATTATGAAAAATCGTTATGGTAATATGATGAACACATTAACGATTTTCAAAGTTAACGACTCCAACAAGGGTCGTGGAGGAAAGTATTAATTTGGAAAACGTATCAAGGGTCATTAATGGACAATTCTAACAAATCTCTTTGTAACAAGGGTCATTAGCTTTATTTTCATTTTCTTTTCATATTAGCAAGGGTCATTAGCTTTCTTTTCGTATGAAGCCCATGGAAAACATACAAAGGGTCGTTAGCTTCTAAGTTCTTTGTAATAAAATCTCTTCTTGACGACCCTTGTTACTTGGGCACCATCTATTTTTTCTTTTCACATGGAATCGTTAGCTTTTAAAATAGGCACCGTTTTTCGCTTTTTTTCACGTAGAGTCGTTAACTTTTAAAATGGGGTCATTCGCAAAGGATCGTTATATATTTCTATGTTTCGGTAACGACTCTAGTTTAGAGCAGCAAAAATGAAAAACCAGTAATTAGGGTCGTTATCTCCCTCCCCATATATCCTAACGATTTTTCATAGTCTCTACATGTATATGAAAAATCGTTAGTCTTTAGGACTTTCGGGTTGACGACCCTTTAACTGTAACTGATTGTTTTTTTTCTTCGTGTCGTCAATGGAAGAGAAGATAGTTGAGAGAGAGGGAGAAAAGATTCTGTTTTCTTTGTTAAAAGATGGAAATGAAATGGAGGCTTGGGATTAAGGGTGAATAGAATTTTAAGTTATTTTCACTATATTTTGGAATCCCTGACATGAATGGAATGGGTATAAATTTGGTGAGGCCCCTAATTATTTTCCGGGGGCCCCAATTCGGCGCTGATTTATAAGCCTTGTTATCAATTCAGAATTCGGCCAATATGGAAAGACAAACATGCGAGTATTATTGAGTTTTGCAAAATTCCAATTTGGTCAAAAATACGGTTAACGATTTTTGATTCGGCAATTCAGAACGGTGTACGTATGTATATGATTCATTTTAAAGTTATCGATTCGGGACACAAAATTCGGCATGTATTAGTTTTATAAAATAAATATATTTGTAAATTAAATGGGGAGTGGGGTTTGATTTATGTATTGAAAATAGTTTATATATTACGGTCCGCGAGTTATAACCTCAAAGGTGTCACTATACATCCACAAAAAACCCACCAAAACAAAAGTAACACAAAAACCCCAACAAAACAAAAGTAACTCGCGGTTGATGAAACCAAAATTTGGTTTCATCATAAAATTTGATGAAACCCCAAAGAATTTGATGAAACCAATTTTGAAATTTGGGGTTTTTGTATCAATTTAAAAATTTGGGGTTTTTGTATCAATTTTGTTTAAGATGGAGTTTTAATGGATCCCAACATTGAGTGGGGTTTTTGTACCATAAATTTGATCATCTTGGATTTTTATGACTAATTTTGTATATATTAAGTATAAATACATTATCACCTGGGAACCATCAGTTCAGTTCAATGGAGTGGAGTTGTTACAAGGAATCGGATGGCAACGTGCGTACGATTCTAAATTCGGATGTCAAAATCACGAATAATCAGGGAGCTCAGAAAATTCACATATTGGGTTCGGCGTTGCACTTGGACGAAAGTTCAATTCGGGAACAATTGGTACGTAAACATTTGCGATTGATTCGAGGAATTGGTAACCAGGTTTACAAGTAAAAGATCTTTTTGTAGATGGTTTCAAGTATTTTTTGTAGATGGAGGTTAATATAGTGAGACAAGGCCATGTCCAGTTCGAAAAAGACCTCACTCTGAGTCGGGCCTTATGCAGTCGCACCTACTGTACTGCCTTAGGACCGACTCTGTGTTTGAACTATACTTCACTGGTATATCATCAACCCAGATCTATAACTAACAGCAACATTTAGGTTGCTTCTTTTACATAGGCGAGGTACTTATGTCTATGTGATACTGCTGGATGATGGCTTGCACCATGTTCTTTAATTAATCACATGATGAGACCGCGGACAGAACTTATAAACAAACGGATTTTCCTAGGATGCACTAATATGCTTACATGTTTTGGTTCACCTGAGGCATCTTTCACTTCTTCTGCATCTTTAAATTGTACAACCGCATCAACACCATCTAGTGTAGGTTTCTCAGTTGTTACATAAGCAATTAAAAAGACGGTGATACCCAAATACACCACAATCTTTTAAATATCAACTTATAAGTCCTGTATCTTAAGTGATCGTTTATGGATAGTGTGGAGACAATACAACTTAAAGTCCTATACCTTATGTGATTGTCTATGGACGAGGTCGAGACAATACAACAACAAGATATTTACTTGATTATAGTTACGGTAAAACCGATTGGCTATTAGGATCAATACCAAGTAATTCAGATTAACGTACAAGTGTAATTTATTTTAAATTAGAATAAAAAAAATTATAATTGTGGAATCCAATTTCTTTGCCAAAACCGTAATCTAATCGTAGTCCAATTTCTTTGCCAAAATCCTCAACCCCTCTAAAAGCAGACTAATCCTTAACCCTTCTAAAAGCAGATTAATAGTTCATACAATCAGTTTTCACCATGGTATGAAAACTACGTTCATAATACGTTCCACAAAGCACTACCCAATAAAATAATAGAATCAGTAGTCATCAGGAAGCAGAGATTTCTTAGAATAGACCATCAAGATTAGTAGTTGACCCACATCAAGATTTTTCTTGACCGACGACAACATTAATTACGAGCCGTTTGATCAATCGAGTTAGTGACTCTGACATCAGTCACAGAGCATATACAATCAACAGCTGTCCCACCAAACATCGGAAAATCAATTAGGAGTATCCTTGTGAGAGAAGGACCAATTGCAATAAAGACGCTAGCTGCCAGTGCCAACAAAGGAAAATATGGCCCAATTTCCTTCATTTTCTCCCATTTTTGTTTCTCCACTGGTTAATACCCTCACCTGCTCCAAATAATCTCTACGAATTTATTGATTAGAGCAGTTCCTATGGGATGAACAAACTCAGAGTTTGTTCATTTTACTCCCACTATGCCATGAACAAACATGAAAAATGGATGTTCAAATCATCAAATCTGTTGCTTTGAACATTGAGTCGGAAAATCCACCGCGCGTGTGTGGTAACGACGGGTGCCATTGCTACCAATGCTGGCGTCCGAAAGAAAATCGCTAGCGTTTGAATGTCCAACGCGCGTTTTCATCTAAAGCGCCCGCGTCAGTGTTAAAAGCGCCAGCGTCTGTCCCAATGGCGCTAACGGCTCAATCTGAACGGCTGAAAAATGTTGGGATCCAACGGCTACCTTTTTTGAATTCTATAAATACTCCTCATTTCAACTCTAAACTCACACATTCTACACATTCTTCTCTTCTACGCATTCTTCTCTTCATTCTCAATTCTTGATTGAACATGTCTCGGCCCCGGTTAGTTCGGCGACTTCCGTATGCTAAAGAAGAAGATGAATCTATTTGCAGAAACTATGTTTTTTTATCTATTCAGATTGCTTCGGCAAACTATCCATGGGTGAATTTCTGGGAGGTTATTCACGATGGGTTCTGCAGTGACACTCGTAATCCGAGTCGTCGTTCTATATCTGACATAGAACATCGTTTTGGTACAACTAAGAAAGAAGTAAGTGAGTTTGTAGCTTTAACCATACAAGTAAATCGATATCGACTGAGAGGTGAAACTGATGCTGAGATGGTAATAAGATCTTTGGCTGAATGGCGAAGATGGAAAAATGTGGCTTTTCCTTTGGACAAATGTTATGAAATCCTTAAGGTATTGAACAGTTTCAACCCCTTCTTTGATGTTGTTGTTCCACCTAGTACTTCTTCTCATTAGTGAAGCTAATGTAATGTGTAGTCCATCGTAATTTAGTGAAGCCAATGTAAAACGATTTACTTTTAAACATATGTAATTTTACTTAATTAAGATTGTCGTACTTTTAACACTAAAACTACAAATGTAGCAGAATTAAAAATTACATTAATCTCTCTAACGTCGCTCATCTCTAGCTCCCTCACTGTTATTTTCTGGAGCCAAGAATTCAGAAAGTCCTGGGGATAGACCCGGGAAATCAGCTGCTAACATAGTATGTAAATTTCCAAATGTTGATAGACCTGGGGATAGACCTGATAGACCTGGCTGAACAAAATTAGGCGATTGACCTGGCTGAACAAAAGGAGATTGAAAAGCACTCAGTGTACACGGTCCAAGCATATACGAGGTTTGTTGTTGCGGTGGTGTTGGCGTGTAGCATTCATTTGGGTTGTAGGCACATTTGGGTTGTAGGGCGAGAATGATGATGAAATGCGCCTAGGTTCAAGCCGAAATGTCTGAGGTTGAGATACAAGCACAATTTGTGGTGAAGTAGTATTGTACTGTGTTTCTGGCACCGCATTGTGTTGTGTTTCTCGCACCACTGTTTCTTCACTTTCTTGCCATGATCTGTCGTTTTCTTCACTTTCGTGCAATGATATGTTGCTCCTGGTGGAATTGGATGAATGTGACCGCCGCCCATCATCATTTGCAGTTGGAGTTGGAGTCGATCCAAACATTGTGTTTGTCTTCCATTTTCTTAGTTGTTTCAAGTGCATCGCCTCTACTTGCCGATTCCGCCAATGCAAATCGTTGAATCGAATCCACAACTCTTCCTCACTGGCGGTGACATTGTCGTAAGGATAATCACGGTTCATACCTTGGGAAACAATGGGGATCATGGTTGTCTCACCTTGTGAAGTAATACTTTGCATCTCCCAACGAATTTCGGCCATATTTGACGAGGATGATGAAGAACTTGCACCCGTCCTGAGATAAGTCATAAAGCTTGGCTCTTCTGAAGGTGGTTGGCTAGGAACGATATTTGGATTATGAGACATGTTTGATAACCCTGGGAAATCAACCCCATAGACGTGCATGTTTTGTGTCCCAATCACAGGCTTCATAATTGACGTTGTAGGATCAGAATCTCGCAACAATAATGCCTCAACGAAATTATCAACAACACAACACGACGTCAGCTAAATCATGAGAAAAATGCGATGGTCCTGCGAAAACTAGAGAGTTTGCGAGATTAACATTTGTAAGGTTGCGATAATGTCGCAAGCCATATCCGAAAATAAAGGACAGATTAGCTGTCATCCACTATGTAATTCCCTATAAATAGCCGTTCAGTTGTAAAGGAAAGGAGAGATCTTTTCTGAGTGAAAAACAAGTAAATAGGAGAGAGAAAATCTAGAGCAGAGGTTATTCTTGATTCCTTTATCTTTTCTTGTAAGATTGTTCAAAGATTCATCAATAAAATTAAGATTGTTAATCTAAAATGAGTTGAATGTTAATGAAATCTTATGAGGGGTGTAGTGTAGGATTTCCTGCAACTACATAATGGCGCTAGAAACAGGGAACGATTGAAAATTGAAGATTATTCTAGAAAAATTGAAGATTAATATTGAGATTTGTCAAGATTTGGAGTGATTGGTTAAGAATTTTACATAATCTCTTGCAATTCATTAATATTGAAGAAATGGCTAGAAGAAGAAATACATCAGAACAACCAACTCCTGTTAGAAAAAGCAGGAGACTTGCTGGAAGGGAAAGAAGTGAAATGGGAGAATCTACTAGAATGAGAAATAATGGAGAAAATCAAATTCAACCACCAATTCAACAAACACTAGTACAAGGAAGGAATACAGATTATGATAGGGTGAGTATACACACTTGGCAATCAAATTCAGCAGAAGAAGTAGATGAAGAGCAGCAAACCAGAAACAATAGACAGGTAGAGAGAAATCAAGAAGCAGATGAAGGAATAATTCATGGAGATGAGGAAATTTGAGCGTTAGAAACGTTGAGACGAAGAATACATGAAGAAAGAAGAGCTGAGGCAGAAGAACGTGCAAATCTAACAAGGCAAAATCACGAATTGAGGATGGAAAATATGAGACTACAGAGTAGAAGATCGAGAAGTACTACAAAATCATATTCAAGATCGACTAGAAGAGAGATGAGGCAAAACTCACCCACAATTAACGCTGGAAATAATATTCGAGAAGAAATATCAAATCCTAATGAAGAACATCGCGAAGATAGAGAAAGGACTGATGATCGTTACGTTCCACAAAATGAAACTTTTGATGATAGGCAAAATGATAGAAATCAAGAGAATGGACAACGTCAGGGATGAAATAATCAAGATGGCGAAGGGAATCGAGAGGAAGGAAGGAGAATTTTACATGAGAGAGAAGCTCAAAGAAATCAACAAACGATTGAAGAAGAAATTGAAAGACATTATGCTGAACAAGCACGTTTAATTTGCGAACGTGAAATATTGAGAGCGAAAATGGAAGAACAAGAGCTTCAGGAGACAATTCGCCAGAACAATCACGATAATCGAGAAAGAAGGCATACACAAAACCAGAATAACGGTAATATCAATGAAGAGTATGATAGAGTACAGAGGATGGCTGAAAGACAGCGAATGGAATTGATAAGAAATGAACAAAATCATGGAGGGGAAAATGAGAGACATCATCATATGTGAATTCAAGATAGAGATGAGGAAGAGAATCGCAGAAGAAGACGAGATGAGGATGATGAAGAAGAAATACAAAATTTCGCGAGAGAAGAAAGACATGAACGCAAAAGAAGGGAGGCGAAATTAAAAAGACCAATGGATCAAAATTCAGGTGTAAATAAACAAATCTTAAAAGAATTAGAAGAAATGAGAGGAATACTAAATAATAGAGGAGAAGTAGGCAGAAGACAATTAGATGAAGCTGTAGAAGAAGCTGCGAAAACTCCATTTACAAGGGAAGTAAAACTAGGAGGAATACCTCCGAAATGCAATTTTCCCGCATTAACCAGCATTTTTGATGGAACAACTTGTGCAATTCAACACATTAAAGCCTACGTGAGGTGCATGTTGCAATGGGAAAATCATGATGCCGTATTATGCAAGTATTTTGCATCCAGCTTAACAGGGGAAGCGTTAAAATGGTTCGAAGGTCTACCAAAGAATACAATAACATCCTCCAATCATTTGCAAACTACATTCCTAGGGGCATATATAATTAATAATTCTTCGCGACCTGGTATTGAAGACGTGTTTGGATTAAAACAAAGAATTGGCGAAAGTTTGAAGCACCTAACTAAAAGATGGAGGACTATGTGTAGCGAAATGGCTGGCCGTGTGGATGAGAGATATCTTATCTTATCATTTATCAATGCTATGTTTGCAACCAACCTATTGTATATCCAAATTTTCAGAGTCAAGAATACGATCACAATGACTGAATTGCGAGAACTTCAGGAAGAATATATTGCTCTAGAGGAAAGGAAAATGAAATGGAATCATACCCAGTTGCGAACACCAGTTCACAAACAGCGAATGCAAGCTTATTACCCAAACTAATAAACACAGTGGCGAGCACTTCGCAAGTACAACAAGAAGGTGACGGGAACAATCAACAGAAACTGGTGGCTATGGGAAGCCGAGATCAAGAGGAGTATGAAAGAGAAAGAAATTTCTACAATCGTGGTGGAAATAACAAGATTCAAAGACTCGATCAGCCGCAAGAAACTTATGGAGGTCAAAGACAAAACTATAATAGAGGACAAGGAGGTCACAAGGTAGTATGGGAAGAAATCAAGATGCCACCTCTAAATGCAAGTGTGGAGAAAATATGGGAAGCTATAATTTTGATGGAGAATATACCAACACCATGGAACATGGGAACGGAACCACCTCCAAACCACAGAAGTCATGAGTTTGTTCTTATCATCATTTTCATGGACATACTACAAATGATTGCAGAAATGTAAAAAGAATTATTCTGAGAATGATAGATCAAGGAAAACTAAACCACTTTTTGGTAGGGCACCCACAATCTCAACCATTGCCACCACCACCAGAGCATCACAAAGTAAACACGATGAAAAAGAAGGAAACATTCTTCATAGAAGTTGGTGCAAAAGCAAAGAATCTATTCTGTCACTCTATCGTACATTCATACAAGACAATTGAAGATTTTCATGACAATGTTTTGAGTAGAGTGTTCGCAAGAGATAATGATGGAAGAGAAATTATGAATATTGCGAAAATCTCGCCACTAGAGGAATGGCAGAAACATTATTTCTTTTACCGCAGAAGAAATCCCCGAAGGTGAAGAGGTACATGATAATCCATTGGTAGTAAAATTAGAAATTAATCCAAAACCGAAAGAAGATGAGATGAAGCTGAAGATTCATGGGCAATTAATAGGATTCTAATCGATACTGGAAGCTCTGTGAACATCTTATTTTATCATACTTATAAAACTATGGGAGGAAGAGATGATGATCTTATACCATCAACATATAAGATATATGGTTTTAATGGTACTGCCAACAAGCCTAAAGGGGAGGTTACTATGCGAATTCCATTGAAGGGAATATCTTCTGAAATCCTATTCTGTGTCGTTGAGTAGAATCACCCTACAATGCATTAATTGGTCGACCTTGGCTACATGGGATTCTAGGTGTAGCTTCAACTTTCCACCAGTGCATCAAATTCCCTCACCCCAGCGGTGTAGGAATCATAAAGGGAGATTGGGTTGAAGGAAAGAGGTGTTACGAAACTGAGGTAGAATCCTGCGAAGGAAGAGCAAAAGAGCAAACAAGGAAATTGGCGACACAAAATCAAAGAGACACAAAGAAGTGAGAGGTTGATGGTGGATGCAATCGAACGAAAAGAAGAAGAGATGTTGCGAAACTAATGCTAGCTCAGAATAAAAAATGGTGAACATACCACTACCAAGGAAGCAGTAGCAGAAAATAACAAAGAAGCAGAGGATACAAAGGTAATAAAAGAATGTATGAATGATTGATTTGTTGCGACACTCTCGCAATAAATAAAATTCTCAAAAATACATTTTATTGAATGACAAAATTGAGATTGCGAAATGCAAATACGATATGATGATGTGCGAGAATCTCGCAGAGATAATGAATTCTACAAAGACAATCAGAGAACAATGACAAAAGAGAAAGGGGCGAACCTTTATGGCGTACACCCTAGTTCGCGAATACAATTTCGCAAGAGGCAAATGTAAGACCTAAAGTACGTCATATAAGGGGGTACCTGTTGCATGGCTCAGGGAAAGGCTACACCGCCACCGGAACCTGAGTCATGGAGATTTGGGGTCAATAAAGCCCATCCGGGAGAGGCACCTTGGATTCTCAGCTTAAGCATATGACTTAGGTTGGGCGACTAAGGTAATAAGGACTCTCCCAAGGAGTGCAGAATCTGATCAAGGCGCCGAGGTACACGGTTGAGTCAAGAGTGCCAGGGGCGTCTGGAGCGTACCTTGCCATTCTTGACAAGTCTTGGCTTATACTGCACTCGGCCCGAAGAAAACCCCACTTAGGGTGCAGTCTCGTAACCATAAACCCTATAGGTAAAAGGGATAAGAGGCTGCGAAAACAACTGGTTGTTGTTAAGACGGATGGGAGGAGCCAACCTTGTATGGTAGAGGTACGCCTCCTTGAAGGGGCAACCAGGGGGAAGATAAGGGCGGCACCCTCCATTAGGGAGCTGATAAGTGTCTTAAGACGCAAATGTCATGAGGCTTTTTACTCGCAAGGGTATTAAGGCTTGTCATATTTGTGCACAATCCTGAAGAGGCAATAATACAAAAGAAAAAGATAAGACGAGATCAATGGGTTTTCGCATGAAAGTGCGAAGACGTCCTGCGATTTCGTCGCAAGACGGCAATGTAATGGGGCTTTATTTTCGCAAGAATATTTAGGCCTGTCATATTGTCGCAACATTCCTGAAGAGGCCATAATACAAAAGAAAAAGTTAAGGCAAGATCAATGGGTTTTTGCATGAAAGTGCAAGGACGTCCTGCGATTTTGTCGCAATGACAAGAGGTGGCATAATAAGACCTTTAACTAGGAAGGCAAAATAAGACCACACAGGATGAGATTTTGAAAAGAATCAAAATTCACTTCGCATATGATTGCGAAATTATACATAAACAACTGCGAAGTTGAGGCACAAAATAAGAAAAATCTGCAAAATCTCTCATTTGGATACAAATAACAGAGGCAAGTATGGGAATGAATGAAATTAGAAAATGTTATTTGTCTCCACATGATAGATTTACGCAAAAATTAAAAATTAATGATTATATGATTAACCGTATTGCAAGGAAGAATTGTTTTAATGAATGCAGGTCAAAATGAAAGAAACTCATATATTAAGGAATATGGAGAACCAAAAGAATTCGCAAATATACAGAAAGAAGGAATAAATGTACAAGTATTACAGAAGATCAAAGAAAGAAACAAAGACTACTTCTTAGTTGATCCTTCATCATCTTCATCAGACTTGTTCCCTTCTTCGTCTGCATCAGAACTTTTATCTCCATCAGAACCTTCATCACCATCAGATTCTTCATCATCAGCTTCGCTATCAGATGTCAGACTAGGAATGTTCTTTGGGATCTCCTCCAAGAGACAAGGATAATCAGAGGGAATACTATGGTCATCACAAACCATTTGAATAGTTTGATTGCGAAAATGCAGCATCGTTCTTAAAGTTCGCAACAGTGATCTTGATTTGATTCTTTAATCTAGAATACTTTCGTTGCGAGAAGAAAGATTCTTTGCGAGTTCCTCTTTTTCAGCTTCAAGTTCCTCAATTCTTTCGCGATATCTACTTTCAGAATCTGCGAGCAAAAGGCAATCAATTAATAACTTGATGAAAATTCATAAGAAACAAAAGATTAGTGAAGAAGAACAGTTAATAACCTTCTCTGTCAGAAATCATATCTCTAATCAAGGCTGTATGCTCAACTTGGAGACTAACATTTACACCTAAATCTTTTCTGGCATCGTCTAAGATTTTCGCAGCCCAAGCGAATTCATCCTCATTATTTATAAGAGACGAGAACGAATTTGGTTTTCTCTTTCAGACATTTTGCGGTTAGCTTCATCTCGTTCAAGTTGAACTTCAAGAAGGGTTCTTGGAATTTCGCCAAAGCCTTAGCACCTTGATCAGAATGCGATCCTTATCATCTATGAGACCGCTAATTTTGGTTCTTAGCTCATTGATTTTCTCTTTAGAATTAAGAAAGAAACGCTTAAATCGGTTGGCTAAGCCTAAACTAGATCTATGGTCAATCTCTAAGAGGCGAAATTTGGATCTCAGTTCATTCAGAGAAAGAGATGAAATTTTATCATTTGAGAAACTATTTAAAGATTTATTAAGACGCTCAAGAAGGGTATCATTATCCAAGGCATTAGGAAATGAACGAAGAATGGTAGCTTCATCAGAAAGACCATAAATGTCTGCAAAAAGGATCAATCAAATAAGATAAAAACAGGATGAATGAATGAAGGGAAAGGAGAAAAGTAACATACCATAGAGTTGATTATTAGCTTGCTGAAGACTAGAGATTTATTCTTGTACGAAGAAGAATCAATTTCTAGTTGTTTGTTCTTCTCGCGAAGACATTTGACTTCAGCTTCCAGTTCCTCATTCTTTGTACGAAATTGAAGATTCTTCTTTTCAAGAATTTCGCGTCTCCTCTCCAGATCTGAGGCAACAACGAAAGAAGCTTTTCCAGCCTGCGAGAAAATAAAAAGTATTAAAATAGAAAGAGATTTTGAGTTACAATAATGAAGAAGTAAAAGACGAAAGCATACCAGACTATTAAGAGAATGCAGGAAGTTGGGAGTCACGATCTAGAAACTCCACGAAGAGAATTATCACCATCCAATAAAGGAACATCGCAAATTGTAGCGAGAGCTTTGCAGGTATTAGCGAATTGACTATCTCCCATTCCTTGCCAAGAATCAGAAAAGAGGCCAGAGAGCTTAGCCATAGAAGATTCAGATGGAGAATCTTCATTTGCAGCAAGGTCATCATTATCCTCATCATCCTCATCACTCTCGGAGTTTTCATGAGAAGGAATATTTGAAGGAGAGGAAGAACGGATTTTTCTCTTCTTTGAAGGAGGAGCAGTTGGTTTTTCCCTGCGAAGAGCACCTTTGCCTTTATCACCAGTCTTCGCAACATTGGCAGGCTCTTCTATTTCAGCAATAATCTTCACACACAGATAGAAATAAGAAATAGAGGCAACAATATACTGTTTAAAATCATAAGAGAATATTTCTTACCTCATCTGTGTATGAGCGAAGAGCTAACAAGGTACTAGCCTTCCCAGTCCTGTGATAGCTATCTTTCAGTTTCTGGATCTGTAGAATGTCGCAAGAATCAGCGAACAAAAGAATAAACAAATAAAGAAATAAAGTGGGTGAAACTGGAAGACATACCTCTTTCTCCTTCTCGGGCCAAGGTTGATAAGAAGCGAGATTCTCAGGAAGAACATTTGACCCAGCAATGTAAGGTCCTTTCAGCATCAAGGGAAAAACACAATTTATCATCTTTGGATTGGCGAGGAGTTGTGTTCTTACCAGAGTGCCAATCAATGTCTTGCATGAGTATTTTACTTCATCAATATTATCTTTCCTTTTCAAGCGAATACCCCAGCGAGTATTCTCTTTCTTCATGGATCAATTCATAATTTTCAAAGAAATCGCTACTGTATATTTCAGCAATTATCTCCAAGTCTGCGAATTTAGGATCCCTAAGTTCTTTGGATAAAGAGATCCTTTACCAGCACCACGGTTAGCGAACTCCAGCATCAGACGGATGCAATCCCCACTCAATTGGAAGATAGCTCGCGAAAATCCCGAGTGAGCGAGAATTTCATAGAACAAGGAATATCTGGGTCATAAAGAGGAATGGGGAGACCTGCGAGAATTTGACCTAGCGAAATTGATTGATTGATCATCACAATGTTGATCAGAGAAAAGTTTGTGATAAAAGAATTGACTTGCTCTTTCACCAGAATGGTAGAAAATGTGAAACCTTTCTCAGCAAGATCTTTTTGGACGTCTTTTAAGGTTTTCTCATGTTTTTGGCCACTTGGAGGCATATCTGAATATAGAGTATGGGAATGGATGAAAAGTAAGAAGATTGAAGAGGGAAGAATTACAGTAGCAGAACTTACGGAAGAACAATATAGTTGCAGAGATGAGAGAGTAAAAAGATAAGAGAAAGTAAAAAGACAATGGAAAGAAGAGTAAAAAGAATATATAAAAAAGATTTTTTTTACTCGAAGAAATAAACACCATTAATGCGAAAAGACGTGAGCGGTTGAAAAGCAGCGGTTACAGAAGACGTGTCAAGAAATAGATGGAAGAAAGGATACGTGTGATAAATGCAGAATATGAAGAAATGGACAACTGCGGCATTTCTCACATCATTCTCTACTTCGCAGAGAAGATATGAGAAGAGGCAAGATGTAGGATCAGAATTTCGCAGTAATAATGCCTCAGCGAAATTATCAACAACACAACACAACACAACAGTGTCGCAGAACAATTTCAGAAATGACATAATCAACGACGTCAGCTAAATCATGAGAAAAATGTGATGGTCCTGCGAAAACTAAAGAGTTTGCGAGATTAACATTTGTAAGGTTGCGAGAATGTCGCAAGCCATATCCGAAAATAAAGGACAGATTAGCTTTCATCCACTATGTAATTCCCTATAAATAGCCGTTCAGTTGTAAAGGAAAGGAGAGATCTTTTCTGAGTGAAAAACAAGTAAATAGGAGAGAGAAAATCTAGAGCAGAGGTTATTCTTGATTCCTTTATCTTTTCTTGTAAGATTGTTCAAAGATTCATTAACAAAATTAAGATTGTTAATCTAAAATGAGTTGAATGTTAATGAAATCTTATGAGGGGTGTAGTGTAGGATTTCCTGTAACTACAGACGTGTACCAGTTGACATACTGCGCTTCACTAATATCCAACCGCGTATTTAGTTCATACCTCTCCCAACCGGTTATTCTCAGCCGATAAAAGTCTGATGCAGAGGTTTGCATCTGTTGTAGCGGGTTAATTGCAATTGCAAATATACCTTGTATTTGGTACTGCACTCTTTCTCCCAGATACCAATCCCCTCTTTGTGATTCCGGACTGTAAAAAACAACTTTACGCATAGAATAATCAAGAATACTTACTCCAACATCATCATTATACTGAGGTAAATCAACGTAAGGGTGAACAACTACGTTGTTGTGGCTCCGAGTCATCTGATGTAACCTCTGCACAAAAGTGGAACCAAAGACGTCGTTGCCAATGTTCTTCTCTAAGTTGTTCTTCATATACATGTCCAACATTGGAAATCTAACTGTCGCGTCTTTTAGGATTGGTTTACCAACACGGAAGTAGGTATACCACCAATACTGCAAATTACTCCATAATTTTAGTATTTAGTAATAATAATAAATTTAAAAATAATAATTTTGATATTTACCTCTATGATGCTCCAGAAACCAGTGAAGTTTCCGTCGCCCAAGGACGTTTTATCCAGCGCACAGTAAAATTCTGCTAAAATTGCAGATCCCCAGTCATAATCTGGTGCTTTGTCGAGATATTCTAACGCTTCAAGCCGACCAACATGAGCAACAGAAGTTGAGTTTGGAAAGAATGTCTGACCCAGTACCCATAAGATAAACATCCTTTCGAGTTCAGGATAGTCATCTACATGTTCTGGGTTTCTGGGTTTGGTTAGGAAAATCTTCAAGTCCGCACATCTAATCCCACCTCCTTTCAAATCTTTACGAAGGATATCTGATTCCACAAACGAGGGACAAAGCGTATCCCATTTACTATTTGAGATCCATTCGTGTTGGTTGAATGGTGGCGGGTCTCCCATTCCACTTGGGATCGCACAAATGAAATACAAATCAAGGGGAGTAATTCCTATTACAGGTATAATATCAACTATGATTAATTCTTTTGATTATTTAATAATTATTTAAAATATTTTAATTTTAGTTAAGTTAAAAAAACTTACCAATTTCGAAATCCATAAAATTGAATGTGTGCGTCGTCATCCACCACCTTTCTACCACTGTTTTCATAATTTTTTTTGTTATGTTTTCTAGGCTTTATTCTATAAAGCGCGCGCCAAGAATATCTGTCAACCCTTGCTCGGACTGCAGCCGGTAGACCAACATAAACATCATACAATTCTGAAAATCCACCTCTCGTGACATGATAATCCTCAGATCGTTCATGATGCCCCGACACATGACCTGGGACTAATGATGGAGCAGCAACTATATTTGGGTTAGCAAACTCTTCTTCTCGATTTTGAGAAAAATCTACACCCGTGTGAGGCAACGGTGTCGATTCATTTTTTCGATCTCTTTTCTTCTTTATACTATTCATCGCTCTTCTCGCTATGTTCATTTTAGAAAAATTTTAGAAGAAGGAAATGGAAGTGGTGTGACTGAAAATGAAATCAAGAAAACGAATTTATATGGGGGAAATTCGACCGTTGGAAATATGGGAGTTAGAGAGTCGACCGTTAGAGACTTTGTTTCTAACGCCGGAGTTAGGACACCGAACGCCCGCGTCAGGTCTACTGACGCCCGAGTTTTTCCTTACAACGCCCGAGTCTGTCGTCCCGTCGCGCGTCTGGTGGTCCAACGCCCTACGCTTTACCATAGTGAAAATCCCAATTTGACCATCCACATGGCTCAACAAATATTTGAGTTTGGCCATTGCCATAGGAACTGCTCTTAGCCATTTGTTTTGAAATCATGTCTCGAGTAAATGCTTAAGCTACTAAATCCATTACATTCATCTCCATTTACTAGAAGAGGCAATATTTATTAGACAACAGAAATTCTAAGATGGCCAAAATGTATCTATGGTTTCCAAATCTAACCGCAATTTCTTTGCCAATTTTTCTTAACCTCTCCCAAACAAGAGTACTAATAGCTCATACACTCAGTTTTCACCATATTTATGAAACAAATAAAGATTGTTAAGAACTTAATCGATCAACGAAAAGGCGGATAATCAAATGAATTATATTAATTGAATCAATAACATAATGGAATGAATACATACAATTTCTCGAAGATAGATTCATCACTACATACATAAACTTAAACAATGGAATGGAGCACTAGAAAATACAATCAGTACTAGTAGTAGTAGTCATCAGAAAACATGTCGGCGGTGATGTTTTTCATCAGTTGAAGTAGTCCCAAATTCATATTCTTGAGAATCAAAATCGTTTGATTATGAACAAGAAGATGATGAAGAAGAAGAAGAAGCTGTGTTGTTACTGGTCATCATTTTAAGTCATGAGATCTCTTTGAGACGCACCTCTGAAGTTGTTCCATATGGCTTCTCGTCTGTATCAATTCATCCAAACTCAATCCATCAGCATGTATAACCCACCATTTCCCCTAAAATTACAATTTACCAATGAATCCATGAAAACCCCTCTTTCCTTTTCAGCTTCTGGCTGTTCTTCATTATCATCTTTCTGTTCTTTACCATTATTGATATTAGAAAATCTCTCGAGTATGAGATCAGGATTCCCACAAACGTATGGTCTTCCGGCAGGAGAAAAAGCAATCAGGGCAATTTAGTTAAAATAGATTTGCCTTCTTAAACAAACCCTTTCGTGTTTTTGAGAATGTAACCTGTAACTTTGATTTGTTTGTGCTTTTTCATCTCCATCCTAGCTTGATTATTCATCTCCATCGCTTAATTGTTCTCCAGAACAGAGGGTTGAGAAATACTAGTACTAGTATGGGGGAGTAGTACGTACTAGTATCAGAAAATACATCTGGGTTGGAAATACATCTGGCTGGCTCAACGGCTGTCGGCCAAATATCAGAAAATCATTCGGAAGGAGCAGCAGTTGGCGTCATTTGTACCAAGCCAGTCGCATTCTTGCCAAAGAGCCAGTGGATATACATCCTTCGTTTGAGAAACAAGTTGTCCATTTGGAGAGACCCTAATATGTGCAACACATGCAATTAACTTTTCTTGTGGCTTTAATCGGTGTACTATCCCATCTCTTAATTACATTCGGGATGTCCAAAATGTACATGATATACATAATCATGTACCACATAAGCTGTGGTGCTTATTACATTAGTATGCCTAGACTTGTCAACTAGGTTTTTGTCTGAAAATTAAGAAACTGCTTCCATTGGTACGATGAGAAACAAAAATTTGGCATAGACTTCTAGATGAATTTTGCCTTCTTGCACCTCATTAATTTGTTCCTGAACTAGTGTTTAATACTCAAGTTGTGATGCTAATTACCTCTTTGAATCTATTGATTAGCGTATTAGTTTTCAAATTGTCGTGTAAACATATCTTGAGTAATGCTTATACCTTTAAACTACTTGTTATTCCGGTACATACATCTCTTTTTAATAGAAGAGGCACTATCATGAAAACAAGCAGAATGCTGACTGCAAAAGTTTGGAGCATTTATGGGTCTCTACAATAGGCCTTTATCTAATTAGCATCTAAATTTTGTCTTGTTTTCCCTTCTCAGAGATTATCTCCGGTCTCACACTAATTATTACTCCAGTAATACTACTGATTAAGTATCGTTAATCGAGTCAACATTTTATACACTCAGTCCGACAACATCACTTCCATTTCTCTATATAAACCACCCCAACACTGTCTTATCTCCTCACAAGTCACAACACATATTTTAGGGTTTCCTTGAGAGTTTTTAAGATCTACCATACTCAATAATGGCTCCCTTCATCCCCATCATCATGGCCACCATGTCAAAGAAACCTATTACTACTTCTGTTGTCACCCCAAAGGTTATGAAAAATAAGCTCCATCTTTTTAAGAACCCTAACCCCAAACGTTCTGCAGTTTCTTTTGTCCCCAAATGTTCTTTCCCACTTACTAAGAAAAACAAGAAAGGATCTGATCACATCTGTGATGCTCTTCGTCCTAGTTTCCCTACTCATGATCTTATTAGTTCAGGTATATATAATCTATTTTCAGTATTTTCAGCTAGCCTTTAAATCCAAGCAGTTTTTGTTTTCTCATGTGTTTCCTTTCTAACTTGTGGTGTTTTTTTGATGCAGATATCTTTGTTTCTGATATGGAGGAGGAGGTGAAGCTATATGACAAAGAAGAAGTAAAAGATTTGATGATGAATAGATGGAGTGCTAAAGAGCTGAAAGAAGGTATTGAGTTGAAGATCAACTTGCCTGGGTTTGGAAAGGATGATATCAAGGTCACTGTAGATGGTACCTCTCTTGTTATCACTAGTCTTCTGGGTAAAGAAGAAGATGATGTTGTTGGTGTTGGTCTAGATGTTAATGAAGATGATATGAACACTGTTATAATTTTCGATCTGGATTTTGATGATCTCCTGAACTTACAGGAACTGAAAGCTGAGATGAAGAATGGACTTCTTAAGATCTCTATTCCTAAGGTAAAGGTTGAGGAGAAGAATGTCATCCTTGTAACTATTGAGTAGTCTACTGGTCAGTGTTCTTGATATGAAGAAAAGGCGGTGGTTGGTTTTTACTTTCTGTTATTTTATCTTTTGGTTGCATGAAAATTTCCCTTCCTAGTTTGGTTTAGTTTATCTTTTTCGTTTTAGGGTTCATGTTTTGTTGGTTGTGGCGATGATAAGTGTGAACACATAAATCACGAAGCCATCCACATGTTCACAAACAATTTTCGCATACATTCTAATTCTAAAATTGTACGTCGAATGTGTAAAGGGGATGATTATATCGATTCATCGACTCAAAGCCTTCGAGCTTGTCATTGTCTAGTCGAATATTATCATAAATAATGTTCGTATAAAGGAATAAACAGAGAATCAAGTATAAATGTAAAGCACATGAAGTTCAACGCTGAATGTAAAGTGCTGAAATGTAAATAAGACAAAGATTTACGTGGTTCGGCACTAAGGCCTACATCCACGGGGATGGAGTTTCACTATGTATTGAATGATTACAAAGATAGTTGAATGACTTTAGAGCGTACATGGGTCTGCGGAAGTAGGGGGATTACTTACTCTTCCTATTTCTCTCTCCTATATTCTCCTATAATTGCTCTGGATTGGTCGACCCCTTCTCTCTTAGTGGAGAGGGGTATTTATAGGGTTGGAACGTGGGTCCCACTTCTGAGGTGCCATTGTGATCTTATCTTCTTGTGCTTTGTGCCCATTACGCAGAGGTCTTCGGCATATGTTGCGGCCTAATCTTGAATACGAAGGGTTATCCTCGCCTCTTCCACGAGCTGATTGACACGTGTATATCTCTTTGGTATTTAATGCGGGTAGATGGGTGTCTGCTCGTGTCAGGCAAGTGTTTCTTTGTCTGGTCACATCTGTGTCAGTCAAACTTCCTATCAGCCGTTGATCTGGGATCTTCCTCGGGATTGGGTGCATTAACACCCGAGGGGTATTATCTGGTGCTCCTCTAAGCCATCATACCTATGTGATCCTCTGTCCCTGACCGTCAGATCTTCTGACCGGTGGCATCTTCTGATGAGATGCTTGTTATCATGTTTTGCATGCCTTCCACGTGTCTCTTTCTGTACACGTGGTGGATGATGAAAGGTGTACATACAATTTGCCCCTCTTCTTCTGACTTGGGCGCATTTTGCAATTTAGAAGAAGAAAGGTCGTCCTACACGTTTTATCTCTCCTGAAATAACTTCCCCTATAGATACGGGCACGTTTCCCACTTTGCATTAAATTTCCCCATAACTGCTCCTTGGTACGAGGGACAATTATTGTCTTCTCTAGCTTCATAAATAGGAAAGAGAATGTGAAAAAAAAATTTATCCTCTTCTTGTCAGTGTTCATCCTCTTCTTGTTCTTTAGTAATTTATTATCGTCATTCTTGTGAGGAAGATAACAGCATTCAATTTTCTGTCTCTTTCGCTCTCGACTGTTGTTGCCCCTGTATCGTAGACAACTAGCTTTTGATATCTCCGATCCTCCTTTCTTCGACTGTGGTTGGTGCTTGTCGTCCTCTTCTATACATGTATGGGGTTTTTCATTAGCTTCTCATCATTTATTTATCTATGTATCTACCCGTTTGTTTCCTGCTGCTGTATTCTTGGCTTTGTGATGAAGAACACAGATGTCGAAGCATATATGCTTGCCCCTGTTCTTTGTTACGAAGTCTGTGAGTCTGTATCTAAGTATTATCCCTGGAGTTTGATGGAGTATTTCTGGTTATTTTTAGTTCTTAGGGTTTTTAATGTTTATCCGGATGAACCACCAATTATGGGTTTTTTGATCTTTAGTGATCTCATCGTATTCTTCTCTAAACTGTTTTTGTGTTTCCTTGTAGATATGTCTGATCGTCCGCGGGCTCCTTACCAAACACCGCAGTCTAGTCCGCCAATATCCCCTCCGCATCGAGATTCTGACAGATCTCCACTTGGGGAAGGTCCTCACAAGTCTTCGCAATCGGATCCTCGGGGTCATAGGGTTTCATCTTCCTCTGGTGCGAAGGTTGTGCCTACTAAGAAAGGGGATGTGCCGAAGGGTCCTTCTGGGTCTAGGTATGCTGTTAACCGTGCCCCTTCTCGTCCTCTTGAAGATTCTAGGAGTACGCATGCTCCGCCTCGTGATGACTCTAGGAGTACGTGGGCTCCTCCTCCTCGTAATGAAGCATTGGATGTTCCGCCCCTTCGTTCTATGGCTCCTCCTTCAGTGCCTCCGCAGAAATCTTTGCCGCCTCCTCCCACGGTTTCTTTCAAAGGGAAGTACTCCAAGGGTACTATGTCGAGAGTTGATCCGTCTAAAAATCTTCCTTCTTAAAGGAAAGCTTCGGAATTGAGTCCTACTTCTGATTCCGCAGACGAAGAAGAAACTGTCCCCGTGATACGCAGCATTTCAGTTGGTAAGAAGAAGGTCACTTTCAAGCATATTGATCTTGAGAAGTTCAAGGAAAAACATGAGCTTCAAGCTTTTGAGGTTCGCTTCTATTCCTCTGACGATGATATCACTTACGAGCTCCTTTCTAAGTATCAGTTTGACGAGTTACATTTATTGACTACGGTTGGAGCCTTCGAGGCGGGTCTCATGTTTCCCCTATATAAGTCGGGTGGCTCCATTTATTATGACGTGTTGGATAGTCGCGAAGGCTCTTCTACAAACACTCATAATCGTTCCGTGTCACAACTATCTGGGAATTATCTTCGTTCACTGAAGGAATGTTACCTGCGAAGCAAGGGAGAGACTATGATGACCTGCTATGTTCCAAATCCCGCTGAGAGAGAGTGGTACACTCCTCAGAATTTTAACAGTTCCTTTGGGGATTATGTCAACAGTAGAAACCGTAAGCCGTGGAGTGTTAGTCTTCGTAATATTTCTGCTCCTCGTGGTGAAATTCGTCTTTTGAGTGAGGTGAGTGATGCCAAGATGAAGTATGTTCCTGGTACTGAGGGATCTGCTAAACGGAAACTCTTTCCTGCTCGTGAAAGGATTAAGCGTGACCATGATTATGAATGGCATGCTACTGTTATTGAGGTAGTTGGTCCTTGGGCTTATGGTTGGATTCCTGGTCCGCGCGGTTGGCGTCCTTCTGAAAACAGCAAGCCTCGTGAAACTCCTCCTGCTCGTTATGGAGATTTCTGTCCTTGGCATCCGAATTTCGCGGGCATGAATTTTCCTTACGCTCTTGATGTCGTTGATGGAGATGAGGAGGAGGGTTCTGGTGCTACCCATCCACCGAAGAGTGTTGCTGCTCCTCGTGGTGAAATTCGTCTTTTGAGTGAGGTGAGTGATGCCAAGCTGAAGTATGTTCCTGGTACTGAGGGATATGCTAAACGGAAACTCTTTCCTGCTCGTGAAAAGATTAAGCGTGACCATGATTATGAATGGCATGCTACTGTTATTGAGGTAGTTGGTCCTTGGGCTTATGGTTGGATTCCTGGTCCGCGCGGTTGGCGTCCTTCTGAAAACAACAAGCCTCGTGAAACTCCTCCTGCTCGTTATGGAGATTTCTGTCCTTGGCGTCCGAATTTCCCGGGCATGAATTTTCCTTACGCTCTTGATGTCGTTGATGGAGATGAGGAGGAGGGTTCTGGTGCTACCCATCCACCGAAGAGTGTTGCTGCTGCCAAGGTATAGTTTCTTCTTATATTCTCTATTCTATTTTCCCCTTTTTCCTTGCTTGAAATAATTTTCATTTTTGAAGTGAGGAAAAAAATGAGCCTTTGTGGGGATATGTACTGGTTTGTAGGTGTCGAAGAATAAGAAACTTGGAGCCAAACAATCTTCTACTGTGGTTACCGGTGAGACTGAGGTTTATGAGGAGGTTACGAGTCCTGTAAACGAAGGGTATGCTGAGGATGAAGAAATGTCCGATGGAGAAGAGCGTACCGATACTTCTCACCCTGATGACGAAGGTGGTAATGGTGAAGAAGAAGTTGCCGCGGGTGGTGATGGTGAAGAAGAAATTTCCTCGGGTGGTGATGGTGAGTCTGAGGGTAATATTACCGTTGGTGGTACTGGCGGGGGTGGATCTTCCCCTGTTGGCGATAATATTGTTGGTGTGGGTACTCTGCTCGTTATTTCCCCTGAATTTTCTTTTGGTAGGGTATATTCCGCGGGTGAATCCTTTGATGTGAATGCTTCCATGGGTCTTGCCGAAGACTTCTCATTGCTTTCCCCAAATGATGATTGGGACGTGCTTGGGAATATTGGTAAAGAAGATGCCACCGGTCAGCAGGCAGAAAACGCCGGTGGTCATACTGAGGCTGGTGATGTCGAGACTTGCGCGAGTGACGGGAGAACAGCCAAAGGGAAGTCTGCGGTTGAATCTCCTTCATAGGATTTCCCTTACTCGCTAATGCCTGAAGGCGAAGATGCCATTTTGGCTTGGCTTAAGAAGAAAAATCTGATGTTCGTCCCCAACCCTGCCCCAATGGTCCCTGGTGAGAAGAATTCTGACGCTTATACTTGTTAGATGATGCAAGTGTCTTCTGAAGTCCGCGTTGCTGAGATGTGGGAGAGGAATCTGAGAGCTACAGAAGCTAACCTAGTGGTTGAACCTCCCTCCACTGTTGCTGATATGATGGCCATAGCTGATGGGTACCAATACGGTTTTCCCCAGCAGCGTGTATTAGAGGTAAATCCTTGTACTGATTCCCTCATGATATACGAACATTGTATTCTTCGGGATATCCGATCCCTTGGGTATAATAATGTTTGTCATTTGTGACATAGATGATGAGGAGCGAACATTGTAACCATGTTCTATACCAATTCTTTAAAGCAAAGTCTTTAAAGTTGGAGGCTAAGCTTCGTCATATAGAAGAAGAACTATCTGCGGCCGAGATGGAAATAAGTGAACTGCAGGGTCGCCTGAAGGAACTTGCTATAGTCTGCAACGAATTGGAGCAAGCTCGCAGAAATGTATCGTCCCTCACAGGTTTGTATTTTTTATTGGTCTTTTACTCCTCGTGATTCCCTATTTGTATTTTGGTGTTCTGTCTCAGTCTCCCCACCCTATCTTCAGTGGGTGGAGTCCCCGAGCTCATATGGCTTCGGAAAGAAAGGGAACGACAGAAATCCCGCATTGCAGAGTTGGTGGGTAAGTTGAAAAGCGAAGCCGTAAAGTGGAATGCTCGTTCTGATGAGCACAACGCCGTAGCAGCTGAATGGCGTGAAAAACGAACACTGATGGTTGATATGCAAAATAAGTACAATCATGACCGTCGTCTGTTTAATGATACGCTGCTATGGACGCGTGACAACCTGCGTGGTGCTCGAGGACATGCTTCGGACTTAGAGGCTAGAGTGCGTTTTTTGGAAGGAGAGTTACAACATGCTCGTTCTTTCTTAGGCCCCGGGGTTAGGGATAGTATGCTGCATCTTTCCGAGGAAAGAGATAATGCTAGGGCTGAGGTTGGTGCTCTTAGTAAAGCCCTAGCAGCGTCTCGAGCTGATGTTGCTCGCCAAGTGGAATCTGAAAGAGATCTTGAAGTGAATGTGTATCGACTCCATAAAAGGATGGGGGAGATGAATAACGAAGTCAACCATCTTAGTCACTTGGATTCAATGAAGCAGGTAGACTTAGACGCGAGTCAATTTGCTCTTACGAATCTTCAAACGGATTATAAGAAACTATCCGACGAATATGACTTTCTTGATGAGGCTCGGGTGATAGACACATTTTTGTGTCTAATTTGTCCTCAATGTCTGTATTGTTGGAACTCTATTTTTGTTCTAATATTGTGTTTTTATGTATTTTTAGGAAATAAACATTTTTGGAAAATTCGGCTCGAAAAGTTGATTTTGGCACCCGGAGGACAAGTGTTATTCGGACTCACGCTTTTGGATAAGGGGTAACCTAATTACTAAGGGGAACCCCCAGGTCACCCCAAAGGCAGATGCTATTCGCACCCCTACTCTGGATAGGGGGCTACCAGTTTCTTCCCCATTTGAACCGAGTTTTGGCGGGAAAAATAGTTCTTCACCTGCGTAATTGTTGAAGCAAATTTTGGACGTGATATAAGGAGATTCAAGGGCTAGTTTTCATTGGGTTGGACCTGTTATAGCCTAACAGGGATGGTATGGGTGTTCGAATCGAGTTATTTGGGCTGGATAATCGTGGGATGCAAAACAGGGAAGATATTCTCAAAACAGGGAAGATATTCTATTCTCGGAATTTTTGGATGGAAGATACGTGCATGGGTCGACTGTATTGGTTGGAAACAAATTCTACAGCTCAGAGAAGACGCGTGAAAGAGATAAACCAGGAAACAAATCCCGTAACAAGTCATAAGAATAAAAAAAATATATCGGAAATATTCTTTTCACTGCCGGATTATATTGAAGTTATTACAAAGATTTGGTCGACCTGTTGAGTATAAATAGGTTGCTGGGGTTGAGGAGAAGGGTGTCGATAGTTTGGGGAGTTAGCAGAGACAAGAGAACGAAGAAATCACGAGTTGCGGGAAAAGTTTTCTGCTGCTGCAACTCAAGAACATGAAGAACGGACGTCCAGGAACCGTCGTTCTTCAACAGTGACAACGACAAGTCTTCGTGGGTCATAGGTGTGGGTCTTAGAACCACAGCGACAATAGCACTTCTCTTTTATCGTTCTTGTGTGACGCTTCCTGTGGGTCGCACATTAGCTGTTTACACCATTTTCTCTTCTTCTCATCATTTGTAAACCATTTTTGAGCCATAATAAATTATTTTGAGAGCATTTATACTATGATGAGCTAATTCCCTCGTAACCAAGGCAATGGAGGAAGCTATTCACGCAACATAAATGGGTAACTATTTCATTTAATTATATAATTCACCTAATCGCTGCTTTTGCAGAGTTTTAAATTGTTTGAATGATTGTCTTAATTATTTGTTATTCAGTTTGATAGGTTATGCTTGGTTTAATCTCTTGATAATCTATGCTTAAGGTTTACAAATAATGTTTGAGAATCTGTATGATTGATAGTGAATTAAAGATAAAAGAGGACTTAAGAATTGAATAGTGTTTTGAAATATTTATCATTCAATTTTGCATAATAGTGGAATCTAGTGTCTTGGTTACCTCTCGCACCCATTGTTAATAATTTTGTATATAATTTTATTAAATCTTCACAATTCCGAGTTTGAACCTCATTACTACAACCACAATAAAAAATATTAATCATTTTGGCGCCGCCGACGCGGATTTGTGCTTAGGTAGAATTTTTAGGTTTTTATTATTATTCCATTTGTTCTTTTTACGTCTCTTTGGTTGTGTATTTGTATTACATGTTTGAAGTTGGATACTAAAGACCTTGGAATCAAAGCTTAAAGCTAAAAGAGAAGGAAAAAAGACAAAGCAAAAAAATAAAGAAAAAAAGAGAGAAAAAAACAAAAAATGAGAGAGAATTATTATTATTTTTTTTAAGAGACTTTCCATTTTTTTTTGTAATTATTATTATTATTTTTTGTATTTCTTTTCATTGGACTGGACTTTGGACAATTTATTTTAATTTTAAACCCTACAGAAGGGTTATATAAAAAAAAAATTAAATATAAACTGTTTGCAGGGAAGGACGACGATTACAATATCGTCTCGGCCCCTCGGGTTCGTACATGACATAGGAGTTGTGGCTCGAGTCGACTTCAACGGTTCATCCCCCGTCTGGTACGGGAGGTAAGTTCATCGAAACACTCGCGAATCTCCTGTAAGCGAGTTACTGTATTCCTTAAGGTGATTCATTGATTGAGGACGAATTTGGACTGTTTTAAAATTCCTAGTAAAGGGCAAGGCCTGGCCAATACAAGATAAGGGTTCGGATTTCATCGCCGCTCCCTTCTTGCCCGATTTAGGAAAACGAAACCAAACGCGAACCTAAGATTAAAATTTTGACTAGAACGAGACCTATAGGGTAACGAGCTTAGTAGGAAAGTCGTTCGAAAAATATTGGTTACTCTTTTAGCATACTTCGAAGTTCATGATGGTTTCTGTGAGTTGAATGCGTGATTGCGCCGCCTTGTGATAGCGGTGAGGCCTTGGGTATCAAAGCTCCACTGAGCTTCCCTCGCCTCAATTCAATTTACTTTGACTCGGATTGATTCCAGAGGGGTTTGCTTAAATTGTAACGAATTCCCTTTCGAAGGATTAGAAGCTGGTCTAGAAACAATCTAAGTGGAGCCATCATGCTTGTTGTTTGCTAGATTGTATAGGTTTGATTTGGTCGAGTCAGCCTTGTTTGTGATTGTGTAGAATTCCCTTGCAATTAAGAATGTCGAACTGGTATGATAGAAGCCAATACAATGATTATCGACCTGAATTTGAATATGGACATCATCCTTTTTATGACCATGTTGGGAATAGTGGTTGGGAACGCCATCCTTTGGAAGGATATGGGTCATACCCTGGTGAGCCCAATTACTATCCACACATGCATCAGTCTTACGAGCAAGAAGATTATAGTACTAGTTCCTCGTCTCTAGAGGATACAATCAAACTATTGAAAATTAGTCCTTTTTATGATCCCTCTATTCCTATTCCTCCTTTAGAAGAGTCCCTCAGGAAGTTAGCTGAGTCGACGCGTAAGTTAGCTGAGATGAATAGTATAATTATAGACGAAAGAACTACAATAATGAGTGAACCTTCTTTAGAAGACCACCTCAAGCGGATAGCTGAGATGAATGAAAGAATTGCTCGAAATTACTTGAATTGCCAATATAGTGTATCCAATAATACCATTGAGAATGAAGATAGTTATTTACATAATCAAGATAACAAGGTTAGAATTGGTAGCACTACTTGTTTTGATGAGGTTCAATCTTTTTCATGTTATTATGATGTGGATAGTGTTGATGAAGAATTTGAAATTTGTAGGCATAGTGATCAGGAATTTGTTACTCTAAATGAACTTTATGATGATAGTGTTATTTCTGGTTCAAATCCCGATAATTTTAATGATTATTCACCTATTCAAAAGGACGAGGATTTGATTAGAGATACCACCTCTTTAGATGATGTAGTATTTCCTTTTGATTACGAAGTCGATAATGGTTTAGAGGAACGAGTTTATTTTGAGAATACTGTTTTAGAGTCTAGCGATTTAGAAACAATGGTCTTAGACGAAGAAAATGAACTCGTAGAGCTATTAAATATGAGTGAGGATGCGTCACTTGAGTATAACCTAGAAGAAGCAATTGACTATTTTCAGGATTCCAACGATCTAGAAATTAATGAAATTGTAGCTAGTCTATCTAGAGATACCCAAAAATCTAAGTTTGGGGGTGATTATCATTCCCCTTGTGCCATACCTTTAGCTCTTACAAAGATCCCTCAGTCGGGACTTGAAATTTGTGCCTCAGCCATCTTACAAGATTATCTTCATACACTTTTTCTGAACCTAGTTGTGTCCATAGGAGAGCTCAGTTGTTAGAAACCCATCCTCTGGTTGATGTGGTTAACCTAGGCTATGATACCAAGATTGACTTTGTTTTCCCACCAAAAACTTTTCTTCCAATTGTGGGA
Organism: Papaver somniferum; assembly: GCF_003573695.1. Classification (NCBI taxonomy): domain Eukaryota; kingdom Viridiplantae; phylum Streptophyta; class Magnoliopsida; order Ranunculales; family Papaveraceae; genus Papaver; species Papaver somniferum. The sequence goes on from NC_039360.1 coordinate 71,794,600, forward strand.
ACATATGATTTTCAGATGTGTCGGATATTAAGTTTTGAGACTAAACCTAATTACTTTAGGATATTAGGGTCGACACATTTTCTTAAGGATGACCATTATTATGGTCAACTTTGTGAGTCAAATCTAATTGACTTAGAGGATCCCCAATTATTCAGGTTGTTGTTATGTGCTTCTAAGTTCTTAGTTGAGTTTTTCCAGACTCTAATACCTGAACCGGATCTTAGCTTTGAGGAAATCCAACCGATGAAAACCTTTTATTTAGACCCTTTTATAGAGCCTGAACCTGAACCACAACTAGATGTAGTTGTCTTAAGCAAGGGTATGTTCGGTATCTTCTTGGTCTGTTGCAGTTTCCTCTTCTTTTGGGTAACACTTTTTGATCCAGATGACCCACAGTTATTCCGGCTACTACTATATGATTCTACGTGGTGACTAATCCTTGCTTAGTCTGGCTGAAGACTTTAAACTTAGCACTTCTTGGGGGGTAACCCAATATTCATGCGACACAGTAATATCTTTCCTTATCTCTTTTGCTTCATCGGTAACAGTTTCTCCTTGTTCATGCTTTTAATTTCATCTTTAGAACATTGAGGACAATGTTAGATTTAAGTTTGGGGGTACGGGAGAAATTTCTTAGTTGCAATAAATAAGCTCCAAAGACTAGAAATTTATGCTTATTAAGGATTGCACTAACTAATCTAAGTGGATGGAAGCATTTTGATTGTAGGAGTTGAGGAACCAATCTGATTAGATGGCAACATCTAAAGAGTCTATTCATAAAAGCACAGAGCTCAGTTGTTAGGAATAACATGATAGTTTCACCATATCTCGTTGAGTCCTTTTCACTTCTTTTTTTTGATGTTGTTTTCTTTTTAAATATGTTTCTAAGTGATTTGGTGGGGCTCACGATTCAAGTTGTTACCAATGCTAGGGTGAATTAGAGTGATTGAGATACCATGAAAAAAAAAAAATTGAGACCAGACCATTTGACCAAAAGGAATAAATTCAATAAAGTCGACCACTGGTACCCTTGTATATGCCAGTTGTGTTGACCTAGAGTTAGGTTATCGACCACCGGTACCCTTGTATATGCCAGTGTGTTGATATTAGTCAGACTAGTATCTCAATCCATTAGGATAGGTTCATTTTGGTGGAGGCCTTCAGACAGATATGGGAAACGCCGTTCACTTAGTAAACATCAAAACCATCTATGTTTTTCTATATCCATCTTCTTGATCTATCCATGTGATTAGTTTTGACTCCGGATATTGATGTCCATAGTGCGACTATCTGAGTAGAGCTCTGTCACTTATATATGAATTTTAGTATGCTTGAGTGCAAACTCGTGTACAACAATTGGAATTTCGCATCAGGGTACTTCCTCTTATATTCAATAAGTATGCCAACCAAGGAGATTCTTTAGTGCCTTCCAAGGTTCTGCATAGATAAGCTAGGGTCTGGAGTAATGGTTTTGTGGGCACACCTCTGGTAAACCCTCCCGAGATTAACTCGGTTTTATTTATTTTTTATTAGTTTTGCTCGAGGACTAGCAAATAATAAGTTTGGGGGTATTTGATAGACACATTTTTGTGTCTAATTTGTCCTCAATGTCCGTATTGTTGGAACTCTATTTTTGTACTAATATTATGTTTTTATGTATTTTTAGGAAATAAACATTTTTGGAAAATTCGGCTCGAAAAGTTGGTTTTGGCACCCGGAGGACAAGTGTTATTCGGACTCTCGCTTTTGGATAAGGGGTAACCTAATTACTAAGGGGCACCCCCAGGTCACCCCCAAGGTAGCTGTTATTCTCACCCCTACTCTGGATAGGGGGCTACCAGTTTCTTCCCCATTTGAACCGAGTTTTGGCGGGAAAAATAGTTCTTCACCTGCGTAATTGTTGAAGCAAATTTTGGACGTGATATAAGGAGATTCAAGGGCTAGTTTTCATTGGGTTGGACCTGTTATATCCTAACAGGGATGGTATGGGTGTTCGAATCGAGTTATTTGGGCTGGATAATCGTGGGATGCAAAACAGGGAAGATATTCTCAAAACAGGGAAGATATTCTATTCTCGGAATTTTTGGATGGAAGATACGTGCATGGGTCGACTGTATTGGTTGGAAACAAATTCTACAGCTCAGAGAAGACGCGTGAAAGAGATAAACCAGGAAACAAATCCCCTAAAAAGTCAGAAAAATAAAAAAAATATATCGGAAATATTCTCTTCACTGTCGGATTGTATTGAAGTTATTACAAAGATTTGGTCGACCTGTTGAGTATAAATAGGTTGCTGGGGTTGAGGAGAAGGGTGTCGAGAGTTTGGGGAGTTAGCAGAGACAAGAGAACGAAGAAATCACGAGTTGCAGGAAAAGTTTTCTGCTGCTGCAACTCAAGAACATGAAGAACGGACGTCCAGGAACCGTCGTTCTTCAACAGTGACAACGACAAGTCTTCGTGGGTCATAGGTGTGGGTCTTAGAACCACAGCGACAATAGCACTTCTCTTTTATCGTTCTTGTGTGACGCTTCCTGTGGTTCGTACATTAGCTGTTTACACCATTTTCTCTTCTTCTCATCATTTGTAAACCATTTTTGAGCCATATTAAATTATCTTGAGAGCATTTATACTATGATGAGATAATTCCCTCATAACCAAAGCAATGGAGGAAGTTATTCACACAACATAAATGGGTAACTATTTCATTTAATTATATAATTCACCTAATCGCTGCTTTTGCAGAGTTTTAAATTGTTTGAATGATTGTCTTAATTATTTGTTATTCAGTTTGATAGGTTATGCTTGGTTTAATCTCTTGATAATCTATGCTTAAGGTTTATAAATAATGTTTGAGAATCTGTATGATTGATAGTGAATTAAAGATAAAAGAGGACTTAAGAATTGAATAGGGTTTTGAAATATTTATCATTCAATTTTGCATAATAGTGGAATCTAGTGTCTTGGTTACCTCTCGCACCCATTGTTAATAATTTTGTATATAATCTTATTAAATCTTTAAATTTAATCTTCACAAGTCCGAGATTTGAACCTCATTACTACAACCACAATCAAAAATATTAATCATCGGGACGTAGTTGTTAATGAGTATGAAGAGGCTTCGGCTAATGTCGAAGGTATAACCTCGTTTTATCGAGTGTGATTCTGTTATTTCTTCGTTTTAACCCCTTGGTATTTCTTGTTTTCAGCACTCGAGGGACAACTTCAAGCAGCAAATGATGAGCTTAAAAAAACTCAATCTGCCTTAGTGCAGCAGGAAGGACAAGCAAACTATTTCAAAGGGTTGACCGCGTCTCGTGAGGAAGCAGCGGAGATTGCCTCCAAAGAGGCGGAACGCCTATCTGCATTGTTGTCTCAGGCCAACCAGCGGACCGCTGTTATCACTTATAAAGCTCGATGTCAGTTGGCTGAAGAGACCAACAAAGTCCTAGATAAGATTGAACTTGATCTTAAAGTCGAACATGGTCTTGTCAAGAATTATCCGCGTTGTCCCCTTCCCGCGCCCTTGCCTGGTTCTTCTGGGCCTTCTTCAGGTGGTAGCGTACCTTCATCTCGCAGAGACAACCCTGTTGATGGAGTTGTATCGTCCAAGTAGATTTCTTTTATTAGTCATAGAAAGTTGATCTTTGTTGATTATATAATTTCGGATCATTTTTTGATGTGTTTCCTGCTTTATCTTATTTGCTGAACTTGTAATCAACTCTTTATGAAATGGATCATCCTTTTGGCATACCTGCGTTATCAATTCATTTTTATTTTAAGCATTGTGAAGTGTTAAACTAGAAATAACTTGCTTTGTAAAAAAGTTGAGAGTGTTTGGGTGCGACACCGAAGGTAAATACCTTCGTGATCGTCTTGAGACCTGTCACCCCGCTGGCGAATCCTGGGCCAGAGGATTCCCAAACAGTGGGGGCCGAGGAAGCGTTCTAGGATATGGGATGCTTATTTGAAATATGTACATGCACCCATTCCGTCGACCCGCTGCCTTTAAAATTGGTTAGGTATCTCTTTATGCTGGGTGCCTTCCCCCTGGTCTTACACTTACAGACACTGATAGGGGAGCCCTGAGAGATTGTAGATTAACTACTTTCCCCAATATTGTTAATTTATTATGTAATGTACATGCATTCACCCAACGGGCCTTTGGATCTTTTCGTTTGCTTGGAGATTTCCCAAAAAGTTTGTTTGATTGATAGGTTGAGGCCTGCTACTCCTCGTCCAGAGATAGAAACATGTAAAGCGGTTACGTTGCCTTCTTCTTCTGGTATTATTCACGCAGATGCAAAGCTGCGCTGCTCCTATGGGTAGTACGGTTTGATCCATTTAGCATTCCAAGGGTGCCGGAGGACCCCGCCTTTCAGATTGCGAAGATAGTAGGAACCGTTTCCCGCAATGTCGTGTATTATAAAAGGTCCTCCCCATATAGGTGCTAACTTTCCCCATTTCTTCTCTCGTTGATACTGCGGGATTGTTCTTAGCACATACTGCCCTTCTACAAAATTTCGAAGCTTAACCTTTTTGTTGTACTCTCTCGCTAATCTCCGTTGATAATTTTCCATCTTTTGCAATGTTGCTTCGCTCCTCTCTTCCAGGTCGTCCAGTCTCTCTAACATCATGTCTGTTGTGAGATTTTTCTCCCATGCTTCGGTCTTTGTGGTTGGCATGAGGATCTCTGTTGGGATGACTGCTTCAGCTCCATAAGTGAGGAAAAATGGGGACTCCCAGTGGCAGATCTTCGTGTTGTCATGTATGCCCATAATACATTGTGTAGCTGTTCACACCATCTCCCATTGTGTTCGTCTAATTGCTTTTTGAGGATAAGGGCGAGGGTCTTGTTAGTAGCTTCCGTTTGTCCGTTGCTTTGAGGGAATATGGGGGTGGACTTGTTTTTTCTTATTTTGAAAGTGTCGAAGAGCATGTCTATGTTTTTCCCCTGTAATTGTTTACTATTATCGGACACGATTTCCGCTGGTATGCCGAACCTGCAAATAATGTTTTGGAATATGAAAGTAAACACGTCCATGTCTCTGATCCTGGATAAGGATTTGGCTTCCACCCATTTACTGAAGTAGTCCGTGGCTAGTATCAAAAATCGTCTTTTCCCTGATCCTTCGATGAAATTCCCAACGATATCTATGCCCCATTTTGCAAATGGCCACGAACTATCCACAGAATTCAACGTTGTTGCTGGTGCGTGTATCTTTTTGGCGAAACGCTGACATCCTTCACATCGTCGGGACATTCTTGCAGCATCTTGTATCATTGTGGGTCAGTAATATCCTTGCATTTTTGCTTTGTCGGCTAGTGATCTCATGCCGCTATGATTCCCTGCGTCACCATAACGGATGTTGTTTAGAATTTGATGCCCCTCTTTCCTGGATAAGCAACGTAGTAACGGTCCGAGGAAAGATTTCTTGTACAGGACCCCATCTCGAAGATCATATCTTCCTACTTTGGAGAGTATTTTCCTGGTTTGTTTATGATCCGCGGGTAAGGTTCCATCCTTGAGAAACGCATGGATCATCATTCTCCAATCATCTTCGTTGTTGAAATCTTCGTCTTGATTTGCTCTTGACAGGATATCTTCTTCGTCAAAATCGTTACGGATGTCTTCTCCCACCTGATCTTCGATATTTTATTCCACTGTATCTTGATTTGTAGCAAAGGAAAATTGTGATGCAATCGAAGGCTCGTATACCCTTGTTATTTTGATAGATTCGATATTCTTGTCCTTTAGCATGGATGATATATATGCTAGGGCATCCGCGTGCCTGAGGTCCCTTCTGCATAAGTGCCGGAACTTGATGTTCGGAATTTGTGATGCCAATGTTTGTACCAAGGCCATGTAAGCTGAGAGGGTGTCGTCGTACACATTGTATTCGAGTCCTATTTGTCGTATGACAAGCTGCGAATCACTTGTCAATATTACATCAGTTACCCCCATCTATATTATCAAGCGGAGGGCATGTACGACTGCCTCGTATTCGACGATGTTGTTAGTATGTTCTTTGAATTCTAACCTGAGTGCCTGTACGATCCTTTCTCTAGTTGGGGTGGTGATGACAATGCCTATTCCTGCCCCTTCCTTATTTTTGGAACCATCAACGAAGACTTCTCATTGTCTTTGACTCGTGGGTTCGAGGACATCAACTGGATCCTTGCTTTCCTCGTCGGCTTCTGGTATTCCCCTAATCTCTTCATCGTTGTCCAGGGGGAGGTCTGCTAAGAAATCCGCCAATACTTGGGATTTTTGGGAATGTTGAATTTCATGAATGATGTTGAATTGGTCCAGGTGGGTGTTCCACTTGGCTATTCTACCTACTTTTCCCGCGCTTTTGAGGACTGCTTCCAGAGGTGCTTTGCATGGGACGCGGATGAAGTGAGTTAGGAAATAGGTTCTCATCTTTTGAGTAGCCCATACTAATGCCAGGATGAGTTGTTCGATCTTAGTGTAATTCCTTTCCACAGAATTGAGGGTCTTGCTGACATAATAGATAGGCTGTAATTCCTTCGGAGATGGCATTTCCACTATGGCCTGAATCTTCGCGGGGTCTACCTCAATACCCCTTTTTGTTACCAGATAACCGAGGAATTTCCCTGAGGTGACACCGAAGGTGCATTTTTCTGGATTTACTTTCATGTGATGTTTCCTCATTGCTTAGAAAAATATCTCTCAGGTCCTGGTGGTGATCTTTATGCAGCCTACTTTTGACGAGCATGTCATCAACGTAGACTTCTAGGGTACTACCAATCCATGGCCTGAAGATAGCATCGACCATTCTCTGTTAAGTTTCCCCTGCGTTTCGAAGTCCAAAGGGCATTCTAGTGTAGCAATAAAGGCCATGCGGGGTGTAGAATGCTGTGTGTAGTTGATCTTCTTCTGCCAGGGCTACTTGGTTGTAACCAGAATATCCGTCCATGAATGACAGCTCTTCGTACCCTTCCACTGCTTCAACCAGTTGATCTATGCTCGGTAGGGGATAGCTGTCTTTTGGAAATGCCTTGTTGAGGTTAGTAAAGTCGATGCATATCCTAACCCCTCCATTTTTCTTAGGAACGACGACCATGTGGGAGATCCATGTAGGGTATTTGACCTCCGTGATGAAGCCTGCTTCTAGTAGTTTCCGAAGTTCTTTTTCTACTGCCTTATGATACTCTGGTGCAACTTTTCTTATTTTCTGCCTGAAAGGTGGCGTGCCTGGTTTGATGCGCAGCTCGTGTTGGATTATTTTTGGATCAATCCCCGGCATGTCTCCTAACTTCCAGGCGAATACATCCGCGTATTCTTTAAGTAACTTGGTTAAGGAATCTTCTCTTTCTTCGTCCATTATGGTCCCTACTTTGATCATCTTCGGGTTTTCTTCCGTTCCTATGTTGATTTCTTTTACAAGCTCCACTGGTGTGAACACCGACTTCGTACCCAAGGACTGGGACGTTCTTTAATTGATATTTGGTATGTTTCTGTCCTTCGTTGGCTGCTGAAGTACTTGCCTCTGTGTTAAGGACATTATCATCTTTTGTCAAGCCCTTCCCTGCGGTTTCCTTGAGGAACAGGTCTATGGCCTTTTCTTTCGCAGCTTCTTTATTTTTGGTCCTTCGGGTTTTTCGCTGCTCTTCCTGTTCGTTGTTGATACGATCCTGAGTGGCCTGGCACTCTTTTGCAGAGACCTGATCTCCCTTGATTTCCATTACTCCCTCGGGTGTAGGGAACCTGAGAAATTGGTAGTAAGTTGCTGCCACTCCCTTGAGTTTATGTACCCACTTTCATCCAATAATGGCGTTATAGGGGGATGGGGGTGTCTACCACGCTGAATCGTGTTTCTACTTTCATGGGACCGGCGTTCACCTGCAACACGATGTCTCCCAATGGCTTTGTGGGCGCTCCGTTGAACCCGTAGATGGTGTAATAAGAGGTCATCAGCTGTCCATCATGGAGCTTCATCCGTTTGAAGGCGTCGTAGAATAGAACGTTCACTGAGCTTCCCCCGTCGATGAGGATATTTTTGAGGTTACATCCGGCCACTGGTAGTGTGAGGACCAAGGGATCGTTATGGTCTTCCATATCTTCTTCGATATCTTCAGTATCGAAGATGATAGGTGCGTACATCCACTCTTCGTGCTCGTCCACCTCTACGCCATCAATCTTATATAATTTGCAGTGGTCTTCGAATTGCTTTCGTAGCCTCTTTCCTATCTGCGTTGTAAGTGAGGGTCTTGCGGCTTCGGAGCACGAGATGGTGTTGATTGTGCGGTTTCCCTCTGGGAGTTGGACTTTCTTGGATCGTTTGGATCTGTCCTCGGTGACTTCCTTTCGTATGTATTGCTTGAGTTCGCCAACATCAATCAATTTTTGGATCATTATTTTGAGGTTTTTGCATTTCTCGGTCTGGTGTCCATTGAAGCAATGATACTCACAGTAATCTTTAGACTTCTCGGTCCTTTGGGGCTGTTTTCCCTTAGACCACGTCCACTCCAAATTTTCCCTTCCTTTGATCTCTTGCACGATCCGAGCGTAGCTAGCATTGAGCTTCGTGTAAACCTGATCTTCGAATTTTCGATCGTCTTTTCGTCGTTCATCTCTTCGTTCTTTCATATCTTTGTGCGGTCGTTCCACTGAGCTATTTCTTTTGGCCCCGCTGGTTTGTTCTGCGGAATTGGTACGGTGAGACCTCTGCGTTTGTGCCCTCGGGTTCTCACGCTGGATTTCTTCAAGACGAGCATACTTCTCAATAATTATTCGAAGATCTCCTTCTGTCTTAGGTACGCTTCCATGGATCTCAACAAATAGTGGACTCATTCGGTCTAATCCCCACTTGTAGAAGTTGATGCTCACTAGGGATCCACACTCCCTATGGCTTGGCAGATCTTGTGCCATATGTTGGTGTATTCCCTCGTGTTCTCCTTGTAACCAATTTCCAGAGAAAAAAGTTTATCCATTCCGGTGTTTACAGCTTTGTTGTACATGTAGGTTCTCAAGAATTTCTCAGTGATTTGATCGTAGGAGTTGATGGAATCAGGTGGCAAGTTGTCAAACCAAGACAAAGCCGATCCCTTCAGACTTGATGGGGAATACCTACAGAGGACGGCGTCGTTTTGACTCCATCGGGCTAAGATACGATTATAATACCGGATATGTGTCGTGGGATCACTGGATCCGTCATAGCATTCAAAAGTTGGGACAGGGCACTTTAACGGAATGGGGGTATTTGCCAGGCAATGAGTTAGGGGCGTGGAATTAACATCTTTCATCACCTCTTCAAGCCTTCCTCCGCCTTGTCTGGCTTTTAACTGCCTGATCTCAGCCATCATCTCATCACGCAGCTCTTCCATTACGCGGTAAAGTCCCACGTTCTCATGCTCAGTTGAGCGTTTCTTTCTTCGAACTTCACTGTCATAATAGTCTAAGTCTTCGACGGCATATTCTGGATCGGATGCACTGCTTCCCCTAGCGGCGTTTGCTAGGATGATTCTTCGGTCTCGATTAGGCTCTGTTGCCTTAGAATTTGCTTCGTCCAGTTGTTGGCTAGTCTTCGTGCTTTGGGAAATCCTGTCTTTCAAGTCTTGGTTCTCTCTGGCCAGAAGAGCTACGGCATCTGCGTAGACCTGCTGGCTCTTTTTCAATTCTTCGAGCTCTACCATCAGTCGGTGGGACTGGTTTGATCCCTTATTGGGAGTCCCGGCTTGTACCCCTACGACCATAGTTCCCCCTTCGTCTATTGTGTGTATTAAGGGTGGTAGAGGATCAGCTTCAATTGTTGGTATCTCCAAGTTTGGTCCCCTCGGTTGAGCTTCCACCCGCGGTACTAAAACCACTGGTATGGTTTGATTCTGACCGTTGGTTGACGGCATTCCGAAGACTGGTGGATGTGCGGGCTGATGTATCATAGATTCTGCCACCCCTTCTCTTTGTTGATGGATTCAGTTTGAAACCAAAGTCTTGTTAGCTTCTGTAGCCTGGAGGGCCGCAACAGTTGCGTTGTTCTTTGTGGTTGCTGCTTTGAGAGTCGCCGCTGCAATAGAGTTAGTGTTCATAGGCGAGGTGATTTCCGCAGCATCCTGCCTCTGAGTAGATGTTTTAGCTTTGTCTCATTTCTGCTTGCTTCGGGTCATGACCGGGGTAATCCTCGGTGTCTCCTTTGATGAGGCTTTGGTTTTTCCTGCCTCTAGTATCTTTTCCATTTTTAGTCCTTTTCTGCATAGGGGAATAAATAAAAAGAACCAAATATATCCATGAGGATCGGGTTAGTGCCATTCGTATCCGCAAAAATTTGTGGAATAAAAGGAAATGAGCTTCCCAAGGGCCTTAATAAAAGAGAAACATAAAGACTCCATCGGTTTAGTTTTCGCAATACAAATCCTCTAATAAACAATCATGGACCTTGTTTTCAGACTACTTTTGAAAAGGAAAACTCTTGAAAAGGCAGATCCGTAGCGAGAACTCATGAATCTGGATTATTAAGTCTTAGTTTTAAAAGAAAAACGCCTCACGTGCAAATCTGAGATAATTAGCCGTGGATTTGTCTGCTTTGAAATGGTGTTTGTGAAAATGAAGACCATGAACCTAGAATAAAAAAGGTTTTGAAAGCACGCTGAACCCAGAATAGGGCACAACCATGATGCGCGTTTAAGGTGAAATCACAGGATAAGATAAAAAATTTACCGGGACAAAGTCCCTGTTTCTAGCGCCAGATTGTGAACACATAAATCACGAAGCCATCCACGTGTTCACAAACAATTTTCGCATACATTCTAATTCTAAAATTGTACGTCGAATGTGTAAAGGGGATGATTATATCGATTCATCGACTCAAAGCCTTCGAGCTTGTCATTGTCTAGTCGAATATTATCATAAATAATGTTTGTATAAAGGAATAAACAGAGAATCAAGTATAAATGTAAAGCACATGAAGTTCAACGCTGAATGTAAAGTGCTGAAATGTAAATAAGACAAAGATTTACGTGGTTCGACACTAAGGCCTACATCCACGGGGCTGGAGTTTCACTATGTATTGAATGATTACAAAGATAGTCGAATGACTTTAGAGTGTACATGGGTCAGCGGAAGTAGGGGGATTACTTACTCTTTCTATTTCTCTCTCCTATATTCTCCTATAATTGCTCTGGATTGGTCGACCCCTTCTCTCTTAGTGGATAGGGGTATTTATAGGGTTGGAACGTGGGTCCCACTTCTGAGGTGTCATTGTGATCTTATCTTCTTGTGCTTTGTGCCCATTACGCAGAGGTCTTCGCATATGCTGCGGCCTAAGCTTGAATACGAAGGGTTATCCTCTCCTCTTCCACGAGCTGATTGACACGTGTATATCTCTTTGGTATTTAATGCGGGTAGATGGGTGTCTGCTCGTGTCAGGCATGTGTTTCTTTGTCTGGTCACATCTGTGTCAGTCAAACTTCCTCTCAGCCGTTGATCTGGGATCTTCCTCGGGATTGGGTGCATTAACTCCCGAGGGGTATTTTCTGGTGCTCCTCTAAGCCATCATACCTCTGTGATCCTCTGTCCCTGACCGTCAGATATGCTGACCGGTGGCATCTTCTGATGAGATGCTTGTTATCATGTTTTGCATGCCTTCCACGTGTCTCTTTCTGTACACGTGGTGGATGATGAAAGGTGTACATACAATAAGATTGATTCATCAAGGAGTGGGTTGTCACTGAATCATGTACTAGTTATTGATCAATCTTAATCACAAACAGTTGTTTATGTTATCCATGACCTGATTATGTTTCGTATTTATTTTTTTCTCTTTGAATTTCTGATTTGTCATTCATAGTTGATGGAATATTCAGAGATATAACAAGCTTCCATTAAAATGCAGTCAGTTGAGGCAGAGAGCTAAAATTGTGTTTTGTTTTATCGTGTAGTAGCTAGAGTCTAAAAATTCAGATTTCATACATTGTCTATTGTTTGATAGAGCCTAGAATGGTTAAGCTGAAAAGACACTGCAAAACCCTAAAACATATCTTTACTTAGCTCATAAGTCAGAATTTCTTCAGTCGGTATCTTTCTATCTGTGTTAGGTCTTTCCCATGGACGGTGATGGGAGCTTGGTGTTAAAATGGGTTTTGGTAGTACTATCTCTGTATTCAAAATCAGCTTTCTGCCCTTATTCTGGATGAAAGCTTAAAATGGTAAGCTCAAGACAAGGCCATGTAAAAGTAAAGTATCACAAAAATGGTGAAATTCAAAACTTGAATTATAACTGAAAAGTATTACTATTTGACTCACAGATGACAACTCTCGGACACAATTGTGTACAGAAGTCAGAGAAACCACACTGCCCCTCTCTCAAACCCTCAGAAAACCATCACCTATCTATGTTCTGTCTCTCTCTCTCTTTTGTTTCCTATCTCACAAAACTATGATTCACAACTACCAGGACAGCAACACAAGAACCCTTGACACTGACTTCATATCTAAATCCTCAAAACAATATGATCATAAAATTCAAACAAGACCTGTGTTGCATTAGCATTTGCAGAATGTACATCTATGCAAACATAGCATTACCAATGGTACTTAATTACTGGGTGCTTTAGCTATTGGTTTTGCAAAAATCACTTACTCTATTATTTATTTATATACACTCCCTGATCTTTTCCTTTACTTCATCTGCTGAGAATCCATCTCCGTTCGCAATCATCTGTTTGGTGTCAGTGTTTCATTCTTCATGTGCCCATTAACTACTTTTTTTTTTGTTTCATATCTTGGTTTGGGCATTGCTTTGAGTGGAATTCGGACTAATTTTAATCTTATTGGAACTATAATTATCTACTACTCCGGCGTGTATCAAAAGACATGGAACGGTTTGTCTAAATTTTAGCAATTCCGAGTTGCATTTTGCTTTGTTTAGAATGGTGGTGGCAAGAAATCTTGATTTTGCTGTGTGGTTTATTAATAAATCCAAGAGCAACGTAACAGCCAAATATGCATCTCTAGTTCAATATGTACTAGTATTATGTTCCAGTACAACGTAATCAAAACTAGCTGCTACAGCCATGATCTAATCAGAATCCAATTTCTTTGCCGGAATTCTTAACCCCCCTAAAACCAGACTAATATACTTCAATTTTCACCATGAATGAAAATAAAAAAATTGATCAAAAAATACCATCAACAAAGAGCCGAAAATCGAATGAATTAATTGAATCAATAAGATGATTGACTACAAATACAATTCATCAGAAAAAAGAAAAAAAAATCATCACTGCATCGTAATATGTACCATCAGTAGTCATCAGAAAACATGTCGGCGGTGATTTCTTCATCAGTTGAAGTAGTATTCCCAAACCCAAATTCGTATTCTTGAGAATCAAAGAGAAACTCATTTATCATCTCTTTATTCAGATAATCATCATCAACAATTTCATTACCAGCCGGTTTATCCATCAACGCAATAAGGGACTTGTCTTCGTACGAAGAAGACGAACAAGAAGAAGAAGAAGTTGTATTACTGGTCATCATCTTTAAGTCGTGAGATCTCTTTGCGACGCACTTCTGGAGTTGTTCCATATCGCTTCTCATCGGTATCAACTCATCCAAATTCAATCCATTAATATATATATCCCACCTAGATTTATCACTACTAGGCCCCAATCCAGAATTTATCAATGACTCCAAGAAAACCCCTCTTTTCTTTTCAGCTTCATCATCGTTTTTCTGATTTTCAGACGCTTTGTTAACAAATCGATCGAGTATGAGATCAGGATTCCCACAAGCATAGGGTTTTCCGGTAGGGAGAAAGCTTCTGGTTCTCTTTTAACTTGCATATACCTCCTCTGTTGTTCATCATCATCTTTCTGAATTTCAGAGGCTTCACCATTAATGTTATTAAGAAACCTCTCAAGTATGAGATCAGGATTTCCACAAACAAAGGGTTTTCCGGCAGGAGAAAAAGCAATCAGTGCAGTTTCTGCACCAGTTAAAACAGATAATTCAGTTTCCTTCTTGAACAAACCCTTTCGTCTCTTGGAGAATGTAACTTGTAATCTTGATTTGTTTGTTATTTTTTCAATCTTTATCTTCCTACGACCTTCACCTCCTTTTCTTTGTTTCTTCATCTTCATCATCGCTTGATTATTCATCTTTATCATTGCTTGATTATTCATCTTCATCATCGCTTGATTATTCATCTCTATCATGGCTTGATCATACATCTCTATCATCGTTTGATTATTCATCTTCATCATAGCTTGATTATTCATCCCTATCATGGCTTGATTATACATCTCCTTAAGAGTTAGCAGATCAGAACAGAGAGAGTTAACAGATACAAGACAATGGAGTAGTAGTACTGGTATTATATAGAAAAAAGAGATATCAAAAACTAGCCGTTAGAGTTGCTGTAATTATGAAGTAAAAACGATTTATTTGAAATTGAAACTAAAAGTGTCCGGCGACAATATTAATTAGGGCCTTTTTCTCTCACATCATAGAATACAAATGTCGGCTAAACATCGGAAGATTGTTCGGAAGTGTCCTTGCAACGGGAGGAGTACCAATTGCAACAGAATGTCATCTGTAGCTTAATTGACTAGTTCGCGCTTTTGCCAAAAATCCAATGTCATATGTTCAATGCAAGCTGCTTGGGGACTGACTAAATAGACTTCTTGATAACTCTTTCTAGTTCTCCAAGAATTTAAACTTCATCCATTACCAAGTTCAAACAGGAAAAAAATTTCAAACTGGAAAAATTTAATCACAATCCAATTTCTTTGCCAAAGTTCTTGACCTCTCCCAACAACAAAGATAAAAACTGTAAAAAATTTGATCAAAAATTCCAACAACAAAGAGACGAATAATCAAATGAATTAATTGAATCAGTAAGATAATTGAATACAAATATAATTCCTCAAAAAATAAATTTATCACTGCATACATTAACTGGTCATAAACTTAAACAACAAAGCCTTAGAAAATATGATCAATACTAGTAGTAGTCATCAGAAAACATGTCGGCGGTGATTGGTTAATCAGTTGAAGTAGTATTCCCAATCCCAAATTCATATTCTTGAGAATCAAAATCAAAGAGCAACTCATTTACCATCTCTTTATTCTGATAATCATCATCAACAATTTCATTACCAGCCGATATTGTCATCAACGCGAGGGACTTATCTTCATATGAAGAACAACAAGAAGAAGAAGCAGCTGTGTTGTTACTGGTCATCTGTAAGTCATGAGATCTCTGTGCGACGCACTTCTGGAGTTGTTCCATATCGCTTCTCATCTGTATCAATTCATCCAAACTCAATAGATCAACATATGTATTCCACCAAAATTTATCATTATCAGGACCCAAATCACAATTTACCAATGACCCCAAGAGAACCCCTCTTTTCTTTTCAGCTTCCAAACACCTCCTCTGTTGTTCATCTTTCTGAATTTCACGCGCTTCACCATTAATGTTATTAAGAAATCGATCGAGTATGAGGTCAGGGTTCCCACAAACATAGGGTCTTCCGGCAGGAGAGAAAGCAATGAGTGCAATTTGTGAACCAGTTAAAACAGATAATTCAGTTGCCTTCTTGAACAAACCTTTTCGTCTTTTGGAGAATGTGACCTGTAATTTTGATTTGTCTTTTATTTTTTCAATCTTAATCTTCTTACGACCATCACCTCCTTGTCTCTGCTTTTTCATCTCCATCATCATCACTTGATTCATGAACAGAGAGTTAAGTAACAAATAGAATTGGGAGTACTACTGGTAGTATAGCTTACCTTATATTGCCTCAAGAACGGCCGGAGTTAGGGAAGTATCTAAAACGAGGACGATAAATAAACTTGTAGGCAGTGACTAAATATAACCCATATTTTCACTAAATACAACCCTCAATTCTTGATAATGTTCAAGTACAAGCGATTTTTTCGTATATGCACATTAAGTACTGAGCTAGGGTATTTATAAGCCTAGTTAGTAATTCAGAATTCGGCCAACGTGGAGCGACAAACTTGTATTATTCGGTTTTATTAAATTCAATTTTGGTCAAAAATCCGATCAACCATTCGTGGTTCGGCAGTAATTTGGAAATCGGAAATGCTAGGTTCATATTCTTGAGAATCTCGACAGAAATCTCGTCTCAAATATATGCCATGACTCCACTTTTACCGTTAATGTTCGCAATGCCGCGCCATAAACCGTTCATTTCCCTCTCATGCCATTTTGCGAGAGAAAACATCGGTAGGTGTAGCATCTTTCTTCGGAAAGACATATATACATGTATATAACTAGTTTTAGAGATATTAATTTGGGACACAAAATTCTGCATGTATTAATTTTAAAAAATAAATATATACGTGAATTAAATGGTGTGTGGGATTTGATTTGTGTACTGAAAATAGTTTATATATTAAATATAAGTACAGTATCATCCAGTAACCATCAATTCAATGGAGTAGAGTTGTTATAAGGAGTTGGATGCATCACAGCGTTTCAAATCTCTCTATGAGCAATTTTTTTGAAAAAGAAGGAGAAGCGACGCCAAGCTTTGGAATACGTATTAAAAGTAAGTCCAATTGGGAGAATGTACTGAATTTATACGTCCGATTCCAAATTCGGGACACTAAAATCATGGATTATTCGAGAGTTCAGAAAATTCACGTATTGGGTTCCGAGTTGCAGTTGGACGGGCGTTTAATTCGGGAACAATTGGTACGTAAAAATTCACAAAGTGATTCGACAAATTGCTAACTAGGTTCATAAGTATACGATTTTTTTGTTGATGGTTGTAAGTATTGAGCTAAGGTAACTGGGCTTGAATTAGAGGTTACATAAAAGATTTTTTTTGTAGATGGCTATAAGTAGAACGATTTTTTGGGATCATGTTTTTTTCTGGGGACCATGGTCCTATTAGGGCACCTACCCTATAGTTATAAGGGGTGTCCTAAATCATTGAAATGACTAACCTACCCTTAACCTAATTTAATTTAAAACCAACCCAATAACCACCTATATATATATATATATATAACCACCACCACCTCCCACCACCACCTCCCACCATCGCCGATTACCACCACCACCACCTCCGATTATCACCACCACCAACCACCGATTACCACCGCCGCCCACCACCGCCGATTACCACCACCACCGCCGCCCACCACCACCACCAACCACCGATTACCACCACCACCTCCGATTACCACCACCGCCAACCACCACCACTATATATATATATATAGCTTAATTTAAAACATTAACAAAGATATTCTCACAAACCCATTACTTGTCATTCGTTTTTGGTTGAATAAATGAGAAGTAATCATTAAAATGAGTTGAAAATGGAAGTTGCAGAGAGGTTTAATGGAGAGTTTTTTTCAGAGAAAAGTTCGGTTATCAAGAATTAATTTTTTCTTAACCGGACTCAGAGTTCGGTTGATTCGCAAAAAGATATTTTTAACCGAACTCCTTGTATTAGAACAACACAAGTCCATAAGTTCGGTTCTTTCGCAAAATAAGGATATCACCGAACTTTAGTTTACGAAAATAATGAGAAGTCCACAAATTCGGTTCGTTCGCAAAAATGTTAGGTCCTGTTTGGTATAGTTTTCAAAAACAGTTTTCTGTTTTTAAAAACAGAGAAAACAGAAAACAGGAGAAAACGCGTTTGGTAAGGACATTTTCAGAAAATGTTTTATATCTGTTTTCTGTTTTTAAAAACAAAAAAATGAAAACAACAAATTATTGTTTTCTGTGTTTTCTCTTTTTTTCTTTTCTTTATTTTTTTCTTCTTTTCAGAACAAAGTAAGAGATGGGGAATGCTGCAAGTGAGTCATGGCTAATATCACTATCTCTTAGACGAATCTTTACATGTGATCCGATTTAGTTGGTTTTCCTTGTTTTCAAAAACAGTTTACCAAACAATTTTTAGAAAATGAAAACAAGGAAAAAAGGGTATGTTTTTAAAACAGTGGAAAACTATTTTTGAAAACTGTTTTTCAAAACTGTACCAAACAGGCCCTTAAGTTTTCTTTGTAACCGAACTCTACCTTTGAAACTTCGTAACCGAACTCTACCTAATTCGCCAAGAAATAAATTTCGCAGTAACCAAACGTTTGCCTAATTGCATATATGCATATATAAGCCCAGTTCGGTTGATTCGCAAAATATTTTGAAGTTTGCGAACCAACCGAACTTCTAACACTAGGTTACTTTTAACCTGCAGTTCGGTTGAGAACTTGGTTGCGTTGAAGTTTGTGAACTAACCGAACACACAAGATGTACCCAAATAAATTGTTAAGTTCAAAGTTCGGTTACCTACCATTTTATCCTAGGTAACCGAACATTACACTGTACGAACAAAACCTCCATTAACGAGCGAGTTCGGTAACCTGCGTGTTTGGAAAACGTAACCGAACTACACTTTCAGGTGTGTTCGGTTACATGTTCTTGACATATGGTAACCGAACTGGCCCAAATCTACATAAAAAATTTCATTTTTTTGAAAGTTTGGAGCAATTCAACCAACATTATCTAAGTTTGAAGCCTACCTGGGTACCCAAATACCCTTCCTCCGGTTGTGGTTGGTAAAATCCATCGTTTTTCATGTTTTCCTTCTTCATCTTCTCTAACTTTACTCTCTCAATAATTCTACTTCTTTAAAAATAAAACCATCTGATTTTTTAATCTCACTAATTATCTTTAACTTAATCATCTCACTAATCATTACACTAACTATTATTAACACTAACTAATCATCACCCAAATTTAATCAGGAGGGTAATTTAGGTATTAATATAAATATCTAGATAAGGGGTGACCTAGATTTACTTCTAATGTCTTTACCCAAAATAAAATCATGGTCCCTCAAAAAAACCATGGTCCCCAAAAAATCGTTCTATAAGTATTGGGATAGGCTAATTGGGTTTGAATTCATATGTTAACTTAGTGATACAAGGCCA
This sequence comes from Papaver somniferum, assembly GCF_003573695.1. Classification (NCBI taxonomy): domain Eukaryota; kingdom Viridiplantae; phylum Streptophyta; class Magnoliopsida; order Ranunculales; family Papaveraceae; genus Papaver; species Papaver somniferum. The sequence goes on from NC_039360.1 coordinate 71,813,537, forward strand.
AGGTTAGTTCGAAAAAGGCCTCATTTCGAGTCGGCCTTGCGCGGTCGCACCTACTGCACTGCTTCAGGCCCGCCTCTCTATTTGATCTGCAATTCACTAATTTATCGTCAACTTAGATCCATAACTAACAATAATAGCTAGGTTGCTTCTTTTAAAATGCGAAATTGGTGGATAAAAAAACTAATTGGGGATAGAAGAAAAAGACAAAAACTGGATCCAAATATCAAATCAGGGTCACCCCTTATCTAAGTATTTTTTTTAAATCCTAATCTACCCCTCACTAATCAGGTTTAGTGGTTAATAATAATTAGTAAAAATCTTAAGTATTTGTTAAATGATTAGTGTGTATTTGTATTTGGGTAAATGAGATGAGAGTAGAAAGATGGAAATTTTTTTTGAGAGGGAACTTTTTTTGGTGAAAGCGGAGGACGATTGTGAAGAGACAATTGCTGCTAAGAGGTTGAAAATTTAATTTTTTTTTTCTTTGAATCCACCATTGTTGCAGCTGAAATAGCTCGGTGTCGGCATTGTATGCAACCGAAAAAACCATGCCGGCATTTTTGGAAATTTTCATAAATGTTTGCCACTATCGGGGGGGGGGGGGGGGGGGGGGGGCGTAGTCTCGTTATTCTGGTTTTGATCTTCAAAACCTAAATTTTTTGGTTTTAATCGGTCCACTTCCGCACAGTCAGTTAATTCTCGAGCATGTCGATACCTATGCCGGCATAGTATATTGCTTAAATTTCTATGCCGGCACATGATGAAAAGTATCCAGGAAACTTCAAATTTTTTTCACTTGACTACCGGCATTGATAGATTTCTATCGAGCATGCCGGCACTCAGTTCCAGCATTGAATGTTAGTTACCAAGTATGCCGACACCATATTTCGGCATAATCTTCATCAGTTCCGTCATGATATTCATCACTTCCGGCGATGTAAATTTTTTTTATTTCCGACATGGTCTTCATCACTACCGGCATGCTCTTCATCTATGCCGGCATGGTCTTCATCACTACCGGCATGGTCTTCATCTATGCCGGCATTGGTCTTCATCACTTCCAGCATGTCTCCATCACTTCCGGCATGGTCTTCATCACTTCCGGCATGGTATTCATCACTACCAGCATGGTCCACATCGCTTCCGAATGATTAAAAAAAAATCGTTTTCAAGGGAGTGGGGAAATGGGGAAGATTTAAAAGGGAAGAGAATTTGAAAGAGAGTGAGAAAAATTTAGAGTTTGAAAGGGAGTGGGGAAAACTCTAATTTGAAAGGGAGTGGGATAAATGAGGGATATGATTTTGTTTTTTGATTTTAAGTTTTTTTATTTTTATTTTGAACAAAAGGTATTTTAGTATTTCGTATCCAAAAATCACCCCTTAGCACACACCATGGGTTGTGAGAAGTAATCTATATCCCCAATTAGTTTTTTTATCCCAATTTCGCGTTCTTCGTATACAAACGCGAGGTATTTCTGTCTAAGTGTTACTGCTCAATGATGACTTGTACCATGTGCTTTAATTAATCACATGATGAGACAATGAAATGAACTTATAATAAAACCGATTTCCTAGGTTGCACTAATTTGCTTACATGTTTTGATTTATCTGAGGCATATCTTCAAAATGTATAATCGCATCAACACCTTCATTCCAGTTGTTACACAAGCAAAAATTCAAGGAGTAATAGTAACACCATTGTATTTACAGATTTTGATTGATTATGCTTAAGCCTTAAACTACTTATTCCATTACATACATCTTTTTTTATTAGAAAAGACATTATCACGAAAAAAAAGAGAAAGATAACGTGTATTTTTTTAGTTTTATTATCCAAACTAAAGCATTGATGTGATAGAATTAGATAACTTTCTTTTTAAGGAAACTAAATATGTGTCTCTAGTTCAATCTGTACTTAAATATACGGTGAATTATTGTGTTCCAATAAAACATATTTTTTTGTTGGAGTCTACACTTGGTAAGCACCAATAAACTTTGGAGAGAATTATTGTTTCAAAATTAGGATCATAATCTAATCACAATTCAATTTCTTTGAAAAAATTCTCAAACCCTCTAAAATCAGAATAATAATAATTTATACGTTCAATTTTCATTATGTAAAAAACTATTATGAGTAAAAGTAAAAATTACAAAAAATCCCATCAAGAAAGAAATTAAAAATCAAATGAATTAATTGATTCAATAATATGTATCATAAAGCCCTAGAAAGAAAATAGAATTAGTTGAAGTAGTTCCAACCCCAAATTCGTATTCTTTAGTATCAAAATCAATAAGTAACTATCTATCATCTCCTTATTTAGATCATGATTATCAATAATGCCATTGTTCCGGTATTGTCATCAGCCCAAGGGACACATCTTCATTTGAAGCAACAGCAAAAAAAGAAGCTACACCATTATTATCATAGTAGAACCTTCAAATAAGAATAACCTATATATGAAATTGAAACTTTCTTATCCCAGTTTAGACTACTTATAAATAAGAATAAACTCTATTAGGTCCCATCTTAATCATTTTACCGCTATATGAGAATATTAATTTGATACTATAATAAAAAATATAGTTCTCGATTGATGATTGTATGAATCGTGACAAACTAAACCTAGTTTTTATAATAAAAGAAATAGAAATCTTATGAATAGTTTGAACATTTAAGGATAAATTTTTTTTCATCATAATTTGTATTTATTACACAAATGTGTTAAAATTAATTGTTTATCTTTTCTAAGTGAAACTATGAATAATAGTAACCTCGATGTAAGAATACTTTGATGTGTACCCATTGATATTCTTATATGGAGGATCTACTGTGTGTTAACAAATTTATCGGGTATGCGATCAGGATCCCCACAAACAGAGGCTTTTCCGACAGGAGAGAAAGCCTATTACTAGATTTTCCGACATATTTCTCATATCTATCTATTAACATATTAATCATGGAGATGTTAATCAACAACCTATTACTCATAGAAAGAACCATACTGGTGAGTTTTTGAGTAAAATGGATCGATACCTTAAAAGAATTTCGATGTACCTAGGATTCCAAAGTGCAGTTGGTACTGTTGTTGGTGCTGTCTCTATCTGATTCACCTTCACCTCCTTGTCTCAGTTTCTTCATCTCCATCATCACTTGATTCGCCATCTCCTTTATTTTTATTGAGAACATAACATAACAAAGATTTAGCAGATTACAAAAAATGTAATTGTTCAGGAAAGAGAGTTAAGTAACCAATACAAGAGTATAGTAGCTACCTTACATAGAAATTGATATTACTTGATGCGCAAAAAAGGAAAGCAAATGTAGTCGTTAGAGTTGCCAGAATTAGGAAAGCAAAAACAGTTTAGAGTTGCCGGAATTAGGAAAGCATGGTAAAAATAAATAATAATAATAAATATTTGATAGAACTTTAAAAATAAAAGTTTTTATTTTATATAAAGTTTTTCTTTAGAATAAAAGTTGATTCTAAGAGAGATATGATGGAAAATAAGTGATAAATGGTATGTCCCTCTAATTTTCCTAAATTGTCCCTTAGGCTCGGCAGAAGAATAAGACAATTATAATCATAATAATCACTCCCAAATCTCCCCTTGGGGTAACTAAAGCATCAAATACTACAACAACGGCTGAAAACAAGAATAAGAAAAAGAAACTTCATATCTAAACTAGACTAAACCAGTTTTGTTTTTGTCGTAATCTATTTAATCAACTCGTTTTGTGATTGATCCATCTATTAATTATCATAAGAATGGGATGATACGGGCTCAATTGTACATGCAGTGGGCAGTTACTACTCTGTCCTGTAAAGGGAAAAAGAAATTAATGTGAAGTCAAGAAAGTGTTGTAACTTCTGGAATATAGGCTACCATTTTCGCTTCATGTAGTTCAAATAATGAAATGCCTAATCAATTATGTTAGTTGGTTATTTAGGAAATTGAGTGTCTGTTGATTAGTTATCTAGGAAATTCAACGGAGTACCTAATCAATTATATCATCCAACAATAACAATAAAATTTAGTTATTGTTGGCTGCTGTAACACCCCGAGTTCCGGAACGGGGCCAAACTCATCTGAAGATCCGAACTCGATCCGTTATGGGTCGGAAAGAGACTTATGCATATAACTCTTCTAATTTACTTATTACAACAAACATAATTTAATTTTTCTAATATGATTTTAAACATATGAATTCGTTAATTATCTCTAACAACATTTTCAGCAAACATATTAATTCAAATTATAATTCAAGCTATATGATAAAAACAATAGATTAACTAACTAACTTCATAGTTCTCACTTTCAACTTCCATAAATCTGCAAGGAATGTCAATTAGGGTGAGATGACATATCAATAGAATGCACCCCCATTCTCTAAAGATGCGCAAATATCAATCAATTAAAGAGAACATACAACATGAGATTTTGCACAACTTCAGGGATTCAATCATATGTTCAATTAAGAAGCTCACAATGTCAATAATATTTCTGACAAATAATCCAATTTACGATTCAAATAATGTCGACATCTAGAATTTTCTCAACAAATCCTAATTCCAAGCTTCACACAAACTATAAAGAGATATGTGAATATTAGAAACTCAGGTTTTCTCCTTGGGATTGGTTCTACCATGACTCACAATGTAAGTTGTGACTGGTTATACCATGCTTCCCAAACTAGGTTGTGACCGGTGACACCATGCTTCCCAGAGGTAGCTTGTGATGGGATACACCTTACTTCCCGAGTTAGCTTGTAATCAGTTACACCTTGGTTCCCAAAGTACCTTGTGAACGATTACAACTAACTTCTCAATGTATCTTGTGACCGGTTACACCATGCTTCACAAAGTAGCTTGTGACCAATTGCAACATGCTACACCGTATAGGCTATGACCGATTATACCTCAATTCTCAACATAAGTTAAGATAGGTTCTACCTTGTCATCTTGGATTGGTCATCCAAAAGATATTCAATAAAGAACTAGACCAATCATGATTTTCCTTTCGATATTGTGAAACAAGTTCATATAACTAATGTAATAATACATAGTTTTGTAGGATGAAATATACCTACATCTTATTAATAATCAACTAAATAAATACAAAGATTAAGTTGATGTCATACCTACGAAGTTCCAAAAGATAAACGTTTATACTTCGTAATTCAATAAATTCCTTGATAATTTGATCATAATGATATGACCAAGTCAAACCACTGGAGTGTTATATATATATATATATATACAACTTCGCATGTTATGTTTTCAATGTAATCCGACTTGAAAGATACGTTAGGAATGGAAACAAGATCAAGTCAACATTAACCTCAAGAGGAAGGATGATGTCTTCGTTGTAGTCGTTACTTCTTCACATTCTTCAGGTCTTCGGAGTAATACTTGTACGTCTCAACATTCCTGAACTTTCTAGTCTAACCTAAACGAAGTTGACTCTAGTATTTAATCAAGCGACTCTAGATGAGTTTTGATACTAAAATACGACAACCAAACTTGACATACCAACATTTGGTAGGTTTAACCGAGATATGCTCTAATAAACGGTAACCTTATTACGCTCTTCAGTAGGCCAAACAATAATCATCATCAACAAGGTCCTAAATTTACTGGTGAATCTCCTCAGGGTGAGACGGGTGAATACAGTTTTACTCATAACAATCACAGCGTGAATCTCATTTTCAATCTCCTCGTCTACCAAAGATATATTTTCCAAGGTTCAATGGAGACAATTTTAGAGGCTGGATACAGAAAAATAAAAGGTACTTTCAGCTGAACAACAACATAAGAAAATGGATATTGCAGCAATTTATCTTGAGGGTAAAGCTGGAAAATGTTTTTTAAATTTTCAAGTTAATAGACATATTATTACATGGCATGATTTATCTCAACATCTGTGTGTTATATTTGAAAATCTTGTTGAGGAAAATTTTGTTGGCAGTTTTAATAAATTAGTGCAGAGTTCAACTGTGGATGACTATTATGAATATTTTGAGTCCTTAAAAGCACTAATGTTACACATAAATCCATACCTTATTGAAGCTTAATTTATTATGATATTTCTCAATGGTTTGAAGGATGAGATAGGTAAATATGTCTCTGTGTTTCACCATAAAACTCTGTCAGATGTTTATTCCCTTGCTAGACTACAAGAACAAAATATGCATCTAACAGCTACAACCACTAAACCATTTACCAAATGGAAAATGTGGGGGGTACCAAAATATACCACCAACTTTTTCATAGGAAATCTGTACGAACAAACTTAATACAATTCCGAGAGTTCAACTTAATGAATATCAATCAAGGAATAATATGTACAATTACATCTTTATCTCTCATAATCAGAAAGTTTATAGAGACTATTCCGTGAACATGATTTGCGTGTGAGAGTACTTGGGTGATTCCAAAGATCAATTTCTCAAGTAATCAATCAAGTCGTATCCAACAAACAAGGTCGAACGTATGATAAACAATATAATGCGGAAAATAAATAACACAAATACCAAAAAATTTGTTAACGAGGAAACCGCGAATGCACAAAACCCCCAAGACCTTGTCCGACTTGAACACCAAACTGTATTAAGCCGCTACACACACTACCCTACTACCAATTGACTTCAGACTGGAATGTAGTTGAACCCTAACCGAGTATCCCACTAATTAAGGTATATCCGCGATCCTTACGCCTCTTGAATCCTAGTAGGACTCCGTGCAACCGATCCCCTTAGCTGACGTCACACCAACTAAGAGTTGCTTCAACTCAATTAAAGACTTTAAACAAATCTGTCTCCCACAAATAAGCCTATATATGTGAGTACCTTTTTTTTATCAAAGATCAAAGTAATGGAAATCGATAGCAATAGACAAAAGTCTAGCTAGCCTCAAAGTCCGGACTTATGCAACCTGAAGTGCATCTTAGATTATTATTCACCTCACAAGTATAAAACTTGTGGAATCAATAAAGTTTGAGACAAAGACAACTTTGATGATTACTATCTATCTTGATCAAGTGAGCAGTTCAATAATCGATCAAGATCAGGATACTCGAGTTATCAAGAGAGGATAACTGGACCTGGCTTCACCAATCCCTATGAAGTCTTTGCAGTCGCTAAACCTTAAAAGAGTTTATGGAGAGTACGACTCTAGTAACAACAAGGACACACAAAAAGGTAGTGTCGGGAGTTGCTTGGAGTTCCCCTTATATAGACATTCGAAGCATAGGTTGCTTTTGGTTTAAACTAAGATAACTTTGGAAGCAAGAAAACGATATCCACCGTTAAATGAATCTTTGAATATGATAATTTACATAATCAAGATATAAACTCTGGTTAGGATGAAGTGTAACTGAACCGTGTATAAGACCACGCTCATGAATAGTTAGCCGAAGCTATCCAACTGAACTATAGGCTTGAGCATTTACATGAACACTTAAGACTCAACTCGAAACACAATCATGTGATCAAATATGTCTATGGTATTTTTATAAATATAATAGAGATTATTCAAATGCTAATTATCTCGGATAAATAACTTTATGTGAAAGTGAATTTAATCGACATGGTAAGTGGGCGTACAAAGTATAAGTACTTAACTTTTTCGTGAACATTTATGTCGCGGTACATGTGCCGGTATGTAAACCTTAAAATTAACCGAGTTCTGGATGTTGCGGTACGTGTACCGGTATGTAAACCTTAAGATATAACCGAGTTCTGGAGTTCACATAACTATTTAGGTATGCATACTGATATGGATACCATTTAAACATAACGAGTTCTGAAGTCTATAGAACTTTTATGGTATGCGTACTGGTATGGGTATCTGTTAGAGCACTGCTCGGTCGAACTCACATGCGCTGCTATCTCAAGCATGTTTGTCAATGTTAGTGATCAGAACTATAAGTCTTGATTTCTAGCCTATTTATAGATGTCTCAGACTAGGACATAGTTCGTGTAGTTGAGCTTATACTTCACGGCATTTATCACTTGAAGACGAAGAACTACTAAGGAGAGCTTGTGGAACTTCATCGACAAAAGGTATGTGGAGACTTAAACTCATCTATCACTTGGAAAGTATATTTCTACTCTATCTCCTATATTGAGACATAAGTCGTATTACAATATAATTTTCTTTATACACATTTGAGATTTCGAGCTGAGTATATCTCGCTTACATATTTCTCGAAATATGTGTTGGTAAGCTTTCGCTTCGACCAAGTTCATCTTATATCATGAGAAAATTGTCGAGTAACATCTTACATGGTTTGTGTGATACAATCATTTGGTGTAAGACTTGGAATGTTTCGATAATGATTATTTCAATATCTTGAAAATTGCTTTGATGATAATAGTGTGTGAAAACGACTTTTATCATTATAGAAGAATGTTTGAATGATTGAAATAAAGATTTTAGAATCTTGCAACCATCTTTGGATATAAGCATAGTGTGTTCGCACATTAATGTATAAGTCTAAAAACCGGAAACCTAAAGTATGCATACAAAAAGGCTGTAGGAGACTGGGTAAGTATGCGTACCTGTACGCATACTGGCGGAAGTTCACGTCCGTGAATTTCTGCTGAGTTTGAAAATCAAAACCAAACGCATCGGGTTACCTAAAGTACGCGTACCCATACGCATACTGGCGGAAAGTTCACGTCCGTGAATTTCTGCTGAGTTTGAAAACCAAACCAAACTAAACTCAAATACGGTTACTTAAGTACGCATACCCGTATGCATACTTAAGGAGTTGCTTTCTAAAATCGGTTGTACATGAACCTACATATTTATCAATAAGGAATGCAACCTTTGCAAACCGTGGCTATAATGTTCATGTACTGATTCGAGTGAATCAAACCGATTTTGCTTCAATTGTGTTCTTGTATAAATCCATGAGAATATAACAATTGAACAACTCTTTAGCTAGTTTCATTTGAGTTATTTGAATAAGTTATGGTTAAGATGAATAAAGTTTATATTAGAGTAATCATATGGCTAACCTCGGTTAACTATTTGTGAACCAACATGGTGTACACGTTTGGGTACGGTTACATGAACCTAAATGAGGGTACATTTCATTTGTGTGTAACAAGCTAATTTCGATCTAACAGTTGAAAGATATTAGCTTGGCTGAATCAGGTTTTTCATCTAACGGTGAATATTGAATGCTTTGTTACCAAGGTAACTTGGATTGCAAACCCTGATTTAAAAACTACATAAAGGAGAACTCTAACAACTGGGAAACCTAATCCCCACACCTCATATGTGTTACTAGTTGCATAAATAGAGTCGATTCTTCTTTAACCTTAGTTTTCTTCTCGAGGCCCTGTAGGTTAACGACTTGAAGACTTCATTGGGATTGTGAAGCCAGCCCCAACTATTCTCTTTGTAGTTGCGTGATCAGATCATGTTGTTTCTAGCGTGATTGAGTGCAATTGTAAAATTGGCTTGAGATTTATATCTCCGATAGGCAAGATAGAAAATTAGTCACAAACACCTTCGTCTCATCGTTTGTGATTCCACAATAAATTTTTTCGCTAGTCGATTAAGTTTATTGTGAGGTGACTGATAATACTAGACTGTTCTTCGGGAATATAAGTCTGGTTTATCAATTGGTTGATGTTCACCTTGATTTATCAAAAGACGGAACAAAAACTCTTGGGTATTTCTTTGGGAGACCGATTTATTCAATCCTATAGACTTTTCCGTGTGAGACATATTTGTTTATCAAGTCTTCGACTTTGGGTCGTAGCAACTTTTAGTTGTGGGTGAGATCAGCTAAGGGAATCAAGTGCGTAGTATCCTGCTGGAATCAGAGACGTAAGGAGCGCCACTGTACCTTGAATCAGTGTGAGATTGATTAGGGTTCAACTACAGTCCAGTCCGAAGTTAATTGGTAGTAGGCTCGTGTCTGTAGCGTCTTAATACAATGTGGTGTTCAAATTGGACTAGGTCCCGGGGTTTTTCTGCATTTGCGGTTCCTCGTTAAAAAAATTCTGGTGTCTGTGTTATTTCTTTTCCGCATTATATTTTGTTATGTAATTGAAATATCGCAGGTTGTGCGTTAAGATCAATCAATTAGAATATCCAACCTTTGGTTGTTGATTTACATTGATTGACACTTAAACATTGGTCTTTGGTACCGTTCAAGTAATTCCTCTTATATTCAATCGGGCTCGCAGATTTCTATTTGCTGATTGCAGATTGAATTAAGAGTTAGAGATATTAATCTCTTTGATATACTTTATTCTAGATTGAGTCTGACTGTCTAGTTGATTCTCTAGAAAGTGTATTGGAGTAAGTCCTCTCATATTGCCAAACGAATTGTTGGGTGTGGTTGTTAGACCCCCGTATTTTCAATTGGTATCAGAGCAGGCAAACACATTAAAGACCTTATAAGTCTGTGTTTGTAGCGATCTGAGGATGGACGATATTGTCTCTGATAAACGCATCGCCAGAAATAAAAAATTTGTTTCTATGAAGTTTATTAAAGAGAAAGATTTGTCAATCTCGAATATAGATGAACCTAGTGTTCCAATGAAACAGACGTACGTTGACAAATGTTTCCTTGACTACCTTACTGACGAGTCTGACTCAGAAGTTGAAAGGAATGCAGCCAAAGAGAGTTCGACAATTCTAAAACTTTTTAGGAACCAGGCTGATAATGTCAATCAATTGAAACATAAAGTCAATGTCCTTGTTGGTATGGCTAATAAGCATGACTCTCTTCTAAAGGCCCTTCGAGAGAAAAACACCTCATTCATTGAGAAAAACCTCAAAAAGGATGCTTTGGAAATTGAACATCTTTTGAGTAAACTCTCTGTTCAAGAATGTTCCAAAGAGTTCACAATATCGACTGTTTCTGATAAAACTGTAAAAGTCTCTGTCTCATAAGCAAAACAGAAATCCCTTCCTGTTGGAAATAATGTGGTTGTATCTTCCTCTAATCAAGGAATGTCCACATCACTTGGAAGGAAGAAGTCTCCCAACAATAGTGTTGAGTCTTTTCCTTCTAATCACTCAAGTGATCAGAAAGTATGTCTCTTTTGTGATTCAAAAGGTCATGGTGAACAAAAGAAGAAATCTAGGTTGAATGACAATTCTTTCAGTCGTCTTCAACACACCTTAGATTTAATTCTCAAAGGTATAACTGACATTCGAATGTCTAAACCAATTTTCTTTAGTACTTACCATGTGTACTGTACCAGGAAAGTCAGTTCGAGATGTTCTTCAATCAAGAATTTAACAGACTCCCCAATGTTGTTCGATTAAGAAGAACTCATGGTTTTTCTTCTTTCAAAAGGGAGATAATGTTGTACATGATGTGAAAAAGGTACCAGAAGAAGGAAGCAAAAATGGAGGTATGGAAGACAACTTAAAAAGGATAATTGAAGGACATAAAGAAATTATCAACATGCTGTCTATTCCCTTTGGGAAAAACTCTTTAGGTAAGAATGAGCACTATGCGTCATATTTTGATGATAGCAAATTTTATGATAACTTTTCACATCATAATGGTTTTCCTCCAAAGATTAGGAAGAAGAGTTTTAACCAGAAACAACATTCATTTGATGAGCTCAAGGCTCATACTTGTGCTAATTAATCACAAGGTTGAATTCTCACTCACAAAAAATCCTGGTTGAGTGAGATATAATCAAGTATACTTTATGGCAAAGTGTTTTTTGATTCTCTGGCTACTTTCTTATCGCTTGTATCCGGATTATCTGTCACAAACATGTTTGCATAAGTTTTGTTTTTTAGCAAAACCTTGTTTTTTTCTGTTTTGGTTCAAAAGTGCCACTTTTTCTCTAAAAATTGTTCTTCTGTAAGAATACAATGTTTTATTGAGCAACAATCTGTGAGTGTTCTCACATATGCATACATCATTCTTGTATTGCATTCGAGTAAATCTCTTTTCGAGTCGCGTTTTAAAGGGTCAAGCTAGTGTTCGTACAGGTATCCTTGTTGCTTGTCACATACCAACTTTGGAAACCCTAATTTCAGTATTCTTTTGAAATGGTTTAAATACCAAACCCATCTTTTGAAAAGTACGCATACTTCAGGCTACTTTTTGTCAAGAATGGCATCACCTTCAGGAACTTTTTATTTTCCAAAAGGTTTTCTTGATAAGGGTTTTGGTCTCTCACTCGAGGAGAAGGATAAAGGAACTCTTGAGGAAATTGATGACGCGTCTTCTCAATCTCCTAATGTTCTGACGGATTTTGAGGATAATTAAGAGATTTCTAATGAAGTTGTTCAAAACTTTATTGATAAGTTTAATGATGCAAAGATGTTGCTTGTTAACACTCTAAAAGAGCTAGATGGGTTAAGAACTGATTTGATAAAGGCCAACATCGACCTTGCTATAATGAAGACACGACTTAAGGATCGTCTCAATATCGTGTCTGAAGCTTTTGTCAACTCTGTCTGTCACAAGCTTGAAGGTCTTGGAACCAGTGAAGCTTCCGTTCCGGAACTCTAATTATTGCTTGTGGTTGCTCTTTGTTTTTAGAGTTGTTTTTGATTATGTCTAGTAAGTCTTCTTTTTGAGAATTTATTTCTTATGTTTTTAGAAGAATAACTAGGGTTTGGAATAGCCATTATTGTGAGTATACATAGATATGTCCAACGATTTTCATCTTCAATGTTTTTAGATTTATTTATTTAAATTCTAAGTTTTGGAAGATGATTTTTGCAATTTTAATCTTTATGATTTTATATATTGAAAATTGTTATGGGATATGTTGTTTACGTCCGTCCCTGTGACTGTCCCATACTTGGTCCAAAGTTATCTCTATTATGTCGGTATGAAAGTATTGATAGAAGATAGAATGAACTTTTGACATCAGAAAAGTTAAAGCCTTTTATGTCATTATTTTGATGGAAGAAATGATAAAGCTTTTGTGTAAAAGGATTAAGTCTATTACATGTCATTGTGCAAATAGTGATGAACAATAGAATGAATCCGTGTCTATTCCGCAGTATTGGTCAATCTCCGATCCACATTTTTGTGCATATACTGTGTTGCTCCATAAGTTTTCTTATGTTTGAGCATGGCCAATTGAATTGATCATTCTCTTGTGGTCAGTTTAGTTGTTGCTCCATAAGTTCTCTTATGACGAGCATGACCAATTGAATTGATCACTTTCTTGTGGTTAATTTAGTTGTGTAAATCCAATTAAATTAATCATGGTTTTTCTTGTGGTTAATTTAGTTGTGCATTTCGATTGTATTAATCATGGATTCTTTTGTGGTTAATTCAATTGAATACTTTGGATTCAAATTCATGTTCTCATGTGATTTGGTTATGTCCAAAGAAATCCTTCTTTTCTTGTGAAAATAAGGTCGCCTTTGTTGTTCTTTCGAGAATGACATTTTATGGGGGAGAGTTCTTTTTGAACTTGTGCTTAATTTCCAAATCTGTGTGGGGAGTACGACTGTGGAATATTATAGGGGTTATCTCGTATCTTTATAAACTCCTTGATGAATGCATTTAGCTTCGGATTTATGATGGCATCTAAATAAGTTGATATGGTATTCTCTTTTGGTCATGAAGTATCTCTATGAAAATTTCATTAGGATCTCACTAGTTTTTGTACCTTTTCCAATTTATATTGACAAAAAGGGGGAGAATTAATGTGTAGTGTGATACTACAAATACTGAAAAAGCGGGGGTCTAACAACACCACCCTATATTTCGCTTAGCAATCTGTATGGACTAACTCCGAAATACTTTTCTATAGAATCAACTAGACAGTCACACTCAATCTAGATAAAAGTATCTCAAGGAGTTAATATCTCTCTCTTGATTTGATTTTTACTCAAGCTAAAAACAATAACAAGTCTTTATAAAATACAAGGAATACTTGGACGGTACCAAAGACCAATGTCCAAGGATCAATCAATATCAATCAACTACCAAAGGTTGGATTTCCAATTTATGATCACGAACGCACAACCTGTATTATTTCAATTATATAAACTATAATGCGGAAAAGAAATAACACAGACATCAGAAATTTTGTTAACGAGGAAACCGCAAATGCAGAAAAACCCCGGGACCTAGTCCAGATTGAATACACACTGTATTAAGCCGCTACAGACACTAGCCTACTACAAACTAACTTCAGACTGGACTATAGTTGAACCCCAATCAGTCTCCCACCGATCCAAGGTATAGTTGTACTCCTACGCCTCTGATCCCAGCAGGATACTGCGCACTTGATTCCGTTAGGTGATCTCACCCACAACCAAGAGTTGTTGTAACCCAAAATCACAGACTTGATAATAAACAGATCTGTCTCACACAGAAAAGTCTATCAAAGGATAAATATATCTCCCACAGATAAACCCTATGTTTTGTTCCGTCTTTTGATATGAAATCAAGGTGAACAGGAACCAATTGGTAATCCGGTCTTATATTCCCGAAGAACAACCTAGATTAATCAATCACCTCTCTACAATCCTTCCTGGCTACACAAGCGGATTGTCGAGGAATCACAAACAGTGAGACGAAGATGTTTATCTTGCCTATCGGAGAACTCTCACGATCTCAAGTCAATCAATCGATTGTACTCGTACGATAGAAGATACAAGATCAGATCACACAACTACGATAAAGTAGTATCGGTCTGGCTTCACAATCCCAATGAAGTCGTTAACCTGATTTTATAGAAGAAAATCAAAGGTTAATGGAGATCGACTCTAGCGGGCGCACTAGTAGCACACAGACGTGTGGGGATTAGTTTTGCACAATGCTAGATGTCTCCTTTATATAGCCTTCAAATCAGGGTTTTGCCTTAGTTACAAAGCAATCCTTATTCACCGTTAGATGAAAACCTGATTTAGATTCAAGCTAATATTTCTCAACCGTTAGATCGAAAACTTAGCTTGTCACACACACTTGGGTAGACGTTTACTGGGTTCGTGAAAACCATTCCCAAACATGTACGTGTATGTTGGTTCAACATAGTAACCCAAAAGGTTAACCATATGAGCATTTCATATTAACATTGTTCTTCTTCACCATAACTAGTTCAATTGACTCAAATGAACTAGTTAAAGAGTTGTTCAATTGCTATGAGATCTTATGTAACTACACAAGACACAATTGAAACAAAGATGATTCGATTCGATTGAATCGACTCATGAACATTATAGTCACGGTTTGCATAAAACATTCCTTAGTAATTTAATGTTTCATGTTCAGAGCACAGCTTTAGATCATAACCTCTTAAGTTCACAAACAAGTTCGCGGACTTAAGTTAATCGGTTGGGTTTTCCAAACTCAGCAGAAATTCTCGGAAAGAGAACTTCCGCCAGTTCGCGGACTTAGCACACAAAAAAGTTTTGGGAAATCCAGCAGAAATTCTCGGTCGAGAACTTCCGACAGTTCGCGGACTTGGCAAGCCAATTCCACAATCCTCCCGATTTCTCTTGATCAACAAAGTTCGAAAACTTCAGTTCAAGGAATACATGGTTATGTAATCTAAACTCTCATTTCAATCATTGAGATATTCTCAGAGGACGCTATGTGGTCGTTATTCACAGACCGATTCACGTCAGAGTAATTCTCGAAGTGATTGAAACTTTTTATGACTTTCATCACTAGGTGAAGATAAACTTGATCAAAGCGAAACTCTTTACCAACACACGATTTCGAGATAAAAGATAAGCAATGAGTGCTCATCTCGAAATGTCAAATGTGTATGATCTAGTCTATATGGCATACGACTTTTGTCTCATAATAAGTAGGAGATAGAAGAGATAGACTTTTGAGTGATTGATAAGTTCAAGTCTCCACATACCTTTTTGTTGATGAAGTTCCACGGTTCCTTGTATAGATCTTCGTCGTTGTATGATGAATCGCCATGAAGTCCTTGAGTTCAACTACACTTTTCTATCCTAGTCCGAGACTTATCTATAAGATAGAAATCAAGACTTATATTTTTGATCACTAACATTGACAAACATACTTGAGATAGCAACGCATGCAAGGTTGACCGAGCTATGCTCTAACAATCTCCCCCTTTGTCAATTTTAGTGACAAAACTATTAATACATATGGAATACAAAAAAGATAAACTTTAGTGGATCCTATTCCATAGTCTAATCTTCAACGTTCCTTGAAATCTTCGTCCTTCCAAGTACTCCAATGATCCCAAAGGTTGTAAGTTTAGCACCATCGTTGTTGAAGATCCGTAGCTATAACAATGAGAGAAATCGAGATTCTCGATAATTATTATACAGTGTCATAGTATTATTATGTAACATCAAAGTCCAATTGTATCACGACTTTAACAATAATACTACGGTGATATGTATCACTCCCCCTTAGTCAATACTCCATCTCGATCATGGAAACCACTCCCCCTTACACAATGATCCTAAAACCATATGTATTTGTAGTGTGAACTACAATATTTCTCCCCCTTTTTGTCAATAAAATTGGCAAAGGTACAAGAATGGTATCATAATGAAATTTCCACAAGAGACATTTCATGACCAAAATAAAAATACATACCAACTTAATTTAGATGAAATCTAATAGCCGAAGGCCCGAAGCTAACAACATTCATCAAGGAGTTTTAACATACAAGATAACCCCTATAAAATTCCACAGCCGCACTCCCCGCAAGATATTACCATTAAGCACAAGTTCAAAAGAACTCTCCCCCATTTGATGTCATTCCCGAAAGAACAACAAGAGCGACTTTAATTTCGAAAGAAAAGAAGGATTTTTTAATTGGACACCAAAAACCATAGGAATGATTTTCTATATCCAAAGCTCAACCAAATTAATCACAAGTAAACTCATGATTAATTCAATTGAAAACACAACTAAGTCAAACCACAAAAGTGATCAATTTAATTGAAAGTGCTCAACATAAGTAAACTTAGGGAGCAACGACTAAGGTAATCATACGGAGATGACTAACTTAATCGTTCATATACTCAACATAAGGAAAACCTTACGGAATATACGACCACATTAACCAATAGAACATGATTAGGATATCCGTTCATATACTCAACACAAGAATTTGTGGAATATATGAAAACTCAATTAGATTAATTACAAGAGAACCTATAATTAATCTAATTGGAATACAAAAAATCAAACTAATCACCGAAGTAATCAATTTAATTATTTTGGGCTCAACATAAGAGAACTTATAGAACCCCGACTAAGTTCATCATAGAATATGACAACCTTAACCGTACATGTACTCGACATAAGAAAGAAAACTTATGGAGTACAAACTAAATAACCAAACTAGTTGATTAATTTAGTTCCTAATGCTCGACATATAACATCTCATGGAACAACCAACAAAGCCAAGGTAAATCGACTTAGTTGTAAGGTGCTCAACATAAGACACACAATGGAGCCTTCATGGTAAAACATAATAAAATGGATCAATGAAGATCAATACTGTGGATAACATACAAGGATCTATTCTATTTTCCATCATAACGACATAATAGACTTTATCCTTGTCAAACAAAAGATATCATCCTATTTTCCATCAAATACATGATTGCATAGGCATAACTTTTGTAATTGTCAAAAGTCCATTCGTCCTTTCATCAATACGAATACCAATTTATGAACGAATTTACTTTTGACAACATATGGTACCTTCAAGTTCACGGATGCAAACAATACATATCCCATAAACAATTGCAATATCACAAAATCATAAAGATTAATACTGCAATAACAATCTTTGCCCTTAGAAGGTAGAATCAATCTTTTTCGCACGGATTTATACCAAGAGTGGTTACCAAAAGCGTATAAAAATATTTCCTTAACAAAGAAGAACATACAAAGTCATTGACGACTATGCACCATAGTTCACATGAGATGATTGTGAACACTCAAAAATATATAGCAATGTGAACTACTACCCATTCTCGAACTTCCTTCTTTGTTATTCACCAAAATCACTCTTGTAACAGCCACAAAATAGCTTAGAATAGGATTTCTCCAAGAATCCCAGTGCCCAAGTCCAAGAGAATAGAACAAGTGCAACGAAACGGAGCAAACACTAAAAAACAAGATACAGTACAAAGACCAATATTAACTCATCCAAATTCAACAATTATCATCTCCATTTTTAAGGGAATTCAATAAGGAAGAGAATGCAAAAAGAATGAGGTAAATCCGAGTTCGGACGAAGAAGTTACGACCAAAACAAGTTTACCGAATATCGACGTCAAGTATGCATACGGGTTTGCGAACTTAAACCCCTGGATTTTGATTTTGAATGTTATAATGCATACTTGGTATGTGTACCATGTAGTCCATACATCCCGAACTATTATTTTCAAACCTAAACATTTAAGAACCTTAAACACAGATCAAGTTAGGTAGAAATGAACGATAAGTAAGATTATTATAAGTATTCTAAGCAAATAAAAGTACAAATCTTGCTCAAGTTTATATACATACCTTTTTAGATGGATCCAATTGAATTCTACCTCCTTACCGAACATAATCTGTGTGCCCCAATTCTTGTGCTTTCCTCACCGCATACAAATCAAGGCATTCCTTGGTGAGGATGCACTTCCAACACAATCAAGTTGCGCTGGGGTGAACAAAGTCTTGCTCACCAAAAGTGACCTTTGGATTATCATGAAAGAGGTCACTTTTGGAACCTTTCACATCCAATTCCATTTTAACTTGTTAAATTCCAACATCATGGATATTCTTTCTCCATAGTCATGGAATTTTCTGGGAGATCATTCCTTTTCACACTCAAAACATCATCAACTTTCTTTGGTATCCACTTATGAGTGCGTTTAGGAACAATTGGAACCTTCTTCCCATTACTCTCTTCTAGAATTCTCGGAAGAGAACTGGATTGACTATTCTTTTGCAAGATAGTCTTTCTCCAGTTGGGAGCATCGAATCTTGTCTTCGTCTCTATGAAGTTATCCTTTTGATAACCATTACGATTGTGAAAATGATTCGTACGACGTTTATAGGCAAATCTAGGTTTATCATAGCACTGATTCCCTTGCCTAAAGGTTGGACAATTACAACCTGTAACGCTAAGAGTATCAGTCTTAACGTATGATCTTGGTTTCACAACTTCTTGTGATGCCCAAACAAGAACATCATGAAGTTTCTCATTCCTTATACGGAAACGACATCTCCTTTCCATGTGACCTTTATTTCTGCAATAGTGGCAAACATAAGGAATGTTCTTACCTTGATACATGTGTGCTGTTTTTGGAGGTTGATAAACTTTGCTCTTTTGAACCTTAACTGCAGGTGAAGGTATTTTACTTTTTCCATCAGTGGAAACCTTTTGTTGAAAAGAATCATTAGCCTTGACAAATTTTACCTCTTTGCTAATACTTGGAGCATCTATTCCCTTATAGCCCAATCCTCGTGTATCACGATGATTTTTACTTTCTCCTAGCATAGTGGTTAATTTGCTTGAACTAGTATTGAACTTTTTCAAGTCATCTTCCAACATCTTGATTTTATCAAGAGCAGCAGCTAAATCAGCCTCAAGGCGTTTTTCTCGAGCGAGACAAGCACTTTCTCTGTCATCAAAACTAATTTGTTGAGAGTTAAACCTTGCTTCAGATCCTGCAAGTTTCTCTTCCAACAAAAAGTACTTTTGATAAAGATTATCACATTCAAGTGACTTCATACGTAGGTTTTCCTCAGAATCCTTGAGGATCGATTCGCAAGAACGATTCGAAAAATAAACACCTGCGTAACATCTTCTCAATTTCTTGTTTTCTCGACAGAGAGGAATCAGAAAAGGTGAGACATGAGAAGTTGTAATCTTCTTCATTTTCCATGAATCCAAAAACTTAACATACTCTGAGACTTCCTCATCAATATCTGAATCACCTTCATCAGAAAGTTCATCCAACTGTTCTTCTAGGAGAGTTTCCCAATCAACAGTTTTTACATCAAGAGAATGTTTAGATATTGACTTAGATGTGACAGTTCTCTCAGGTGAATCCAAGCTTTTAGAATCATCTGGTAATTTCTGAACTGGTACGTTATTAGAGATAGACTCGTCCGTAATCAGATCGCTACAAACAAAGACTTATAAGGTCTTTAACGTGTTTGCCTGCTCTGGTACCAATTGAAAAGCGGGGGTCTAACAACACCACCCAATATTTCTCTTAGCAATTTGTATGGACTATCTCAGAAATACTTTGCTAGAGAATCAACTAGACAGTCAGACTCAATCTAGATAAAAGTATCTCAAGGAGTTAATATCTCTCTCTTGATTTGATTTTTACTCAAGCTAAAAACAATAGCGAGTCTTTATCAAATACAAGGAATACTTGGACGGTACCAAAGACCAATGTACAAGGATCAAACAATATCAATCAACAACCAAAGGTTGGATTTCCAAGGGATGATCACGAACGCACAACTTGTATTATTTAAATTATATAAAATATAATGCGGAAAAGAAATAACAAAGACACCAGAAATTTTGTTAACGAGGAAACCGCAAATGCAGAAAAACCCCGGGACCTAGTCCAGATTGAATACACACTGTATTAAGCCGCTACAGACACTAGCCTACTGCAAACTAACTTCGGACTGGACTATAGTTGAACCCCAATCAGTCTCACACCGATCCAAGGTACAGTTGTACTCTTACGCCTCTGATCCCAGCAGGATACTGCGCACTTGATTCCCTTAGATGAACTCACCCAGTATCAAGAGTTGCTGTAACCCAAAATCACAGACTTGATAATAAACAGATATGTCTCACACAGAAAAGTCTATCAAAGGATAAATCTGTCTCCCACATATAAACCCTAGGTTTTGTTCCGTCTTTTGATATGAAATCAAGGTGAACAGGAACCAATTGATAATCCGTTCTTATATTATCGAAGAACAACCTAGATTAATCAATCACCTCTCTACAATCCAACCTGACTACACAAGCGGATTATCGAGGAATCACAAACAGTGAGACAAAGATGTTTGTGACTTCTTTATCTAACCTATCGGAGAACTCTCACGATATCAAGTCAATCAATCGATTGTACTCGTACGATAGAAGATGCAAGATCAGATCACACAACTACGATAAAGTAGTATCGGTCTGGCTTCACAATCCCAATGAAGACTTTAAGTCGTTAAACTGATTTTGGAGAAGAAAATCAAAGGTTAATGGAGATCGACTCTAGCGGGCGCACTAGTAACACACATACGTGTGGGGATTAGTTTTGCACAATGCTAGATGTCTCCTTTATATAGCCTTCAAATCAGGGTTTTGCCTTAGTTACAAAGCAATCCTTATTCACCGTTAGATGAAAACCTGATTTAGATTCAAGCTAATATTTCTCAACCGTTAGATCGAAAACTTAGCTTGTCACACACACTTGGGTAGACGTTTACTGGGTTCGTGAAAACCATGCCCAAATGTGTATGTGTATGTTGGTTCAACATAATAACCCAAAAGTTTAACCATATGAGCATTTCATATTAACCTTGTTCTTCTTCACCATAACTAGTTCAATTGACTCAAATAAACTAGTTAAAGAGTTGTTCAATTGCTATGAGATCTTATGTAACTACACAAGACACAATTGAAACAAAGATGATTCGATTCGATTGAATCGGTTCACGAACATTATAGCCACGGTTTGCATAAAGCATTCCTTAGTAATTTAATGTTTCATGTTCAGAGCACATATTTAGATCATAACCTCTTAAGTTCACAAACAAGTTCGCGGACTTAAGTTAATCGGTTGAGTTTTCCAAACTCAGCAGAAATTCTCGGAAAGAGAACTTCCGCCAGTTCGCGGACTGGGTTCGCGGACTTAGCACACAAACGAGTTTTGGAAAATCCAGCAGAAATTCTCGGTCGAGAACTTCCGACAGTTCGCGGACTTGGAAAGCCAATTCCACAATCCTCCCGATTTCTCTTGATCAACAAAGTTCGAAAACTTCAGTTCAAGGAATACATGGTTATGTAATCTAAACTCTCATTTCAATCATTGAGAAATTTTCAGAGGACGCTATGTAGCCGTTATTCACAGACCGATTCACGTCAGAGCAATTCTCAAAGTGATTGAAACTTTTCATGACTTCCGTCACTAGGTGAAGATAAACTTGATCAAAGCGAAACGCTTTACCAACACACGATTTCGAGATAAAAGATAAGCAATGAATGCTCAGCTCAAAATGTCAAATGTGTATGATCTAGTCTATATAGCATACGACTTTTGTCTCATAAGAAGTAGGAGATAGAAGAGATAGACTTCTGAGTGATAGATAAGTTCAAGTTTCCACATACCTTTTTGTTGATGAAGTTCCACGGTTCCTTGTATAGATCTTCGTCGTTGTATAATGAATCGCCATGAAGTCCTTGAGCTCAACTACACTTTTCTATCCTAGTCCGAGACTTAGCTATGTAGGCTAGAAATCAAGACTTATAGTTTTGATCACTAACATTGACAAACATGCTTGAGATAGCAACGCATGCGAGGTTGACCGAGCTATGCTCTAACAAATACATATGATTTACGGATCATTATGTAATGGGGAGCGGTTTTCATGTTGAGATGAAGTATTGACTAAGGGGGAGTGATACATATCACCATAGTGTTATTCTCAAAGTTGTGATACAATTGAACATTGATGTTGTGTAATAATACTATGACACTATATAACAATGATTGAGAGCATTTGTTTTCTCATTGTTATCGCTACGGATCTTCAACAACTCTGATGCTGAACTTACAACCTTTATGATCATGGAGTACTTGGAAGTGACGAAGATTTCCAGTCGCGTTGAAGATACCAAGGAGATCAATCATGTGGATGAGAAGCTACAATTTTTATTTATTTTGTAATCCATATGTACTGATAATTTTGTCACTAAAATTGACAAAGGGGGACATTGTTAGAGCACTGCTCGGTCGAACTCGCATGCGTTGCTATCTGAAGCATGTTTGTCAATGTTAGTGATCAAAACTATAAGTCTTGATTTCTAGCCTATTTATAGATGTATTGGACTAGGACATAGTTTGTGTACTTGAGCTTAGACTTCACGGCGTTTATCACTTGAAGACGAAGAAATACTAAGGAGAGCTTGTGGAACTTCATCGACAAAAGGTATGTGGAGACTTAAACTCATCTATCACTTGGAAAGTCTATTTCTACTCTATCTCCTACATTGAGACATAAGTCGTATTACGATATAGTTTTATTTATACACATTTGAGATTTCGAACTGAGTATATCTCGCTTACATATTTCTCGAAATATGTGTTGGTAAGGTTTTGCTTCGACCAAGTTCATCTTATATCATGAGAAAATTTCCGAGTAACATCTTACATGGTTTGTGTGATACAACCATTTGGTGTAAGACTTGGAATGTTTCGATAATGATTATTTCAATATCTTGAAAATTGCTTTGATGCTAATAGTGTGTGAAAACGGCTATTATCATTATAGAAGAATGTTTCAATGATTGAAATAAAGAGTTTAAAATCTTGTAACCATCTTTGGATATAAGCATAGTGTGTTCGCACATTAATGTATAAGTCCAAAAACTGGGAACCTAAAGTGTAGTTGCAGGAAATCCTACAGTACACCCCTCATATGATTTCATTATTAATCAACTCATTTTTAGGTTTACACTCTTAATTTTATTGATCAATCTTTCAATGTTCTTATAAGAAAAGATAAAGAAATCAAGAATGACCTCTGCTATAGACTTTCTCTCTCCTATTTGCTTGTTTCTTACTCAAAAGATCTCTCCCTTTTCTTTACAACTTGAACGACTATTTATAGGAAAATACATAGTGGATGACAGCTAATCTGTCTTTTATATTCGGGTCTAATCTGCGACATTCTCGCAACCTTACAAATATTAATTTCGCAAGATCTCTAATTTTCGCAGGACTATCACATCTTTCTCGTGATCTTAGTTGACGTCATTTATAATATTCTTCCTGAAATTGTTCTGCGACGCTGTTGTATTGTGTTGTTGATAATTTCGCTGAAATATTGTCGTTACGAGATTCTGATCCTACATAAAGTATGCATACTTGTGTGTATACAAAAAGGTTGTAGGAGACTGGGTAAGTATGCGTACCCGTACGCATACTGGCGGAAGTTCACGTCCGTGAATTTTTACTGAGTTTGAAAACCAAACAAAACAAAACTCAAATCCGGTTACTTAAGTACGCATACCAGTACACATACTCAAGGGGTTACTTTCTAAAATCGGTTGTACATGAACCTAAACCAAACCAAACCAAACTCAAATCCGGTTACTTAAGTACGCATACCAGTACGCATACTCAAGGGGTTACTTCTACCATACAAGGTTAGCTCCTCCCATCCAGTCTTAACAACAACCAGTTGTTTTCGCAGCCTCTTATCCCTTTTACCTATAGGTCTTATGGTTACGAGACTGCATCCTAAGTGGGGTTTTCTTCAGGCTGAGTGCAGTATAAGCCAAGACTTGTCAAGAATGGCAAGGTACGCTTCAAACGCCCCTGGCACTCTTGACTCAACCGTGTACCTCGGCGCCTTGATCAGATCTGCACTCATTGGGAGAGTCCTTATTAACTTAGTCACCCAACCTAAGTCATATGCTTAAGCTGAGAATCCAAGGTGCCTCTCCCGGATGGGCTTTATTGACCCCAAATCTCCATGACTTAGGTTTTGTGGAGGTGTAGCCTTTCCCTGAGCCATGCAACAGGTACCCCCTTATATGACGTACTTTAGGTCTTACATTTTCCTCTTGCGAAATTGTATTCGCGAACTAGGGTGTACGCCATAAAGGTTCGCCCCTTTCTCTTTTGTCATTTTTCTCTGATTGTCTTCTGTAAATATCATTATCTCTGCGAGAGTCTCGCACATCATCATATTGTATTTGCATTTCGCAATCTCAATTTTGTCATTCAATAAAATTTATTTTCGAGAATGTCGCAACAAATTAATCATTCATACATTTCTTGTTTTTATTACCTTTGCCATCCTCTACTTCTTTATTATTTTCTGCTACTGCTTCCTTGGTAGTGGTATGTTCATCATTTTTATTCTGAGCTAGCATTAGTTTCGCAACATCTCTTATTTCGATTGCATCCACCATCAACCTCTCACTTCTTTGTGTCTCTTTGATTTTGTGTCGCCAATTTTCCTTCTTGTTTGCTCTTCCTTCGCAAGATTCTATCTCAGTTTCGTAACACCTCTTTCCTTCAACCCAATCTCCCTTTATGATTCCTACACCGCTTGGGTGAGGGAATTTGATGCACTGGTGGAAAGTTGAAGCTACACCTAGAATCCCATGTAGCCAAGGTCGACCAATTAAGACATTGTAGGGTGATTCTACATCAACGACACAGAATAATATTTCAGAAGATATTCCCTTCAATGGAATTCGCATAGTAACCTCCCCTTTAGGCTTGTTAGCAATACCATTAAAACCATATATCTTATATGTTGATGGTATAAGATCATCATCTCTTCCTCCCATAGTTTTATAAGTATGATAAAATAAGATGTTCACAGAGCTTCCAGTATCGATTAGAATTCTATTAATTGCCCATGAATCTTCAGCTTCATCATCTTCTTTCGGTTTTTGATTAATTTCTAATTTTACTACCAATGGATTATCATGCACCTCTTCACCTTCGGGGATTTCTTCTGTGGTAAAAGAAATGATATGTTTCTGCCATTCCTCTAGTGGCGAGATTTTCGCGGTATTCATAATTTCTCTTCAATAGTTATCTCTTGCGAACACTCTACTCAAAACATTGTCATGAAAATCTTCAATTGTCTTGTATGAATGTATGATAGAGTGACAGAATAAATTCTTTGCTTTTGCACCAACTTCTATGAAGAATGTTTCCTTCTTTTTCATCGTGTTTACTTTGTGATGATCTGGTGGTGGTGGCAATGGTTGAGATTGTGGGTGCCCTACCAAAAAGTGGTTTAGTTTTCCTTGATCTATCATTCGCAGAATAATTCTTTTTAAATTTCTGCAATCATTTGTTGTATGTCCATGAAAGTGATGATAAGAACAAAACTCATGACTTCTGTGGTTTGGAGGTGGTTCCGTTCCCATGTTCCATGGTGTTGGTATATTCTCCATCAAAATTATAGCTTCCCATATTTTCTCCACACTTGCATTTAGAGGTGGCATTTTGATTTCTTCCCATATTACCTTGTGACCTCCTTGTCCTCTATTATAGTTTTGTCTTTGACCTCCATAAGTTTCTTGTGGTTGGTCGAGTCTTTGAGTCTTGTTATTTCCACCACGATTGTAGAAATTTCTTTCTCCTTCATACTCCTCTTGATCTCGGCTTCCCATAGCCACCAGTTTCTGTTGATTGTTACCCGTCACTTTCTCTTGTTGTACTTGCGAAGTATTCGCTACTGTGTTTATTAGCTTGGGTAATAAGCTTGCATTCGCTGTTTGTGAGCCGGTGTTCTCAACTGGGTATGATTCCATTTCATTTTGCCTTTCCTCTAGAGCAATGTATTCTTCTTGAAGTTCTCGCAATTCAGTCATTGTGATCGTATTCTTGACTCTGAAAATTTGGACATACAATAGGTTGGTTGCAAACATAGCATTGATAAATGATAATATAAGATATCTCTCATCTACACGTCCAGCCATTTCGCTACACATAGTTCTCCATCTTTTGTTCTGCGACGCTGTTGTATTGTGTTGTTGATAATTTCGCTGAAATATTGTCGTTGCGAGATTCTGATCCTACATCTTGCCTCTTCTCATATCTTCTCTGCAAAGTAGAGAATGATGTGAGAAATGCCGCATTTGTTCATCTTTTCATATTCTGCATTTATCACACGTATTCTTTCTTCCATTTTTTTCTTGACACGTCTTCTGTAACCGCTGCTTTTCAACCACTCACGTCTTTTCGTCTTAATGGTGTTTATTTCTTCGAATAAAAAAAATCTCCTTTATATACTCTTCTTACTCTTCTTTCCACTTTTATTTTTACTTTCTCTTCTATTTTTATTCTCTCATCTCTGCAACTCTGTTATTCTTCTGCAAGTTCTGCTGCTGTAATTTTTCCCCCTTCAATCCTCTTACTTTTTATTCATTCCCATACTCTATATTCAAATATGGCTCCAAGTGGTCATAGACATGAGAAGAGTTTAAAAGATGTCCAAAAAGATCTTGTTGATAAAGGTTTCACACTCTCCACCATTCCTGGTGAAAATGCCAAATCAATTCTTTCTGTCAAACTTTTCTCTGATCAGTATTGTGATGATCAATCAATCATAATTTCTCTAGGTCAGATTCTCGCAGGCATCCCTATTCCTCTTTATAACCCAGATCTTCCTTTATTTTATGAAATTCTCGATCACTCGGGATTTTCGCGAGCTATCTTCCAACTGAGTGGGGACTGCATCCGTCTGATGCTAGAGTTCGCTAACCGTGGTGCTGGTAGAGGATCTCTGTACTCCAAAGAACTTAGGGATCCTAAATTTGCAAACCTAGAGATAATTGCTGAGAAATAAACAGTAGCGAGTTTCTTTGAGAACTATGAACTTATCTCCATGAAGAAAGAGAATACTCGCTGGGGTATTCGCTTAAAAAGGAAAGATAACATTGATGAAGCCAAAATTCTCATGCAAGATATTGACTGGCATTCTGGTAAAAACACAACTCCTCGCCAATCCAAAGATGATAAATGGTGTGTTTTTCCTTTAATGCTAAAAGGACCCTACATTGCTGGGTCAAATGTTCTTCCTGCGAATCTCGCTGCTTATCAACCTTGGGTTTTCTCTTGGCCCGAGAAGGAGAAAGAGGTATGTTTCTTCCCATTTAACTCACTTTATATTTCTTTATTGATTTTTATTATTCTGTTCGCTAACTCTTGCGACATTCCGCAGATCCAAAAACTGAAAGATAGTTATAACAGGACTGGGAAAGCTAGTACTCTGTTAGCTCTTCGCTCATACACAGATGAGGTAAGAAATTTTCTCTTATGATTTTAAACTGTATACTGTTGCTTCCATTTCTTATTTCTATCTGTGTGTGAAGATTATTGCTGAAATAGAAGAGCCTGCTGATGTTGCGAAGACTAGTGATAAAGGTAAAGGTGCTCTTCGCAGAGAAAAATCAACTGCTCCTCATTCAAAGAAAAGGAAAGTGCGTTCTTATTCTCCTTCAAATATTCCTCCTCAAGAAAATTTCGAAAGTGCAAGGATGATGAGGACAATGATGATCTCGTCGCAAGTGAAGATTTTCCACCTGAATCTTTTATGGCTAAGCTCTCTGGCCTCTTTTCTGATTCTCTGCAAGGAATGGAAGATAGCTAATTCGCCAACACCTGCAAGGCTCTCGCTACACTTTGCGATGTCCCTTTACTGGATGGTGATATTTCTCTTCGCGGAGTTTCTAGATCAGTGACTCCCGACTTTTTGCATTCCCTCAATAGTCTGGTATATTTTTATCCCTTTATTTCTTTATTGTCATAACTCAAAATTTTTTTCTATATTAATATTTTTCATATTTTCTCGCAGGCTGGAAAAGCTTCTTTTGTTGTTGCCTCAGACCTAAAGAGAAGACGCGAAAATCTTGAAAAGAAAAATCTTCAATTTCGCACAAAGAATGAAGAATTGGAAGCTGAAGTTAAAGGTCTTCGCGAGAAAAATAGACAATTAGAAATTGATTCTTCTTCGTATAAGAACAAAATCTCTAGCCTTCAGCAAGCTAATAATCATCTTTACGGTATGTTACTTTTCTCTTTTCCCTTCATTCATTCATCCTGTTGTTTTATCTTATTTAAATGATCCTTTTTGCAGACATTTATGGTCTTTCTGATGAAGCTACCCTTCTTCGTTCATTTCCTAATGCCTTGGATAATGATACCCTTCTTGAGCGTCTTAACAATTCCTTAAATAGCTTCTCAAATGATAGAATTTCATCTCTTTCTCTAAATGAGCTTAGATCTAAATTTCGCCTCTTAGAAATTGACCATAGATCTAGTTTATGCTTAGCCAACCGATTTAAGCGTCTCCTTCTTGATTCTAAAGAGAAAACCAATGAGTTAAGAACCAAAATTAGTGGTCTCATAGATGATAAGGATCGCACCTCTGATCAAGGTGCCAAGGCTTTGGTGAAATTCCAAGAGGCTCTTTTTGAAGTTCAACTTGAACGAGATGAAGCTAACCGCAAGAACATCGAACTCTGCGAACGGGAAAATCAAATTCGTTCTCGTCTTCTTATAAGTAGTGAGGATGAATTTGTTTGGGCTGCGAAAATCTTAGATGATGCTAGAAAAGATTTAGGTGTAAATGTTAGTCTCCAAGTTGAGCATACAACCTTGATTAGAGATATGATTTCTGACAGAGAAGGTTACTAACTTCTCTTCTTTACTAATATTTTGCTTCTTATGAATTTTCATCAAGTTAATAATTGATTGTCTTTTGCTCGCAGATTCTGAAAATAGATATCGTTAAAAGATTGAAGAACTCGAAGCTGAAAAGGAGGAACTCGCAAAGAATCTTTCTTCTCGCAACGACAAGTATTCTAGATTAAAGAATCAAATCAAGATCACTGTTGCGAATTTTAAGAATGATGCTATGCATTTTTGCAATCAAACTATCCAAATGGTTTGTGACGATCATAATATCCCACATTCTGATTATCCTTGTCTCTTGGAAGAAATCCCACAGAATACTCCCCGTTTGATTATCTCTGATAGAGAAGCTGACGATGAAGAATCTGATAGTGATGGAGGTTCTGATGGTGATGAAGATTCTGACACAGACGAAGAAGGGAACAAGTCTGATGAAGATAATGAAGGATCAACAAAGAAGTAGTCTTTATTTCTTTCTTTGATTCTTTGTAATACTTGTACATTTATTTCTTCTTTCTGTATATTTGTGTTTCTTTCATTTTGACATGCATTCATTAAAACAATTCTTCTTTGCAATACAGTTAATCAATATAATCGTTAATTCTTGAATCTTTGAGTAAATCTATCATACGGAGACAAATAACATTTTCTAATTTCATATATTCCCATACTTGCCTCTGTTATTTGAATCCAAATGAGAGATTTCATAAAATTTTTATTATTTTATGTCTCAATTTCGCGGTTAATTATGTATAACTTCGCAATCTTATGCGAAGTGAATTTTGATTCTTTTCAAAATCTCATTCCTGTGTGGTCTTATTTTTCCTTCCTAATTAAAGGTCTTATTATGCCACCTCTTGTCATTGCGACAAAATCGCAGGACGTCCTTGCACTTTCATGCAAAAACCCATTGATCTTGCCTTAACTTTTTCTTTTGTATTGTGGCCTCTTCAGGAATGTTCCGACAATATGACAGGCCTAAATATTCTTGCGAAAATGAAGCCCCATGACTTTTCCGTCTTGCGACGAAATCGCAGGACGTCTTCGCACTTTCATGCGAAAACCCATTGATCTCGTCTTATCCTTTTCTTTTGTATTATTGCCTCTACAGGATTGTTGCACAAATATGACAAGCCTTAATATCCTTGCGAATAAAAAGCCTCATGACATTTGTGTCTTAAGACACTTATCAGCTCCCTAATGGAGGGTGCCGCCCTTATCTCCTCCCTGGTTGCCCTTCAAGGAGGCGTACTTCTACCATACAAGGTTAGCTCCTCTCATCCAGTCTTAACAACAACCAGTTATTTTCACATCCTCTTATCCCTTTTACCTATAGGGATTATGGTTACTATACTGCACCCTAAGTGGGGTTTTCTTCAGGCCGAGTGCAGTATAAGCCAAGACTTGTCAATAATGGCAAAGTACGCTTCAAACGTCCCTGGAACTCTTGACTCAACCGTGTACCTCGGCGCCTTGATCAGATCTGCACTCCTTGGGAGAGTCCTTATTACCTTAGTCACCCAACTTAAGTCATATGCTTAAGCTGAGAATCCAAGGTGCCTCTCCCGGATGGGCTTTATTGACCCCAAATCTCCATGACTCGGGTTCCGGTGGCGGTGTATCCTTTCCCTGAGCCATGCAACAGGTACCCCCTTATATGACGTACTTTAGGTCTTACATTTGCCTCTTGAAAAATTGCATTCGCGAACTAGGGTGTACGCCATAAAGGTTTGCCCCTTTCTTTTTTGTCATTTTTCTCTGATTGTCTTATGTAAAATTCATTATCTCTGCGAGGGTCTCGCAAATCATCATATTGTATCTGAATTTCGCAATCTCAATTTTGCCATTCAATCAAATGTATTTTTGAGAATTTTACTTATTGGGAGAGTATCGCAACAACTTAATCATTCATGCATTTCTTATTTTTATTACCTTTGTCATCTTATGCTTTTTTATTATTTTCTGTTACTGCTTCCTTGGAAGTGGTATGTGCATCATTTTTATTCTGAGCTAGCATTAGTTTCGCAACATCTATTCTCCTTTCCTTTCGATTGCATCCACATCAAACTCTCACTTCTTTGTGTATCCTTGATTTTGTTTCTCCAGTTTTCCTTCTTGTTTGCTCTCCCTTCGTAAGATTCTATCTCAGTTTCGTAACACCTCTTTCCTTCAACCCAATCTCCATTTATGATTCCTACACCACTGGGGTGAGGGAATTTGATGCACTGGTGGAAAGTTGAAGATACACCTAGAATCCCATGTAGCCAAGGTCGACCAATTAACGCATTGTAGGGTGATTCTACATCAACGACACAGAATAAGATTACGGAAGATATTCCTTTCAATGGAATTCGCATAGTAATCTCCCCTTTAGGCTTGTTAGCAGTACCATTAAAACCACATATCTTATATGTTGATGGTATAAGATCATCAACTCTTCCACCCATGGTTTTATAAGTATGATAAAATATAATGTTCACAGAGCTTCCAGTATCGATTAGAATTCTATTAATTGCCCATGAATCTTCAGCTTCATCATCCTCATCTTATTTCGGTTTTGGATTAATTTCTAATTTTACTACCAGTGTATTGGCATGCACCTCTTCTCCTTCCGGAATTTCTTCTGCGGTAAAAGAAATGATTTGTTTCTGTCATTCCTCTAGTGGCGAGATTTTCGCAATATTCATAATTTCTATTCCATCATTATTTCTTGCGAACACTCTACTCAAAACATTATCATGAAAATCTTCAATTGTCTTATATGAATGTACGATAGAGTGGCAAAATAGATTTTTTGCTTTTGCACCAACTTCTATGAAGAATGTTTCCTTCTTTTTCATCGTATTCACTTTTTGATGCTCTGGTGGTGGTGGCGGTGGTTGAGATTGTGGATGCCCTACCAGAAAGTCGTTTAGTTTTCCTTGATCTATCATTCTCCAAATAATTTTTTTTACATTTCTGCAATCATTTGTTGTATGTCCATGAAAATGATGATAAGAACAAAACTCATGGCTTCTGTGGTTTGGAGGTGGTTCCGTTCCCATGTTCCATGGTGTTGGTATATTTTCCATCAAGATTATAGCTTCCCATATATTCTCCACGCTTGCATTTAGAAGTGGCATCTTGATTTCTTCCCATACTACCTTGTGACCTCCTTGTCCTCTATTATAGTTTTGTATTTGACCCCCATAAGTTTCTTGTGGTTGATCGAGTATTTGAATCTTGTTATTTACACCACGATTGTAGAAATTTCTTTCTCTTTCACACTCTTCTTGATCTCGGCTTCCCATAGCCACCAGTTTCTGTTGATTGTTACTCATATGATTTCATTATTAACCAACTCATTTTTAGGTTTACACTCTTAATTTTATTGATCAATCTTTGAATGTTCTTACAAGAAAAGATAAAGAAATCAAGAATGACCTCTGCTCTAGACTTTCTCTCTCCTATTTGCTTGTTTCTTACTCAAAAAGATCTCTCTCTCTTTTCTTTACAACTTGAACGACTATTTATAGGGAAATACATGGATGACAGCTAATCTGTCCTTTATATTCGGGTATAATCTGCGACATTCTCGCAACCTTACAAATATTAATTTCGCAAGCTCTCTAATTTTCGCAGGACTATCACATCTTTCTCGTGATCTTAGTTGACGTTATTTATTATATTCTTCCTGAAATTGTTCTGCGACGCTGTTGTATTGTGTTGTTGATAATTTCGCTGAAATATTGTCGTTGCGAGATTCTGATCCTACATAAAGTATGCATACTTGTGTGTATACAAAAAGGTTGTAGGAGACTGGGTAAGTATGCGTACCCGTACGCATACTGGCGGAAGTTCACGTCCGTGAATTTCTGCTGAGTTTGAAAACCACACCAAACCAAACTCAAATCTGGTTACTTAAGTACGCATACCAGTACGCATACTCAAGGGGTTACTTTCTAAAATCGGTTGTACATGAACCTAAACATTTATCAATAAGGAATGCAATCTTTGCAAACCGTGGCTGTAATTTCATGTACTGATTCGAGTGAATCAAACCGATTTTTCTTCAATTGTGTTCTGGTATAAATCCATGAGAATATAGCAATTGAACAACTCTTTAACTAGTTTCATTTGAGTCATTGGAACTAGTTATCGTTAAGATGAATAAGGTTGATATGTGAGTAATCATATGGCTAACCTCGGTTAACTATTTGTGAACCAACATGGTATACACGTTTGGGTACGGTTACATAAACCTAAATGAGGGTACATTTCATTTGTGTGGAACAAGCTAAGTTCGATCCAACGGTTGAAAGATATTAGCTTGGTTGAATCAGGTTTTTCATCTAACGGTAAATATTGAATGCTTTGTTACCAAGGTAACTTGGATTGCAAACCCTGATTTGAAAATTATATAAAGATGAACTCTAGCAACTGGGAAACCTAATCCTCACACCTCCTTGTGTTACTAGTTGCATAACTAGAGTCGATTCTCCTTTAACCTTAGGTTTCTTCTCGAGACCCTGTAGGTTAACGACTTGAAGACTTCATTGGGATTGTGAAGCCAGACCCAACTATTCTCTTTGTAGTTGCGTGATCTGATCTTGCTGTTTCTATCGTGATTGAGTGCAATTGTAAAATTGGCTTGAGATTTATATCTCCGATAGGCAAGATAGAAAAGTAGTCACAAACACCTTCATCTAATCATTTGTGATTCCACAATAACTTGTTTCGCTAGTCGATTAAGTTTATTGTGAGGTGATTGATAATACTAGGCTGTTCTTCGGGAATATAAGTCCGGTTTATCAATTGGTTCATGTTCGCCTTGATTTATCAAAAGACAGAACAAAAACTCTTGGGTATTTCTGTGGGAGACAGATTTATTCAATCCTATAGACTTTTCTGTGTGAGACAGATTTGTTTATCAAGTCTTCGAGTTTGGGTCGTAGCAAATCTTAGTTGTGGGTGAGACAGCTAAGGGAATCAAGTGCGTAGTATCCTGCTGGAATCAGAGACGTAAGAAGCGCAAATGTACCTTGAATCAGTGTGAGATTGATTAGGGTTCAATTACAGTCCCGTCTGAAGTTAATTAGTAGTAGGCTAGTGTTTGTAGCGGCTTAATACACTGTGGTGTTCAAACTGGACTAGGTCCCGGGGTTTTTCTGCATTTGTGGTTTCCTCGTTAACAAAATTCTGGTGTCTATGTTATTTATTTTCCGCATTATATTTTGTTATATAATTGAAATATCACAGGTTGTGTGTTAAGATCAATCAATTAAAATATCCAACATTTGGTTGTTGATTTACATTGATTGACACTTGAACATTGGTCTTTGGTACCGTTCAAGTAATTCCTCTTATATCCAATCGGGCTCGCAGATTTCTATTTGTTGATTGCGGATTGAATTAAGAGTTAGAGATATTAATCTCTTTGATATACTTTATTCTAGATTGAGTCTGACTGTCTATTTGATTCTCTAGAAAGTGTATTGGAGTAAGTCCTCTCATATTTCCAAACGAATTGTTCGGTGTGGTTGTTAGACCCCCGCATTTTCAGTATCATAGCCACGTTCCGGAGTTCACGTAACTATTCTGGTACTGTACCGGTATGGATACTAAAACGGTTCCGTAACCACAGTTCCTTTCTAGTACACTTACTGGTTTGTGTACCGATCCAGATTCATGAGTTCACAGACTTTTAAAGGTGTGCATACTAATATGCGTACCAAAAATCTATTTATCAACATATAGCTACTCCGTTACGTGTACGAATACATGTATTACAGATTCAGACTTATAACAGTTTTCCCAGTTTGTAAGACTGGTATGTACACTGTCTTATATCTGAATTAACAGTACTTGTATATTTCTCTAAATTGATTCGAAACATTGCTGAATAACATCAATGACACATATCTATATTCCATGCTATTTTCGAATGATAATGTGACACCCCGTGTTTTTTAGCATGGCGCATGCTAAAAGATGCGCCATGGCCTGAGATGAAGCTTCATCCAAAGCTTCTGTTGCGTAAGAAAAGGAGCATTGGCCTAGGGCCAATGCGTTGACAGCCAACATGGATGGACATCAGGTTGGAAGTGAACAACCAACATGGCTGGACATCGGGTTGGTAACGGACAACCAACATGGATGGATATCGGGTTGGTAACGGACAACCAACATGGCTGGACATTGGGTTGGCAGTGAACATCCAACATGGCTGGACATCGGGTTGGCAACGGACAACCAACATGGCTGGACATCGGGTTGGCAGTGAACAACCAACATGGCTGGACATCGGGTTGACAGTGGCAGTGAGCAGCCATCTTGGCCGGTCATTCAGAGATTCATGGCAACGGCCATGAATAGTGAATCAAGCATGTCAATGTGCTCCCATTTCCATACTTGTAGAAATTCCATTAAGACATATATATGGAGGGGTACTTGGTTGAAGGTGCATATGCGGACCATGCACCAAGTGAGATAACCTTAGAGATGTACAACCATCACGGCTGGACATTGGAGTGTCCTATGGGACAAAGCCGGAAGTACAGCCATCACGGCCCTTCACAGGACCTGGCTCAGGAAGCGTTCAGCCATTACGGTCGGACATCGCAGTTGACCAGAGTGGTGAGTTGCAGCCATCACGGCCTGGGGAGTTGATGAATGATTTTTGGTCCCCCAAATTAAGTTGTAAAAATGTCAAGTTAACATATATAGGGAGGGGTAGTTGGTTGAAGGTACATATGCGGGCCATGTACCAAGTAAACTTCATAGCTCAGCCGGAAGAGTATAAATGATGATTAGGCCTCATTTATAGATACGTAGCCTTGCCAATGAGCGTGTTAAGCATGGGCATCACTATGCCATGCCGCAGACCAAGTATTCAACACTTGGATGCATTTTGATGGAACATAAGGACTAGGCCATTACCATTATTGCTTGGCCACGGCCATGCAAACGAGTTGGCTTAAGATTCTGTCCCTTCGGTGATGAACTACAGTCTGTGCTTGATCCCTTTAGAGTAGGGAAGGGTACGTAGGCATCCGCAATGAGTTGCAGCATTGCCGGTCTAGCACTTTGTCGCTCATATCATCCAATTGGGAGATGATTGCGACATACTGGCCTCTCATATCATCTGGCTCGGTAACTCGACGCGAGAGATGATTGTGTCCAAACTTGATGAGGCAAGTTGCATTCCATTCATTGGATGCTCATACTTCCTATCAAGGCGTTCGATATAGGCTAAAAACCCGAGTGTCGCAATTTAGCTCAAGAGGAGTCCATTTTGATGGGAAACGACCCAAAGATCAAGACATGTGATCTATAGATCCTCATGGTCACCATAATTTAGCCAAATTCCATCGTTTAGGGCCTCAAAAGGCCGTTTTTGCCGTATTAAGAAAGTTTTTATTTTCTTAATAAACCCTTTGCGGAACAAGAGTAAGTTTGGAACGGTGTGGAAGCTAATTTAGCTGCGTCATGCTCCAAGAGCATGCCTGCAAGGGCAAATGGACGTGTGTTTGCCTAGCCTTAAAGGCCCGTATCGTAGCATCATCATGGCGCATCGGGGAAGTTACGGCCTGCGGGGAAAAGCGCCAAAGGCGTAATTTTCCGGTCCGTCACAGATAATCTTGAATCATGATTTTGATTGCGAACAATAGATTGTTCTTAACCGAAATTCATCAAGTATGAAATGTTCATTAAGCTTAGTTATATTTTGAGGATTAATTACAAGAGGAATCTTGACTCGAAATTCTTGATATGCTTACGATAGTCTAATTAGTTATACGACAACATCTTAGAGATCTAAAGCTGAGTATAACTTGATAAATAGGTGGTTCAGTCTTCACTTACCTTTTGTTGAGGAAGTTCTCCAACAACTTCGGTTGATCTTTGCCTTCAAACGGTAGAACGCAATAATGACTGTCGTGATGTTCGTTTCTCAACTACATTTCTATCCTAATCAGAGATTTAACTAATTGTATACTATAAATCAAGATATAGTTTCGAAAACTAAATTTGACAACAAGCTTGAGATAATAACACTTATGAGTTCGATCGAGCAATGCTCTAACACAAGTTCTTTAATACCTCATTCAACTCAAATTGATAATACTCCTCTGCAAATTTTCCACCTAAACTCATTCTTATTTCACGCAAATCTGCACCTCTCACTACCAAATATTTTTTCACTCCTACATCAAAGTATAATCCTACAACTCCTGAGACTTATCCCAGAGGAGATGAACAAGAGAAGAGGTCAAGGGCTCCGTTATAACTGTGATGATGTATACCAACCATGGCATTTTTGTAAACGGAAACAAAATATTTTTGATGCTTCAGGTTGAGAATTCTGAGTCACAAGACACGGAAGAGGAGGAGAAATTTTTTACAGAAGTTGCATTGAGATATCTTTACATGCCCTCACCGGAAATGCCACTGGAGATACCATTAGAATTCCTGATATTCTCAACAAACAAAAAGTCTCCATTCTTATTGATATTGGTAGCACGATAAGCTTCATTGACAGTGCTTTAGCTGCTTCACTCCAGTGCTACATGAAACAACCTGCTCTCATGGTGGTCACAGTTTCTAATGGGGGAAGAACAGTTAGTACTGGAATCTTTTCAAATCTTCAGTGGAACATGCAGGGACATAAATTTGTGGAAAATTTGAGGATTTTTCCATTAGGTGTATGTGATATAGTACTTGGTGCAGATTGGCTCAGGACATTAGGTGATGTTCTCTTTATTTTTTTCTAAATTAAGCATTTCTTTTAAGTATAAAAACAAGAAGATTACATTGCAAGGAACTACTCCCAAAACTTTATTATTAATGATGAGTATTGATGCAGTCAAGAATTTTTTTTCTAAAACTTCTCACGGTATTGTGGGTCACCTATTTTCTATTTCTAAATCCATCTCACAACCCACAACTCCTGCAATACTCCTTTCATTGTTACAAGAATTCCAGGACATTTTTCGAGAGCCGACTCAGCTGCCATAAAAAATAAGTCTACACCACACTGTTCCATTGCAGCCCAACTTTAAGCATGTGAATCAAAGAGCACACATATGTCCTTATATACAGAAATGAGTAGTTGAGAATCTTATAAGAGAAATGCTTAAATCTGGGATAATTCAGCCTAGTCACAGTCCTTTTGCATCTCCCATTCTTTTGGTCAAGAAGAAGGATAATTCTTGGAGATTATGTGTAGACTACGAAAAGTTGAATAACATTACTATCTAATACAAATTCCCTATACCCATTGTTGAAAAAGTATTGGATGAGCTCAAAGGGAAAAAGGTATTTTCCAAAATTGACCTGAGAGCTGGTTACCATCAAATCAGAGTGCTAAACTCAGATGTTCACAAAATATCATTTAGAACTCATCAAGGCCATTATGAGTTCAGAGTCATGCCATTTGGACTGACAAATGCTTCAGCTATATTCCAGGCATTGATAAAGGAAGTTTTCAGTCAGTTTTGAGGAAATTTGTCCTATTATTCTTTGATGACATACTAATTTACATCTCCAACATGACTGAACATATTGAACATCTCAAGTTTGCCTTCTCCTTACTGAGACAACATCAAATTTTTGCTAAATTATATGAATGTTGTTTGGCCAATCTTCTTTGGAGTATTTGGGTCATATTATCACAGCTGGAGGAGTGTATGCTGATCCTAACAAGATTTCTTGCATGCAACAATATCCAATTCCTGCAAATATCAAAGAACTTAAAGGATTTCTTGGTCAAACTGGATAGCACGTGAAGCTTGTTTAAGGCTATAGATCCATTAATATGCCTTTAACTGAATTGCTCCAGAAAAAATCCTGTCATATGGAGTCCAGCTGCAACAGTTGCATTTAACAAACTTAAACATGCAATGCTTACTACTCTCATCTTAGATTTACCATACTTCACAAACCATTTATGGTTGAGAGTGATGACAGTGAAGGGTGCATAGGAGTTGTTTTAATGCAAGAAGACAAACCAATTGCCTACTTCACCAAACCTCTAGGTCCAAGAGGCAGAGCACTATCTACATCCATCTCACGACCGAAAACTCCTGCAATACTCCTTTCATTGTTACAAGAATTCCAGGACATTTTTCGAGAGCCAACTCAGCTGCCACCAAAAAGAAGTCTTGACCACACTATTCAATTGCATCCCAACTTTATGCTTGTGAATCAAAGAGCATACAAATTTCCTTATATTCATAAAGGAGTACATGAGAATCTTATAAGAGAAATGCTTAAATCTGGGATAATTCAGCCTAGTCACTGTCCTTTTGCATCTCTCATTCTTATGGTCAAGAAGAAGGATGATTCTTGGAGATTATGTGTAGACTACGAAAAGTTGAATAACATTACTATCTAAAACAAATTCCCTATACCCATTGTTGAAAAACTATTGGATGAGCTCAAAGGAAAAAATGTATTTTCCAAAATTGATCTGAGAGATGGTTACCATAAAATCAGAGTGCTAGACTCAGATGTTTACAAAACAACTTTTAGAACTCATCAAGCCTAATATGAGTTCAAAGTCATGCCATTTGGACTGACAAATGCTTCAGATACACTCCAGGCATTGATGAAGGAAGTTTTTCACTCGGTTTTGAGGAAATTTGTCCTATTATTCTTTGATGACATACTAATTTACATCTCCAACATGACTGAATATATTGAACATCTCAAGTTTGCCTTCTCCTTACTGAGACAACATCAACTTTTTGATAAATTATCTGAATGTTGTTTGGCCAATCTTCTTTGGAGTATTTGGGTCATATTATCACAGCTGAAGGAGTGTCTGTTGATACTAACAAGATTTATTGCATGCAATGATAGCCAATTTCTGCAACTATCAAAGAACTCATAGGATTTCTTGGTCTTACTGGATATCACGGGAAGTTTGTTAAAGGCTATAGAGCCATTAGTAAGCCTTTAACTGAACTGCTCCAGAAAAATTCTTTCATATGGAGTCCAGCTGCAAAAGTTGCATTTAACAAACTTAAACATGCAATGCTTACTACTCTCATCTTAGCTTTATCAGACTTCAAAAAACCATTTATAGTTGAGAGTGATGCCAGTGAAGGGTGCATATGAGTTGTTTTAATACAAGACAAACCAATTCCCTACTTCAGCAAACCTCTAGGCCCAAGAGATAGAGCACT
This sequence comes from Papaver somniferum, assembly GCF_003573695.1. Taxonomy (NCBI): domain Eukaryota; kingdom Viridiplantae; phylum Streptophyta; class Magnoliopsida; order Ranunculales; family Papaveraceae; genus Papaver; species Papaver somniferum. Next base: position 71,854,073 of record NC_039360.1, read on the forward strand.
ATCTACTTATGAAAAACAATTCTTATCCATTGTTATGGCTGTGCAGAGATGGAGGCATTATTTACAGGGAAACAAGTTCATCATTAACAATGATCATCAAAGTATTCAATAATTTCTTGAGCATAAAATTACTATTTCCTTACAACAAAATTGGCTTAAGAAAGTATTAGGATTTAATTATGTTATACATATAAGAAGGGTACTTGGAATGTGGTTGTTGATGCTCTCTCTGGAAGAGCTACTGACTCAGCTGCTTGCAAATCTATGTCACTCTTTACACCAACTTGGGTGCAAGATGTTCTTCATATCTATGTCCAGGATCCAAAAGCAGAACAACTCATTTCCCAACTACTTCTTAATGCTGACACTATTCCTCATTTCACTTACAAGGAAGGTATATTGAGATACAAAAACAGACTTTATATTGGTAATGGAGGTAATGTCAGAATTTTTTTTGGAATGCTTCTGTTTTGGGTGGACATTCAGGCATATAAGCAACTTATTTGAAGGACATCTTGTTGTTTGTCTCTCGAACAAGAGTGATGTTACCAATGCTGCTGGTATACTACAACCTCTACCCATTGTCGATCATGTATGGAAACACATTACTATGGACTTCGTTGATGGATTGCCTGTGAGTAACAAAAAGAGTGTTATATCTGGTCATCGTAGATAAACTGACTGAGTATGCTCACTTCGTAGCTCTACCACATCCTTACACAGCTGCGTCTGTGGCACAAGGATTCCTCAACCAGGTATTCAAACTCCAGATTGTTTATATCTGGCCTTCTTCTATTATGTCTGACAGAGACAAGGTCTTTACAAGTAATTTTTGGCAAGATTGTTTATGGCTCTGGGTACTAGCTTGAACTTGAGTACAACTTATCATCCTCAAACAGATGGCCAAACTGAAAGAGTCAATGCATGCTTAGAGAATAACTTGAGATGTATCATCGGCTAAAAACCAAGCAACTTGAGTCAATGGTTATCTCTAGCTGAGTGGTGGTGCAACACCAGCTATCACAAATAATTGCAGATATCTTCTTTTCAAGCATTATGTGGGTATGTACCTCCTCACATGGATTTTCCTTCTAATGCCACCACATCTGTAGTTGTTGTGGAGACTTACTTAAAAGAAAGAGATTCAATGATGGATATATTGAAGGAGTCACTCAACAAAGCTCAGGAAATGATAAAATTATATGCTGATGCTCGCAAAGTTGAGAGATCCTTTGAAGTGGGAGATTTGGTCTATCTCAAACTGCAACCCTATAGACAGTCTTTTGTGTCTATAAGAAGAAATTTCAAGCTCTCGGCTAAATTTTATGGTCCATTTCATCCAGAAGGTGGGCAAAGTGGCTTACAACTTGGAATTACCATCTCATTCTCGTACCCATCATGTGTTCCATGTTTCTCAGCTGAAGAAACACATTGGTGTCAAACACATTCCTTCTCCTACTTTACGTACTATTGATATTACAGGGGAAATCATCATGCTTCCTGAAAGGGTGTTGAGAACACGAACTATACTCTTAGTGTACAAACTAGTTAGGCAAGAGTTGATTCATCGGACCAACTCATCACTAAAAGATTCAACATGGGAAGCCATATCCAATATCAAAGCTCACTATCCTAGATTTATCCTTCAGAACTAGGATAATTTTCAGAGGGAGACAATGTTGTGACTTCTCGAGTAGGGGCAACCATTTCGGCTACATGTAGTTCAAATAATGGAGTGCCTAATCAATTCTATTAGTCAGTTATCGAGGAAGTTGAGTGTCCGTTAATTAGCAGACACACGTCTAGCATCCTGTGAGCTGTTTTTAGGGTTAATAATTGGGTATTTAATGCAAGAGAACCCTCTTCTTCTCTTATTAACGAAAATTAAGTGGAATAAATATTGTTGACTGTGTTGTTCTAAGCACAGATTTGGTCGATTTAGGAGGTGTTTAACACCATTTCTATCATTCTGCTTGTTTGATTGTTGTAGTAATGCAACAAAAAGCATGGAATAACTATGGTGGGAATAATGTTGTAAATATTACTTAAGGTCGGGAGTGGAACTGAAAACTACCGTGCTTGCTGATGGCAGTTCAGTTTAAAAATGCTTTTAGTCACTCTATTGTGCAGTTTCGTAATGAGACTGCTTTCTTTTTTTTTTTTGTAGGGTGTTGCCTTCCATCGGGATCCCCTTGCACTCTTCTCTCTAGTATGTTATTGTGTTGTTGTTTTTTTGTGGTGTGTTAGACACGCCAAAAAAAAAAAGGTTCAATTGTTTCCGGAACCGCAATGAATAAATAAAGTTGCAGGATAGCAGGACAGTACTTAATTAAACAACGTACTACTTAACAAACAAAAGGGTACTACTTAATTAAATAACATCAAATTCTTGGTCCATAAAAATAATTCTTAGGACTAGATATCTTGTTATATGTTCAGGGACTTCCAAGCTAGAAAAACAAAACTGGTCACCACAAGGAACGACTAACTAAAAGGTGAACTCGATCCATTGTGTTGTTTGAAAAGTATTGACAAACATCAACACCATTCAATTTCAAGTAGGTCGGGGACATCGATGTTTAAGAATTCAAATGGGTCATCGACAGTAATTGGATTAACATCTAACACGAAGTTAGATGAACCATCAGCAGCAACTGCATTCACATCTGAGTCCGGCGTCGTCATTGACGATGATGAAGAAGAAGCTACATAATTGCTCAGTTTTCCGTCCAAGTTGAAGTCAAAACTATTATCAGCATGCGCAACTGTATATGCATCCGAGACTGGCGGTGATGATTCTGATGAAGAAGAAGCAACATTGCTCAGCTTCCCATCTAAGACGAAGCCAGCATCAACAGTATTCACATCCGAGTCCGGCACTGTCATCAACCATGAAAAAGAATCTACATCAGTTCTCATTCTCTCCTCGCATCTCTTTTCAACAATTTTCATTAGTTGTTCCATTTCACTTCTCATCTGTTCCAGTTCCGCCAAACTCAATATATGCATCCCACAAAGACTCATCACTACTGCCCGAGTTACAATTCATCAACATCTCCAGGAAACGCCCTCTTTTCTCTTTTTCAACTTCTAGCTCTTTTTGAATTTCCATATCCCGTTGTTGACACAGACAATTCATCACCTTCATGAATTCTAGGCAAACAGCCAGTAGCTTCACCATTATTTAGAAATCGATCGACTATGTAATCAGGTGTTGGATGCCCGTAAGCGAAGGCTTTTCCTGCCGGAGAAAAAACTATGATCGCAATATCTACACCACATACAATTGATAATTCGCTGGCTTTTCTAAACAATCCACCTTTTCTTTTGCTGAATGTAACCTGTAGTTTTGCGTTGTCTTCTATTTTTTTTATGTCTATCTTTTGACGACCGGAAGTTTGTTTTTTCTCCTCTTTAATCGACTCCATGACTTAATTCTCTTGCACAAAATAAACTTGTAAGAATATCTGAAGACAGAGATGGGAAGCAAAGAAGTTGCAGTAATGGAAGTGATTATCGAAATTGATCATATATAAATACTGTGTTGGGTTGCTATTAAGTATTAACCATGACTAGTACTGGTTAAGGAAATACAGTATTTTGGGAAATAATTAACTTTAATCTAAAATAATAATTTAATATTAAAAATTCCATAAATAACATTTCTCGGGAGATTCGGGAGCATATCAATTTGCAATTAATGACCCCCTAATTGCAAGGAAAGATTTAGTGTGTGGGCCGTTAGATCTCGAGTCTGATTTTCTGCACACCCTTAACGAGTGTGCAAGAAACACTTTAATCTCCACCGTTGATTTAATTTAGGGAGATATGTAACGAGGGTCGTGTTTCTAAATGATGAGTGCTAAAAAGTGCATATTTCTATATATTTTTCTTAGCATTTAACTCATCTTTTGTGCATTAATTCTACATTTTATCCCATATTCTGTATTTTCATTGTTTTCAAGAATAAATATTTTTCTTAATTAAATTTTGCATTTTTAGGTACTAAATAAAGCCTGGTTAACTCACAAAGCAAAAAGAGCAAAGAAACGGCAAAGACTCCCGCTAGGAGGAAGCGAAGAATGATGTTTGCAAGAGCCGGATCAACTAGAAGTGGGCTTGAAGAGGAAGAATTGTTCTTAAAGAAGATATGGGCTTGGCATACCCAAGGCCCAAAACCCTTACCCAAATTCATTTCCATTATCCATACCCATTTCCATGAGAGCCGTCAGATTGGATCCATCTCATCATCCAACGGCCATCTCATCATTGTGCATCAAAATCCAAAGCTCCTGTCAAACACCATAGTACCTAACCCCATCTTGAGCCGTCAGTTTCGTTGCATCTCATCATCCAACGGTCGCTTAAAGCTTCATCCCATCGTGCCGTTCAATTACATCCAAAACTGATCATCCAGCGTCGTTCGTTCGCTGTGCATAAGACTCCAATGTACCGCTCAACACCGAATCATCAAATATCTTCTACACCAGTCGAACCAAACTCTCCCTTTCTCCCAAAACTATTTTCTCCCCGACCAGAGCTCTGCAACTCCATCTCTTCACCCCTCACCCTCTGCGCCACCATCTACATACCCTGTCCATCACCAAAAACCCCATAAACCCATTCCCTAGTTGCCTCTCTTTCTCGTTCTTAGCACCCACACACCCTAGGTGCTACAATCAAGAGAGAGATGAAACTAGGGTTTCATCACAGTTGAAGAGGAGACCCAAATCGAGGAGTTGATCGAGCAGACAATAGCAGAAGAGAGATGGGTTCGACAGAGGAGACAAATTCAGGGCATGGGTAAGTTGAGTAACCCAAAAAAATTGTCTACTGCTACTTTTTGTGTAACCCTAATTTTTATTTTGGGTATAAATTGAAGAACTGTAACAACATTGAGTTCATGTCTGGATTAGCCAGCTTCACTCTCTAGAGGTCTGGACTAGCCAGGACCTCAATTGTCCTGTTTTGTTCCAAGTTCAATGCTATTTTCCATGTCCTGTTTATATTCAAATTTCAATTTCAGTTCAGTTTATTTCAAGTTTATGTTTAAATTCAGTAGTAGTTGCATTATGTTCTAATTCATTGTGTTAAGGTTTAGATGAAACCTCAGTGCACTGTCTGATAGTGGAATGCTAGGTTAGAGCCTTAATGCATTGTTTTGATTGAGCAATGGGAAGAGATTGATGCTCATAGTGCCTGTGATTGATTGTTCTGTCAAAAGACAGTCAATGCTAGGGGCAAACTAGTGAGCAAATTAGTTTTCCTCCCATTCTAGATGTATGCATAGGATTTTCAACTCAACCTAGATTGCATTGCTTGATTAGGGCACAAGGTGGATTCAATTGCCTTAGTAACTTCACACAGTTCTGCATCTTTTTCCTTTTCTGTCACTGTTGCTCAATGCCTTTGCCTTAGGCTGCTGCCTTTGTTTCACTACCACTGTTACCTCATTGCTATTCACTGCCTTCATCCATCACTGCTCACTACCATTCTAGATCATTGTCACTGTCACCATAGTTACTACCCTTAGCTCACTGTAGAATAACTTTAGCTAGGAAGACTTCATCACACTCACAAGTCCCTGTGGACAAACCCCTACTCATCCCTATACTATAAAGCTTGGCCTTGTATACTTGCAAGTTTTGTGTGCAACCCCATTTTCACACCACTAGACATGGAGGGTAATGAGCCCAACAGTTTACTAATCAACCAATCAAAAGAACATGCCAAATACAGTAGAACTTCTCTATATTGATATTATTGGGCCTTCATAAAATTATTAATATACAGAGGTTATTAATATAGAGAGACACACATAGAAAACGTAAAATTTTAAGTTCATTTTGTGTTCAATGTATTTATAGTTGTACTAAATGATGTACATACATTTTTATTGTTCCATATACAAATACATGTATGTATCTAGGAACTTGTTTGGCTACTAGAGATTTTTTGATGTTTTCGACAATTATAAATAGTACTATTATGTATAGTAGAAGATAAATCATCAATTTATTTTCTTTCCAACAAATCAAAATATCATAAAATGTTAGGAAAAGAACTTATATGAATGATAAAATTTGTATAACAAGATTTATATTTTTTTTTAATATATTGTCGATTATTGATATATGGAGGTGAATTCTTTAAGGCTGGACTGCAAAAAACTATTAATATTAAACTGCAGAGGTTATTACTATACACTCTTTAGAGGAGTGTGTACATAATTAAACTCTTAGATATGTGCAGACAGATCTTCGATTTACCGTAGCACTTCCTCTGTTTCAAAATAATAGAATGGTTTCATGTATAAATATTATTTTCAAAATTTATGCATCTTCCAGGCAATGTGTCCTCTTCTTAAATATACATATTATATCTTTTGCACGCGCTACTGATGTTCGACGATCATGGAAACTGATTTGTTTTCCTTTGTGTCCTTATACTTACATAAATTCTCCGTCTGGTATTGTAATTGCAGGAAATCCTAAAACTACACCCAAAGAACCAACATAAAATATAAATTGAATCTAAGGATGTAAATTAACACTTAGACTACACTTTCAAGGTAAAGAACATATGAATTCGAGAGATTTTATTATCAAAGTTGTAATTATAAGAGAATGATATCTAAAACTCTGCCACTAAGAATCCATTCACCTCTTATATGCATATGCCTAGCCAAAAAAACTCAACCCTTATTTCACTATTTCCCCCCTCTTATATACAGATTAGATAATGGATTACAACTCATAAAGTTTCCCGACTTCGTAGGAATGGACGACAGTTCCCGACTTCGTCGACGAATTCCAATTCTTACGCAACAATTAATCTTCCGCTACAAAACCCTTTTCTTGGACCTCAATTAACCTTCGCCAATAACTACTCTTTATTCGCCAATCTTCCGAGCTTCGCTACTTAATGAAAAATCTTCGTTTCTTAATTCGCATGTTTACACTTCGTCAAGGACATTGTTAGTCTTCTGATAATTGATGTGACTTTTCTGTTTTCGCTCATTAAATGGTCAACTACCCTTTCGTACAGTCCCATCAATCCTTCGCCAGAACTTTACACGTGTCCTTATCTCGTTAAGTGGGTAGATATCTTGAAAGGGGAAAAAACACTTTACAAACACTTTGTTGATGCTCGGCATGAACACTCATCATAGATATTTGAGTTCTCAAATTCATCCATGCGACGAATTGATTTTATGCACTCACATGTACACTAACTGCGGCATCATTAAGCTCCTTATAAAAAAAATGATCTCCTATCAGACCAATCAAAAAAAAAAACTTAATAGAGATCTAGATAGAAAACATGGGGTAGTGAATTGAGTTTAGCTGCCAATTTTTATGGCAGTTGTTTCTTCTGTAACCATAAATTCCAGTTTAATAGAAAAAAGAAACCCGACATACTTTGAATTGAATTTGTACATTAGACTTGGAAATAAACTCCAATTTCATTAGACAGGGTACTTGATCGAGGTTCGACTTTCAAACTCCACTAATAGAAGATGTTATGTTGCCGATTCGAGAATCGGCATCAAGTTATTATTGTATTGCTATCCCTCCCTCTCAACTTTCACTCAAACATTTTATAGAAAATAAAAAGAGTGGATTCTCTTTCCCACGATTTTTGATCTTTTGATAACCACAAATAGAACGAAGTGTTCAGTTAAAAATACGAAGTGTTCAGTTAAAAATGGAAGGAAAGTATACGGGCATTTACAAATAAAATCTTACACCGAAATAATAAGATATTATCATAAAACTTAGATCCGAAAGATGACATAAATCGAACGGCTAGCAGCCGAGGGTTCATTTTAGTTATCACGAGGATGCGCGCGTGACATCACTCTACTTTTTGAGCATTTCAATCTATCATACTTGGGAACACTTGCAAAGTCATTTTGTAAATTTGAATTTCGGTGGAAGGTTTAGGTCATGAACCAAATTTGGTTCATAAGAAAATTTTGGGTCACAATACAAATTAGAGTCGTAAAATAATCCTCTTGGCATGAAATAAATTTTAGTCTCACACCAAATTTTGGTTTTGAGTGGCATATTTAAGCTTACCAAGCAGGTTCTGGATCACACCAAAATACTGATAAGACGATACTTTTTCTGAATGCCACTACAAGTTTGTTGTTTACTTAGCATTGATTAAATTAGACAACTTCATTTTTAAGATTGCCAAATATGTGTATCTAGTTCAATTTGTACTTAAATATATGATGATGACTTAATCTTGTGTTCCAGTGTAACGTATATATTGTTTATCATAATCCACACTTGGTAAGCATCAACAAACTTTTGGGAGAATTATTGTTTTAAAACTAGCTAGATTTATCATAGTCTGACACGATCTAAATTCTTTGAAAAAAAATTAAACCATCGTAACCCAGACTTCATATATTCATTTTTTTACCATATTTTTGTTTCTTAAAGTTTACTTGCAGTTAAACAAGTCCTACAGTTTCCAGGAATGTTATTGCATTATAATGAGTTGTTACAAAGCGTTGTAAATTTTTTGGCAATTATAACGCCTTCCGCAACACTAGCTTGTGCGTTATTGTTGCCCTTATTATCTCTGGAATTCCGAGCTAGATGACATGCAATAACAGATAATTTCATAATTAGATTTATGTTCATTTTTTAATAGGGGTTGGTTCTTATTTTGATTAAGTCTTATTATTTTGTTGTTTTTCTGCTTAGGATTCATGCTTAGACTTGTTTAAGTCTGACTTTGTTGTTATCTTTATTTTTATCTTGTTTGTTAGCTTGTTTTTCAACCCTGAGCTTACCAGTCAAACTTTCAAGAAATTTTTTTAAAAATTTATGACATAAAGTAGTATGGGAATCTTCCCAGTTTGGTGGTAATTTATTGATCATTTATACTACTTGCAACCTTCCGTGAGAATTTTATGATCAATTTTACGAAATTCATATTCCCATGCAATAAATTTATCATCCACCATTATGAAATATTATCGGTCTACGACATGCTTCTTTGACCCAGTTTCTTCGCGTACTAGGTTGTTATTTCAAAGTATTTTGCGATTCTGCCTTTTGAGCGTGCTAGAAGAAAACTCTTTTCGAAAGCCTTATGGGAAAAATAACTGAACATTTCTTCTTCAGTTTCTCTGTACCACGAGAAATCGGATTAACTTTTAATCTTTCCAAACTTGTTCATAAAACTCTCAAAAAGGTTGCATGTTTCTCTTTCCTGATATCAATTTTTATATCTAAGAAATTCAACCCAATTTAATGAAAATTAATTTGAATTATTTATCCAAAAATAATCTTCCTTAACAATAAAAAGTCAGTAGAGGCTACATCAATATGTTTTTGTTGGTAGCGACTGTAAATCCATCTAATAATAATTTACACAGTGGGAGCAACTGGTAGGCTTTTAAAGATATTATATTTAAATGCAAAAAGATCCCCGGCAACGGCGCCAAAAACTTGATAGGCTTTGAAAAGGTGTAAAAAATTATCCCCGGCAGCGGCGCCAAAAACTTGGCAGGTCCGGAAAGGTGTATAAAAATGAAGCGATGAAACGGAAGCCTACAGTAATACCGCAAGTGCACGGTCGTCAGCTGTAGCTCGTGCAAGTACGGGTCGATCCACAGAGATCGGGTGTGTTTTGGAGTGTTTAGCTAATTGGTTTCCTAAATTGCTATTGGGCTATGAAGCCTTTTGGCTTAAATTGGGCTTTGAGTGCTAATGGGTTTGTTCACAATAAAATGAACTGAGCTTGGGCTCAGTTGGTCTTTGAAGTGTGAATGGGCTTTGGCCTTAAACTTAGGCTTTTGATTAAGCCCACAGTTGATTGGATTGGGCTTTTAAACTTAACCTAAACTGGGCTTTGAGCCTTAATGAAATGGGCCTCAGTTGGATGGGATCTGAGCTTGGCTGCAGGAACTGGACTTGGCTTGGCAGGAGAGCTGCACAAGCAGTGCAAAGAAAGAGCTGCACAGCAGCACAAGAGAGCACACAGCAGGGGGAAGCAAATAGAATGTACAAGCAATGGAAAGCAAAACAAGAGAGTTGCAGAGCAAATGGAATAAGAGAAGCAACAGAACAAAAGCAATGGAAAAACTAAACAGCAACAACAGGGTGAACAAAAACAAAACAAAACAAAACAAGATGAAAAACAGCAACAGAAAACAACACAAGATGAACCAAGGCCTAAGCCAAGGGCAGGGGTGATAAAGAAACTGACAAGAAGCAATACTAAGGCAAGAATACAGGCATTCCTATAGAATGGGTTGAAAACTAGCTTGCTATAAGCACTAGCTTCTCCCAATGCACAATCAACACTGCAACCTAAGCATACACAGGGAATGGCAAGAAAATCAGCTTGCTTTAAGCACTGATTTCTTCCATTACACAATCAGCACAAAGCTTCTAAGAAATCTAGCCTAGCATTCCTTCAAATGACAGTGAATTAAACATGACAGTGCACAAACATTACATGGCAGTGAGCATAAATAACATTACACACTAAACAGGAATTAACAGAACATGAACATTAACTATAAATAACAGGAGACAAGCATAACAGGAATACAACATGAACATGAAACTGAACTTCTAAACACTACAAACATCACAACTGAAATTGACAAGATTTTATAACACTTAAAATTTAACTGTGGACTAAAGTTGAACTAAAATTAACAGGACATGAAAGTCCTGGATGTTGGCTAACCCAAACATGGTTTTTACAACACACCCACACTACATATTTATACCCACAGACACAATTAGGGTTCTACCAAAAAAATTCCCAAATTAAAAACAGTACAATTAGGGTTTGGTTTTACCTAATTCACCTAATTCAATCATACCCATCTCCCTACTCTAGCTTCCCTATGCTCTCCCTAACAGAAATTAGGGTTTTACAATTTTTCCCCCAAATCAGTCAAAATTAGGGTTAGATATTTTACCTAATTTGATGTGATAACTCCCAATTCTTCTCGACCCATGCTTCCATTTGTACTCCTCTACCTCTCCACGCCTCCAATTGCTTCTCTAACCTAACTTATTTCATCATCCCTTAATCCTAGGGTTTCAGAGAAAAAGGGTTGAGAAATGATGAAATAAGTTGATAGAGGGGTAGGGTAGTGATGGGTTTACGTATGGAAGAGATTTGAGGGCTTGTGTGGAGTTGGTGGTGGTGGCAGCGAGTTGGTGGAGCAGGTGGAAGGGGAAGGTGGTTCTGCTGTGGAGAAGATGGTGGAGAGGGTATGGCTCGATGGTTTGGGAGAGAAGGGGGGTGTGTCTGGTTAGGTGGGTGGTGCTCGGTCGCTAGGGTGTGAGGCGAGTGTATCGAGTTTGATGATCTGCGACGCTGAGCCGTGGGATTGGGAGATGAAAGATCAATCGGACGGTGAGATGAAGTGAATCTTGTAGCGACCGCTGGATTTTTTTATACAACGAAGTTAACGGCTCTAGATGGGGTTAGGTGTTTTAGTGTAAGGCGGAGATATCAAACGTTGATGAACAGCAAGGGATCGACCGTTGGATTCAACTACCATCTAATCTGAAGGCTTGGAATTTCAGCGATGTGGTGCTCTGCAGGGACATCAGATTTTGATGATCTATGAAGGAGCGACCGTCGGATGCTTCTGAGAAATGATCTGATGGCTGAGAACGGAGGCGCTTTTGTGTGTAGAAAATGAGGTTGTGCGCACCATTCTTCGCGGCTTCCTTGCGTAATTTCTCCCGGCTTTTCACTACTTTTCTGCTCTTTTCGCTCCGCGACTCATCCGAACTTTATTTACTACCTAAAAATGCAAAATTAATTAATAAAAATATTTATTCTTGAAAACAATGAAAATACAGAATATGGGATAAAATGTAGAATTAATGCACAAAAGATGAGTTAAAATGCCAACAGAAAGGGATAAATATATACAATATTTGGCACTCATCAAATACCCCCAAACCTGAATTTTACTTGTCCTCAAGTAAAACAGAACTAAGGAAATCCTAACTATACCACTGTCGCTGGTCTCTCGAATGCATTTAGCGTATGCACTAAGCCTTTTAAACCACTAAGTGTCCCTAGTGGACGAGTTGAAGTCTCGTGAAGGTTTACCAGAGGTGTGCCTACAAAACCTAAGGACAAAATATAAGCTCATATTCCATCAAATGTGACATGTGCAAAACAGTTAAGCTCACAGCAAAATGGAGATGTCAATCTAGCTATCGAAGGCACAATCCTAGCACTGATAACAAAAAAAGACATGTGATAAGAGTGTAAAGTGTATCTACACATGTGTAAAGAAAGATCTGAAGTTATGACTACTAATCACCAAGAGATAGTTTCTCAGGCTAAGAACTGAGGTCGAAATCTAGCTAGCTGTCCGGACTTTACGAGAATTGTGAATGAGTTGGAGGTATTTCACAATTACTCGCGTTGTACATCAATGGCATACACCCTCCTTGCTTATTACAAAAAACAACAAAAGATGACTCTTTACATGACTTCTTATTTACATTGACTATTCTCTTTTTATTTTTGGAACAAGAGATGATGGAATTGATAAATACTTGATTTTTTTGTATTTTTCTGATATTTTTTTCTCTTTTTTTTTTTTTTTTTTCTGAATATATACATCGTTTTTTTTTTTTTTTTTTTTTTTTTTTTTTTTTTTTTTTTGGACAAGGAAACACTTTTGATACATAACAAAAAGAAACAAAAGATTACATGATACTTTGCAAGAGGTAGCCCTTTTTGATGCACCCAGTTAAATTCGATGGTTGTTTTTCTTAATGTAACCTCCATCTTCTATCCCAACCAACCAAAGAACAAGCTAGTCCAGTTTCGTTCAGTATTCTAAAGTGATTGGCAATCGTAACTTCCTATCAAACACCTTGAAGATCGAGGCCATACATGTATTGGTAGATCGTGCGCGTGCAAATTTCTTATCACTATGTGAATTGTGCTAGAATCAGGGTGCCTAAATATCTAGACTAAGACTCCTAATAATTACATATTTGCACAAGAGTCAACATTTCAAGGTAAATGAGCTCCATTTTTATGATTTTTTCATTTTTTAATTTTTTTGAATTTTGATTTTTCAATTTTTTTTTTTGGAATTTTTCAATTTTTTCAAAAAGAAGAAGGAGTTCGTTTTCAATTATAGCATATTATCGTGGTATCTACTCTATACCCCCAAACCTAAACTAAACATTGTCCTCAATGTTTCAAAATATGGAAAGGGTTAAAATGCAACATATGGAAAGGGACATGCTGAGTAGAGTAAAAGGAGAGAGAATACCCGATTTCGGCGAAAGCAGAATTAAAACTCCGTTATTCAAGGCAAACAATCCAACATATTTTAGCCGAGATCAAATTGGATTAGCAAAATATATACAAAAGGAACAAAAGGGTTTTTAAAATTTTATCTACTGGATTATATACAAAAAATTCACCATACACTAACAATCTAAAGAGTTGAGGATCAACCCAAAAGAAAAAGTGTAGAGACATAGAAAGTTTCAAAACACTAAAATTGGACTGAAATGAGAGAAAATAAATTTTTTTTTTTTTTTTTTTTTTTAACAAAGAAAATAAAATTTGGTTTTTGAAATGGGAGCAAGCAGAAAATTTTGGTTTTTTTTTTTTTTTTTTTTTTTTTTTTTTTAAAGAAAATAAAATTTGGTTTTTGAAATGGGAGCACGCCCACTGCGCAAGCCTCTAATGAAATGAAGGCTGCGGCCTACGAAAATTCAAGTTTTAATTTTTGAAAGTTTAATTTGGCCCAGTTGGTTAAGGCCCGACGTTTGTTTTAAAACTTTGGTTTCGAGGTCCACTCTTGAGTGGAAGCAAGTCCACAATCAGTTATAAGCTCAGCTGGGTTTAAACCCAGAGTCCAAAATACAAGTCCAATGGAAGAATTTAAACAAGCCCACAAAATAAATACAAGCCCACAAATTAAACAACAAGCCCACAAATAAATTATTACAAACCCAACAGAAAAATAAAAAGCCCAAAAAATTGGGTTAATTATTACAAGCCCACAATTAAAGAAATTTGGAAGCCCACAGGTTGGGTTCTCTCAATGGAATGGGTTTAGGCTTACCTTTTTAGCACAGCCCAGCTGCTCTGATATTGTTGCAAAAACCCAGTTGGGTTTTGGTTCTTTTCCTTGGTGGCGTCCCAGCAGAGGAAAAACAGGTTCAGAATCAGCAGGTCCAATAGCAAATGAAATGAAGCAGATGCAGATGCAAATGCTATGAAATGAAATACAAAATAGCTAAAGAAAAACACAGATAAAACACAGCACCAATCCCCGGCAACGGCGCCAAAAACTTGGTAGGCCTCAAAGATATTATATTTAAATGCAAAATGGTCCCCGGCAACGGCGCCAAAAACTTGTTAGGCTTTGAAAAGGTGTAAAAAATTATCCCCGGCAGCGGCGCCAAAAACTTGGCAGGTCCGGAAAGGTGTATAAAAATGAAGCGATGAAACGGAAGCCTACAGTAATACCGCAAGTGCACGGTCGTCAGCTGTAGCTCGTGCAAGTACGGGTCGATCCACAGAGATCGGGTGTGTTTTGGAGTGTTTAGCTAATTGGTTTCCTAAATTGCTATTGGGCTATGAAGCCTTTTGGCTTAAATTGGGCTTTGAGTGCTAATGGGTTTGTTCACAATAAAATGAACTGAGCTTGGGCTCAGTTGGTCTTTGAAGTGTGAATGGGCTTTGGCCTTAAACTTAGGCTTTTGATTAAGCCCACAGTTGATTGGATTGGGCTTTTAAACTTAACCTAAACTGGGCTTTGAGCCTTAATGAAATGGGCCTCAGTTGGATGGGATCTGAGCTTGGCTGCAGGAACTGGACTTGGCTTGGCAGGAGAGCTGCACAAGCAGTGCAAAGAAAGAGCTGCACAGCAGCACAAGAGAGCACACAGCAGGGGGAAGCAAATAGAATGTACAAGCAATGGAAAGCAAAACAAGAGAGTTGCAGAGCAAATGGAATAAGAGAAGCAACAGAACAAAAGCAATGGAAAAACTAAACAGCAACAACAGGGTGAACAAAAACAAAACAAAACAAAACAAGATGAAAAACAGCAACAGAAAACAACACAAGATGAACCAAGGCCTAAGCCAAGGGCAGGGGTGATAAAGAAACTGACAAGAAGCAATACTAAGGCAAGAATACAGGCATTCCTATAGAATGGGTTGAAAACTAGCTTGCTATAAGCACTAGCTTCTCCCAATGCACAATCAACACTGCAACCTAAGCATACACAGGGAATGGCAAGAAAATCAGCTTGCTTTAAGCACTGATTTCTTCCATTACACAATCAGCACAAAGCTTCTAAGAAATCTAGCCTAGCATTCCTTCAAATGACAGTGAATTAAACATGACAGTGCACAAACATTACATGGCAGTGAGCATAAATAACATTACACACTAAACAGGAATTAACAGAACATGAACATTAACTAAATAACAGGAGACAAGCATAACAGGAATACAACATGAACATGAAACTGAACTTCTAAACACTACAAACATCACAACTGAAATTGACAAGATTTTATAACACTTAAAATTTAACTGTGGACTAAAGTTGAACTAAAATTAACAGGACATGAAAGTCCTGGATGTTGGCTAACCCAAACATGGTTTTTACAACACACCCACACTACATATTTATACCCACAGACACAATTAGGGTTCTACCAAAAAAATTCCCAAATTAAAAACAGTACAATTAGGGTTTGGTTTTACCTAATTCACCTAATTCAATCATACCCATCTCCCTACTCTAGCTTCCCTATGCTCTCCCTAACAGAAATTAGGGTTTTACAATTTTTCCCCCAAATCAGTCAAAATTAGGGTTAGATATTTTACCTAATTTGATGTGATAACTCCCAATTCTTCTCGACCCATGCTTCCATTTGTACTCCTCTACCTCTCCACGCCTCCAATTGCTTCTCTAACCTAACTTATTTCATCATCCCTTAATCCTAGGGTTTCAGAGAAAAAGGGTTGAGAAATGATGAAATAAGTTGATAGAGGGGTAGGGTAGTGATGGGTTTACGTATGGAAGAGATTTGAGGGCTTGTGTGGAGTTGGTGGTGGTGGCAGCGAGTTGGTGGAGCAGGTGGAAGGGGAAGGTGGTTCTGCTGTGGAGAAGATGGTGGAGAGGGTATGGCTCGATGGTTTGGGAGAGAAGGGGGGTGTGTCTGGTTAGGTGGGTGGTGCTCGGTCGCTAGGGTGTGAGGCGAGTGTATCGAGTTTGATGATCTGCGACGCTGAGCCGTGGGATTGGGAGATGAAAGATCAATCGGACGGTGAGATGAAGTGAAGCTTGTAGCGACCGCTGGATTTTTTTATACAACGAAGTTAACGGCTCTAGATGGGGTTAGGTGTTTTAGTGTAAGGCGGAGATATCAAACGTTGATGAACAGCAAGGGATCGACCGTTGGATTCAACTACCATCTAATCTGAAGGCTTGGAATTTCAGCGCTGTGGTGCTCTGCAGGGACATCAGATTTTGATGATCTATGAAGGAGCGACCGTCGGATGCTTCTGAGAAATGATCTGATGGCTGAGAACGGAGGCGCTTTTGTGTGTAGAAAATGAGGTTGTGCGCACCATTCTTCGCGGCTTCCTTGCGTAATTTCTCCCGGCTTTTCACTACTTTTCTGCTCTTTTCGCTCCGCGACTCATCCGAACTTTATTTACTACCTAAAAATGCAAAATTAATTAATAAAAATATTTATTCTTGAAAACAATGAAAATACAGAATATGGGATAAAATGTAGAATTAATGCACAAAAGATGAGTTAAAATGCCAACAGAAAGGGATAAATATATACAATATTTGGCACTCATCAGCAACATAGAAATATCCCTTGTCTTTTAATCCATCAAATCGGCACCCAAAGGAAGAAGATCAATCAGTAATACCATCAAGACCAGTTCTATCAACAATCAGATTCAATACGAATGAATCATGAGTAGTACTTTTTTGAGATGTCGGGCTTGATGGCCAAATGAAACCGAGTCGGATAAGTGTATTTAATTGGGTATGTTTGGAATTAATATATGTGATGGATTTAGGATTATTCTGGCTCTTTCCCGGCGAGTTTAAGGGGTTTTACTTCTTCTATGCATATTTGCTCAAGTTTCTTAGTATCTTTTATTTTCTGGAATTATGGTTTTTGGTTAGCTTATATCATCAAATCGGTGTGAAACAAAATCTCTGTGTTTTCAAATCGGTGTGAAAGAAAATCTCTGTGTTTTCTTGGTGTCGAAGTATTACCTCAAAAATCGCCCACGTAGTTTTCTAGTTTTGCTAAGGAGGATTTGTTAGAGCATTGCTCGGTCGAACTCACAAGTGTTTCTATCTCAAGCTTGTTGTCAAATTTAGTTTTCAAAACTATATCTTGATTTCTAGTCTATATTTAGTTAAGTCTCGGTCTATGATAGAGGTAGTTGAGAAATGAACCAGTCATCATTACGTTCTACCGTTTGAAAGCGAAGATCAACCGAAGCTTTTGGAGAAATTCATCAACAAAAGGTAAGTGAAGACTGAACCACCTATTTATCAAGTTATATTCACTTTTATATCCTTGAGACATTGTCGCATAACTAATTAGACTATCATGCATAGGCAAGAATTTCGAGTCAAGTTTATCTTGATAATTAGTTCTCGAAATATAATGACTAAGCTTAATGAACATTTTTTCATACTTGATGAATTTCGGTGAAGGACAATTTAATTATTGTTTGCAATCAAAATCATGATTCAAGTTTTATCGTTCGAAAATAGCATGTAATAGTGATATGTGTCATTGATGTTATTCGGGAATGTTTCGAATCGATTTAGAGAGAAATATAGAACTACTATAGATTCGGATACAAGACAGTGTTATCAGTCTTACAAACTGGGAAAACTGCAATAAGTCTGAACCCGTATTACATGTACTCGTAACGTAGATGAGTAGTTATATATATCGACTTGCATATTTGTGGTACGCATATTCTTATGTACACCATGTAAAAATCGGTTCAACTCGTGAACCATATCGGTATGCATACTTGTATGCAAACCATTTTGGAAATATGGTTACGGAACCGGGTTAATGTACAAACTGGTACACGTACTAAAATAGTTATGTGTTCCTGAACTCGGTTTAGTACCCAAACTGGTACGCAAAATAAAATAATTATGTGGACTCCGGAACAGGTCGTAGTCTTAAAGTTTCCAGACTGATACGCATACCTAAATTATTTTGATAACTATGGAAATTGGTTTTTTTAAATGTTTACAAACCGGTACACGTACTCTGACTGACCCGAGTCACGAACGACTATGTTATTTGTACTTTGTGCATTTACTAACCATGTCGATTATCTTCAAGTACGATTAAATTATTTCTACGAGATAATTAGCATTTGATTAATTCTCTAAACCATTAGACTTATTTCATCACATGATTGTGGCTCAAGGTTAATGTCAGTTTTAAGTTTTTAAGTTCAAATCGGCTAGTTTCGGCTAACCACCTTGAACATAGTCTTTATACACGGTTCGGTTACGGTTTCACCTAACCAGAGTGCATATTCAAAGATTCATGTAACGGTGGATATTGTTTGCTTGGTTCCAAATCTATCATATCTTAAACCTAAAGCAACATATGCTTTGATTGCGTATAAAAGGGAAACTCCAAGCAACTGGAATCTTTCAATCCCGACACTACTTTTTGGTGTGTCCTATTTGTATCTAGAGTCGTCCTCTTCAGAAACCCTTTTAGGGTTTAGCAACTACAAAGACTTCATGGGGATTCGTGAAGCCAGGTCCAGTTATCTTTTATCTTGATAACTTGAGTATCATGATCTTGTTTGATTGTTGATTTATCACTTTGTCTATTGCTATCGATTTCCAAACCACCTTGATCGAAATCTGTTTTGATGGTAAAGGAAATCACTTATATAAGATTAATCTGTGAGAGGCAGATTAGTTCAAAGTCTTCAATTGAGTTGAAGCAACTCTTAGTTGGTTTGGCGTCATCTAAGGGAATCAATTGTGTGGAATCCTGTTGGGATTCAAGAGGCGTAAGTAGCGCAACTGTACCTGAATCGGTGTGAGACTGAGTCCAGGCTCAACTACATTCCAGACCGAAGTTAATTGGTAGTAGGTTAGTGTCTGTAGCGACTTAATACGGTTTGGTGTTCAATCTCGACTAGGCACCGAGGTTTTTCTGCATTTGTGGTTTTCTCGCTAACAAAATTTCTGATGTCTGTGTTATTTCTTTTTCTGCATTATATTGTTTATCTTTATAATTGAAATATCATAGGGTTTGCGTTAATCAATCATAGCAGATACATCTGACCTTGTTTGTTGGATACGACTTGATTGATTCTTTGATATTGGTATTTGGTACCGTCCAAGTTATCTCTTTGTAATTAGGTTCACGGATTTGGTTCTGTAAACGTTCTAATTGCAAGAGAGATAGATATAACTCTAGACATTATTCCTTGACTGAGTTTAGCTCTTGGAGTTGTGTTGAGTTTGTCCATACAGATTGCCTAAGAAAAAGTTGGTGGTGTATTTTGATACCCCTAGTGTTTTCAGGTTTAGAAAACATATGTATTGTTGCTTTCGGTGAAAAATAGCTTTGTAGTCAAACTTTAGTTTTGAATGGAGGTAAAGCATTTGTGTTATTGAGGTTAAAAGTAGTTGTGTAGTCAACTTTATTTTTAAGTGGATTTTTTAAGAGGCGTTCTTTTGAGTCCTATCCTTTCGTAGTCGGTTAATGTAGATTTTTGCTAATTTTGTTACTTTTATTATCTTGCCTTATTTTATATCTTAAAATAAAATAAAAGAAACAAAAAAGAAATAAAAAGAAATGCTCTGAGTCTTTGGGCTTTTTTTTCGAGCTCAACCCTCATATTTTCTGTTAGGGATTTTATACTTAAGCTTTTTTTTGAAATCTATGGGTTCTATTACGTTGGATTTTGATAGTGTTTTTGTTTCAGTTGTTCATGCCTTATGTAACCGTATTAAGAGACATGAACTTCAGCAGCAACTTGGCTACGGCTATACGGCAATACTATTTTTTGAGACTGGAGGAGAAAAAATGGTGGCAATTTTTTATGGTGAGTTTTTGATAAGGGAGATCATGGTAAATTGGTCTTGCCCTATTTGCAGAAACGTAATGAAAATCCTTGACCTGGCATCAGGACTAGGATATTTGTAATAAATAAGTTTGTATTCCGCAAGAGAATCAACAAAGCATATACAACTAACGGACCTGGTAGTCCTGTAGCTATTTTAAACATGTATATGCATGCCAAATTTGAGGGCTTTCCCTAGCATAAACCTTGTTATTTCATGTGTGCCAATACATACACCTTTTATGCTACATGAATGACATAACTTGTATTCAAAATAGGATTTGACGTCATTCTTAAAATAACATGCTACCAAGGGTATGATATTTGGTACATAGTCATATCAGTATCGTCTCAAGTTGCAAACTCCCACGACCGAGTTCCTTGAACATACTATAACGTCATTGTCGTACTCAAATTTGTACCGAAATGGCAAATCTAGGTTTGACATATTGCCATAGACTTAAACCCTAGATCGCAATTTGATGATCAAATCATGATCGATAGTCGAATAATTGCGGCGTATTGACTAAGCATAGCCAAGCCCATAACATATACTGCATACCCTATAACATCTTGGCTAGACATAGGGTTGAGGATATTCGAATTGAATATCCAGTTTTGCTTAAGATGAAATCTAGAGATACTTGGATGGAGGATGGAGACCAAAATACTCGTTTTTTTTTTCACAATAGCATTCATATGAGAAGGAACCAAAATACAATCTTTGGGCTTAAAATTTCGATTAACTCTACCTTGTTTTTGTAGGATGAAATTAGTGATTATATTTTCAACCACTATAAATGAAAAATTCAATGGGGGAGTTTTAGATATTGATCTTATGATATTTGATATTGAGCATGCTAGTATTTCTGCTGAAGATAGTTGTGTCATGGATGTCACGCCTAGTGAGGTAAAAATTAAGAAAGCTGTCTTTGACTTGGGGGATGACAGTGACCTGGTCCAGATGGATTCTCTGGCATTTTTTATAGACATTGTTGGGAAGTGAAATCTGATTAAGGAAGTTCTTAATTGTTGGGAGATGAAGAAAATTCTGAATGACATTAATTCAAGTTTATTGTTCTAATTCCTAAGTTTAATACGCCTGATGTTATCAAGCACTATAGACTAATTGGTCTTAATAATTTCTTTTTCAAAATCTTTAACAAAATTCTGGTTATCTTTGTTAAGGTTTTGGATAGTTTGATCTCTGAAGAAAAGTGGCTTTTACGAAGGGTATGAGTATTTATGAAAATATCGCTTTAGCCTCTGAGATGAGTTATGTAATTGATATAAATAGAAAGCATGGAAATATGGGTTTGAAGTTGGATATTATCCAGGCCTTTGACACTGTCAGATGGAATTTTTTGTCGAGGTTTTTGGAAGGTATGTTTTTTCGGAAAACTGGTATAACTAGATTTTAAACATTGCGTTCTGCTAAAATTTCTGTTTTAGCAAATGTCGGTCCTGAAGGATTTTTTGGTATAAGCAAAGGTTTGCGCTAGGGTGGTCCCTTTTCACCTTTGATTTTTTTCCTTATTGAAGATGTTCTTAGGCGTAATATCTTTAAATTGTTTGATACTAAACGGATAAAATTACATGGTTAGTAAGAGATGTCCAGCCTCAACGCATCTTTTATTTGTTGATGATGATATTTTGGTGTTTTGTGATGGTAATTGGCATAGTATTCAAAGTTTGGTCGACCTTTTGAGAATGTATCAGCGTGCTTCTGGACAAACTGTAAGTAGATGGAAGAGTAAATTCTATTGTGGAGGTGGCTCTAAGTCTAGGGTTATTTCCATTGCAAACTTTTTAGGTATGAATATGACTAGCTTTCCTGGCAGGTACCTGGGTGTGCAGCTAAAGAAAGGTATTATCAGAAACATCCATAAAGACATGTGGTAGAGAAAATAATAGAAAATAGACAATTTATCCAGATGGAAGAGTGAATTGCTTTCCTTTCAAGCTAGATTGGTTCTGGTTCTGGATGTCAATTTATCGTTAGCCAAGGAAGATGATTGAGATGAGCTAGTGATGCGAATAAGCGCAAGCCTTTTATTGTGTCATATGATAGCTTGTGTTTTCCACGTAGGGAAGGAGGGTTAGAAATTAAAAGATTGGATATTGTTAATAAATCCATGTTAATGAAACTGTGGATTAAAGTTAGGGGCTCTGGTAAGCCTGGGCTTTGTTTTTAAAGGTAAAATATTTCAAGTGTAATGACAACTTGATAGATTACAAAGTCATTTCTATTGTGTTCCCTGAAATCATATGGATATACAATTTTGTGAAGCATCACGCTCGTTTTGTCATAGGTAATGATCTTAATACTTCCTTATATTTTGATAATCCGTGTGGTGATTTCTCTATTGCTAAAAGACTTGGCATAAAATATTTGGTTATAAATGATTTTATTTTAAAGGTGAGTGACTTAATTATCAATGGTGTTTGGATTATCCCTCTTAGAATTCGTACACATATGATGACAGTTGGAATTGATGTTAATAATTTACTAGTTATTGCTGGCAGTGAAGATTATAAGATTTGGGATCTCGATCAGCAATGAATTTTCTCAGTTAAGTCTGCCAAGGCACATTGAGAACTAGATATAATGATAGTCCAACTGTTAATCTCATTCGGCGTTCTGTGATGTTCAGTATTAGAAAAAAAAAATTGGAGTCGGGAGTGTTGTATGCTACTCAAGATATGAAGATAAAAAAGTTGGGTAGGGAGATACCAACTAGGTGTTATATATGCAAAAAAGATAATGAATCTCTTGACCATATTATTTGGGATTGTATATCTGGCAAAAGGATCTGAGCTTGGTCTGGAGGATGTTTGATATTTAGCTAGCTCTTGAATTAATGGAGCCTTATAAAACTGTGAAGAATGGAAGCATGATTATTAAAAGCTTGCGGTTGGTTTCCAACTTGGCCATTTGCAGTGAGTTACGGAAACTTCATAGTAAGGTGTTTTTTGATGATGTTGATATCAACGGGTAGAATTTATCAGGTAATAAGGGATAACTCTATATGTATCTGCTCCTGACTAAACAAATTTCTAAAGAAGATGTCATTGTTTCATTATTGGAGGAGTATACAATAAATAAAGGGTATGAAGTTCAAGTTCAAGATGGTGCAGATGGTGCAGTTTGTAACTTTGAGAAGTATCTGTGGAAGAAAAGTATTCCTCCTAAGATTAACTTTATGCTATGGGCAAATTTTCATGATTCCTTGCGTACCTTGAGTATATTAAAATATAGAGACATTGATATTCAAAGAAGTTTATGTAGTATTTGCAAGAAAGAGGATGAGACTTCCAGCCGTTTATTCTTACAATGTGAATTTGCAAAAAAGGTGTCGGGGTATTTCAATAAAGCTAGTCATGTTTCCTGTATCATACTAACTTTAGCATCGGAGTTGTTCAAGACCTGAAATGGGATTAGGCTACATGGCAGAAATAAAAAGGTGTGGGAGATACTTATTTATGCTAATATTTGTCACATAGGAAGGAAAGAGGTAATAGAACTTTTGGTGGAAGAACTATGATGGTTGAAGAACTATGTTTAATCATAAAACAGTCTATAATTCTATGGAACTATGAGATTGATGTGCTCAGAGGGTTGATGTAAGTCAAATTTTATCTCACCGGAAAACAATTTTGCAAAACTAGCTATGTGTAAAATTGTTTCTAGGAGTTGTATTTCCTTTTCCTCTTTTTTTCTAATATGTAACCTCTCTAATTTCAATAAATAAATAAATATATATATTGCTCTGGACTCTGGAGTTCCATTTTCTTTTTGAAAGGGAATCATCGTGATTATGCTCCAAACATCTTAATGAAAAATCTTTGAACGGGTTTGTATTTAGTAATATGTCATATTCGGAATCCAATTTCCCATTTTTGTTTTTTCATATTCTGCATTTCCTCCAAAATGCTGAAAAGATAAATGAAAAATCAAAGAAATCACCTAAATGCATAGCTGGCAAGATATAAAGAAACAAAGTCGGACCCCACGTAACCAAAGTCTCCAATCACAACCAAGGAAACCCTTTTGTCCCTATAACTTAAGTGTGTGGAACACTGAGTTGCCACCTGGTTAACACACTCGTCCATTTGGCAACAGCTGAGAGGGCAACTGAGATTTCAACCAACTCCAACCTCTTATCTAACAAAATCCTTCTTAATAAAATTCTCCCACAGAAATCTACTCAACTTTCTCTCTCTTCCAGTTACCCTCTCTCTCTCCCCCTCCTCCTTTCATCATCAGTACTTTCTATACTAGAGTTTCTCAGTTTCATCAATTCCTGAAAAACTTGTTGAGAAAAAGAAGTATGATTACAGTCACAACGGCAGCAGCTTTATCACTGCCAATATCTCTCAGTAGATGCTCTAAACTAATCAACACCAGGAGGGTAAGTGAAAGTATAAGTTTCTTTGTTATTTCTATTTTGCCCACAAAATTTGGGGTCAATTTTTTAGTGTCAGGTAACAATAAAATCAGTTAATAGTTAGGTTAGTTAAAGTGACAGTTGATTGAATGTGTTATTGGTCTATGGTGCAGGATGTTAGAGGAGGAGGGTTTAGAGTGTTTGCTATAATTGGTGAAAGTGGAGGAGGGTTTCTAGAGAAGAAACATGATTGGAGTACAATATTTGAAGTGGAGGATCCAAGGGCAAGTAGAGTGGTACACCAGAACAAAGGGAAAGTTTTTGAAGCAAATGAAGCTTTAGAAGTTGCTAGATTTGATATTCAGTACTGTGATTGGAGAGCTAGACAAGATCTACTTACAATTGTTCTTCTTCATGACAAGGTATGCCTGGAACGTTAAAATTTCATTTCAAATTTGGGTATTTTAGTAAGTTGCCATCAAATTCTTTGTCACGCAAATAATCGAATTCAATAAGAACTTACCCAAGACTTGAAACCATCACAAGATTCACAAGGTTCTAGATAGATACAGTATAGAGAAGAACATTGCAGATACCAAATATATATAGGGGTAGTAAAACCGGTTTCACTCTTTCAGACACAACTAGGCAACGGATGGGCATTCTGCTCATTCTAGAATTCTACGTAGTTGGTTCTAGTTTAAGTTGATGCTAAAGAAATTTACCCGATTGTAATTTAAAGTTCATCCTTTTCCAATAAAAGATTTGGTTTCTGGGGTTATACAGGTTGTAGACGTTTTAAATCCATTGGCACGTGAGTACAAATCTATTGGCACCGTTAAGAAAGAGCTTGCAGAATTACAACAAGAGCTAGCACAAGCACATAAAGAGGTATGTCACTTATATTAAACAGAATATCTATTGTAAATTAACATCCGATCAAAACACATTCACTAGTAGCTGCTGTAGTCTATAATTGACTGTTTTTACCTTTGTTTATGACTACACTAGGTTCACATGTCAGAAGTTAGGGTTTCTACAGCATTAGACAAGCTAGCATATATGGAACAATTAGTAAATGACAAACTATTACCAGACACCAGTACAGCGACAGAAACAGACAATGAGTGCATCGCCCTTTCTCCAACTGAGTGCGTCGTCCTTACTCCTAGCACTCCCTCGCCTACCCCAACAGAGGAAGCCAAGAAAAGTAAATTATCCCGGAAGAAACTTAACATATCAGGTCCTGTACCAGACTATCATCCCCGGTTAAAGAATTTCTGGTACCCAATGGCTTTCACTGCAGACCTGAAAGAAGACACCATGGTAAGTGACTTGATATCAGAAAGTTCAGTCTTTCTTTGTACAAATTCAAATATATTAAAGATGAGATTATTAATTTGTTCAGAAAAGAATCAACCAGTTCTTAAATACATCCGTCTTGGTTTTAGCTTCCCATAGATTGCTTCGAGGAGCCATGGGTGATATTCCGTGGGAAAGATGGAAGTCCTGGTTGTGTTCAGAATACTTGTGCTCATAGAGCGTGCCCTCTTCACCTTGGTTCTGTAAATGAGGGTCGCATTACATGCCCTTATCATGGATGGGAATACTCAACAGACGGAAAATGTGAGAAAATGCCATCAACAAAATTGCAAAACGTGAAGATAAAGTCATTGCCGTGCTTAGAGCAAGATGGTATGATCTGGATTTGGCCTGGCGATGAAACTCCAACCGACAGCATTCCTTCCCTCCAACCTCCGTTGGGTTTTAGAATCCACGCAGAGGTAAATTTATACCCTACCTTTCAGATGCTTTCATTAATTACAGAAACTCTCATCAAAGCAAAACTTGTGGAGTTTGCTAAAATTTCAAGAGAGTAAACGCAAAAAGCATGCAGCTGAACCAATTATGTGTATGGTCTGTAGTTAACTGATTCATGTCTTGCTTTTTGAACCACAGCTTGTCATGGAACTGCCAGTTGAGCATGGACTACTACTGGATAACCTTCTAGATCTTGCTCACGCACCTTTCACTCACACGTCAACCTTCGCTAAGGGATGGAGTGTGCCAAGGTTTGTCCCTCCTTGCCGAGAATTCACCTGCACTCATTCTGAATCATGTAGATCATAGGAAAGAAAAACTGTACTTTGAAGTTGTTTATTATCGTTTCTTGCAAGTATAACTTTATCATATAATATCTAATCTGAGTAAAATCTTTTTCAGCTTTGTGAAATTTCTGACTCCTGAAACGGGTCTGCAAGGATACTGGGACCCATACCCTATAGACATGGAGTTCAAACCACCATGTATAGTCCTCTCGACTATTGGAATCTCAAAGCCAGGAAAACTAGAGGGGCAGAGCACCCGCCAGTGTGCAACTCATCTTCATCAGCTTCATGTTTGCCTGCCTTCTTCGAAAAATAAGACACGGTTACTGTACAGAATGTCACTGGATTTTGCTCCAATCCTTCAGCACATCCCGTTGATGCACCTCCTCTGGAGGTATTTCGCCAATAAGGTAATTGTTAATCATATCCCATCCTTACAAACAAAATACAGACAAACACAGAACATCGCTAGTCATTGTTTCAGCAGTGTCAATTAGCAATGCCCACAAGAAATACTGGGAAACAGCTTTATATTGGATACCTGACATCCTAGAAACAACATAGAAATATACCCATTTTATAACAGTACAAAAGTTAGTGTGGAAAGGAATGAAACAGAACATTAAACAACTGAAGTGTCATATAAGTTTTAACCTATGCATTAGTTGTTCTCATAACTTTGTAAAAAATAAATGCAGGTTCTGAACGAGGATCTTCGTCTAGTACTGGGGCAACAAGAAAGAATGATAAAGGGTGCAAATGTGTGGAACTTGCCAGTGACATATGATAAACTAGGAGTAAGATACAGGTTATGGAGAGAAGCAGTCGAAAAAGGAGTTAAACAATTACCTTTCAACAGTAATTCCATGTAGAGACTGCTTTGTAAAATTTGTTCATCATTCAGAAGAAAATCTCTCCATGATAAAACCGATCAAAATTACTACATTAACGACGATGACTCCCCATGATAGTGTTGCTGATAGCTGGTTCAAATCTATCTCCAGAATCATGGTGATTGGCAACAGTCATTAAAGAGAGATGATGCACCCTTGTAAAATAAACGAAAAAAGTGTACAGAGCTGAGCCGCATTTGTTTCTTCTAGTTTTTTATTTTGGTTACACAAGCTATTGCTGTTGTATATTAGAGCCTTAAACTCTATCTTTTTGTTGGTGAGAACCATCTCAAAATCAAACATTCAATCAGATTTTCGATAAAATTGTTGTACGCGATTGTTCTTGCAATTACATACCAAGCAGAATTTCATATTTCATTTCATTTCATTGTATCAAAGATTAAAAACCCTGACAAAGCATAGCACAAAAACCCTTGTATATGCAAATTAACAAGAGATTTAAAGAGATGAACCACAAAAGGGGCAGAAACTGAACTGAGGATCAACAACACGAGCACAAGAATGACATCGCAAGATATCAGGAAGTGAAGGAGAGGCAGATTCTTGAAGAGGTGGAAAAAAGAGAGAGCAATTAGTACAGTGCATAAATGGTTCTTTTCCAGGTTTACGCCATACTGGTACGAAGAACAATTTTAGTACTTTCTCGTAGTCTACTAAATCAGCTTTAGATCCACACATGATGCATCTACCTGCTCCAGTCTTCAATACCTGACGAACTTGTTGCTCTAATCCTCCAACAAAGAAGAAAAACATCTTTCTGTTTCTGGGAGAAGATTTTTTTTTGGTTTGATTTCGTTTTTGTGGAGTATAATTTAGGGTTTTAAATGAAGAGAAGAATTTGGGTTTTGGAAAATAGAAGTTCGTAGTCGGTTCAGTTCGGACTTCGGAGCTTCTGGAATATGGGGGATCTGCTCATTGTGTAGATGTAGATATGTTGTACACCACATGACCATTTACACCTTTTCTTTTCTTTTTTTTTTCTTTTTTTTTAACTGACTTTTATCGGAATCTAACCGGCTGCGAGTACGATGTCTTATCGTTTGTTTTTCTTTTCAGTTTTTTGACTAGTGTATGACCCGTGCCGTAACGATTCGGGCTTTGGATTATTACTTCGTATTGTGGTGACTCTTCAAAGTTTTTTTCGGCTGGTAAGACTGATTTAAGATATTTAACTTATTCTAAGTTCATTCGACTCCGGTACAACGGTATTATACTCATGCGAACACCTATATTCAAATTTTTGGATTAACAAAATTTACCAATATTAATTTATGTATTAATAACAAAATTACAATTAATGTTCAAACCTTGTGAAACATATAGATCTTAAATCTTCAACTCTTTAACACCAACTACAGTCACTTTCTCCAAAAAAACTTCATTTATCCCAAAAAGAAAAAAAACTACTTAAGTCACTTGCCTTTGAGGAGAAATCTTGTGGCAGTGTTTTAGGTTTTCGATAGACTTCCAGGATGTCTCTTGTATAAATGGCGTATTACCTCAAGAACGAAATGCTGGCCATCTTTGTCTGGGGGAAACATGCCTGCTTTAATCACCATGTGGAGAAAGAAATAATGGTGTTTTAAGGGTTGACGATGCATTTGATATGATGGTTTCTGGAAACAGATGTCTTCCATCTGAAAGTTTAACTTCTACCTGAAAATTACATACTGTAATAGCACTGGTGAGGAAACAAAACATACTTCCAAATAGATATTGTCTAGGGAATCATCAAAGCCACACAAAAAAAAAAACCTATAAAATTTCAGTGCTAACATAGAGTACTGAGCCACTTACAACATGCATGGTCCTTTGGTGACATAATGACGAAGGCAGTTGCTTCATGCCTTTATAGTAAGACTACTGCATAGCCTATACATTTAAAAGAGTGATAGTCCAAGCTACAATTTTATGCACAGAAAATAGAGTAGTCACCACATTCTCCAACTTGCACTCTGACTAACCTGGATTTCGTATACTTCACAGGAAATAGGGGTACAGACTACAGACACCCAAACTCCAGTGCCAAAATTAGATTGTGCTTTCTAATGGTTATACAACAACTGAGCAATAGCCGTCTTGTCTATTCCATCCATTCCAACAGGCACAACTTTGAAACAAAGTTTATAATTCAAGAAAGAGAAAAAAAAGTGAAACAAAATCCATCATGATTTTTGCAACATATCATTGATGTCTAATTATCTTCACCAATATGGTGATCAGAACTCCTTATACAATTAACCGTATCAATGGGATAATACAAATCACCCATGCGATCTATTGGAAATTTCATTATTTCCAATAACTACTCAAATCAGCAGTGCTATGAAGTACCACAACATATCAATACAATAAAGGTAAAAAAAAAAAGGAATTCCAGACTAAGAAAAAACAATACACATGATAATAATTAACTACACTAATTAACAGGGAAACATATGAAATTTTTTAGGAAGTTCAAATATAGAAAAAGAAATGATAGTTGGTAACTATATATATCAAAACTATAAGATTCCTTAAAAATGTAATTGATATTTAAGGAATTCGGATTCTGTAGAGCAAGTCAAAGCCAAAGAGTTTAGTGCAAATGAGGAGTGATAAAGCATTAGGTGTATGACATAGTCTTCAATTACTCCAAATGCCCGTTTTTCATCAATCACCTCACACCTGCCTTGTACCGATACACCATGTTCCATATACCATTTATATCTGCAAACACCATATCTGATAAATAAGTGAATCTTTGTGTGCTTGGTCTGACATCGACAAAAACATTCATACTCTTTAACTAATGAGTCAACACACTAGAACTCACCCCTATATCGCAACAGGAACACCTTGTACAACCCGATTAAAAAAATAGATAAAGTGACTCCAAAAAGAAAATTACCATGTGCTTTATAACTTTTCAAATAAAAAATGCGAACATAGCCAATACCGGAAATAAGTGTCAAGTTTGTAATTAAAATTATTGAATGTCATGAGCCTAAACCACTAAAATTTCATCATATAACAAAGACATCACCTTGAACTTCACATGTTCTCTAAAGACCAATAACAAAACCACAAAAGCAAAACATATCAGAAACCTTTTACACAGTATATTCCATTGTGAAGAATAGATATATCAATTGTGAAGTGGACACCACATGCAGGCTAAAAAATATCACTGTAAGTATCATTTTTATTTTTATACTATAAGTGACCACATAATGATTATTGTCCTGGAATCAATTTAGCTTAGCTTAACCTTATTGTAAAACATATCTATGAAATTTTATCAGCCATATATATAACCCCTTCAGAAACATATTTCTCCACTTTGTTTGCTAAGTGCTGATTTAATTTATATGCTTTATTTTTAGAGCAACTAAAAAAACAGAGTCGTGGAAGGCTCGAACCTCTAATCATAGCAAGAACAGGCACAAAAAGTAAAACTGCAAAGCACCAAAACAAAGAGAAGATTACCGGTTAAAGAATAAAGGATCTAAGATTTTGTAGCCCATGCTGGTGCCAGATCACACTAATAAGGCCATCAAAATTCAAAGAACTGTCATATGGGTTACGACGAAAACACAGATATGCGTCACACATTTTTGGGTCCAAAATTCCCCTAGAGGTTAATGATGGCCAAAAAAACGAACAACAATACACACAGGAGCTGCTGGGAATTTGTAGTGCACTTCTGGCATCAACACCATGTACATTGCTAGGTGGAGAACAATCATTTCGACCTCGGATTTGAAGGACACAAAAATAGTTGATCTGGTAGGGTCTTGAAATTCAAAATGAAGCAAGTAGATATTTAACATTAGTTAAAATAATTTGAGTTTGTAAGTGCAATGGGAGTAAGTAATTGAACTGTCGTAAATATAAATCGAAATTGCGCCAATGCATACGCCTATGCGTATTGAACAAAACCTTCTTGTAATAGAGATAAGATTTCAGCTACTTTCCTACGACATACGCCTATGCATACTGAACAAAACTTGTAATAGAGATAAGATGTCATCTCTTGCACCACTGGTCACCTTCCTTGCCAGCTACTTTCCTATGGCAGACCTTGCAAGTTTACGGGCCACTGTATACCCTGAAACACATTAATACGGCCAAAGATGTAGCAGAAATACGGTCATACACTGATTTCAAGCAACACTTTTGTAATTCTTTATTTTCCCTAGCTCTATCGTCATTCACTACAAATCATCAGTATAAAAAGTTGGTGAATGATCTTATCCAGTACTACACCATAAGGAAACTTTAGGAGAAAATCAAAAACATCATTAGGAAAACACATCATACAAATATATAAGAGAAAATTAAGAGATGGAGCCCGTAGTTGGTTACATACCATATGACTTTTCCAGGGAAATCAAGAGATACCAAGTCTGAATAGACATCTGCATATGAATTACCAACATGAATTAGTGAAAGCGAAAATTATACAATAAAGAAGCACACAAATAAGTATTCTTTGAGAGGATGGGATATCTACATTCCATATAACAAAGAGAAAAGCTAAATATCAAATGGCAAGCAACATAAATGAGTACCAAAACTTGCCTTTCACCGAGATTAAATTAGATAAAATAAGCAGAATACAAAGTGATGAAGATTTAAAGCATATTTATATGTTAAATTTGTTCTACACAATCTGCAAACTTACAAACAATTCTGGTATGAAGCTTCCCTACATGAGACGGAATAGGACCAGACATGGCTTATCTGTGACTCTAACAATCTACGCATTCGAACCCAACCAATAGAAAAAGAGGCTCAAACAAACTATTGATTTGTGAAGTTCGAGTGCAAGAATCCAGACTAATTGATTTGTGGAAGTTCGAATGCAAGAATCCAGACTAAGATGATAGTTAGAAAGAAACGGAGAAACATGGGAAGATGAAATGGAGAAACATTGGAAGATTTATGTAGTCGAGCATTTCAAGGGTTCCTGTAACCGAGGAAACTTTAAATGTGATGAGTCAAATTCAGATAAATCAGATTTAGACGAGTTAGTTGAGTTAAAAATAAACAAACAACCTACTGTAGTTTCTTTTTTTAATGATTAAGTTCTTCTGATTTTGTATCAAACAAGGAAAATGGGTTATATCAAATTGGATTTCTCGATGAATCGTAGTAAAAAAAATAAATCAATATATTTGCAAGTTGTATTTCTTATTATTTCTAATTTAGGTCATGGGCTAAATCTAAGAAATGGTGCAGGCACCTACCAAGGAGTAAGTGCAGAAATATTGATGCATCTGAATCCTGAATAGGGTGGTAACTTTTTGGATGGAAGGAAATTATAAAAGGTTTATTGGATTTGGTAAGGGGTAAAAAGAGTTCTGAACACTGGAAAAATCTAAAGATTGTTAAAGAAACTACGAAATAGACTTTGTAATGCCAATTTTTTTTTTGTTTCATTTTCATTGCAAAAAGATAAAAAAACGAGCCGATAAATGACAAAAGAAGCAAGAAAACAACTTCGTCAACACTAGGATAGAGATGCAATTCATTTTTTTTTCTTTTGCTAAGAAAAGAGATTTCATTTCACAAAAGAAATTAATAGCCGTGAGAAGTTGGGTTCAACACCGATTATTCACCAGTTATATGATTTCTCCGATAATGTTTAGTTGTTTTATCAGCGAGAGAGATATAAATGGTTCAATAGAAATTGATAATCACCTGGTTCAATAGAAATTGATAATCATCTAAAATAGGTTGACTAAATCAATACAGTTGGAAATTATTATTATTAAAATAAGTGATAACATTCTTCGTATCACTGCAAATGCAGAAACTATTAATGTTGTTACTCTCCATCTATCTAATTGCCTTAAATATGCAATACATTCTACCTCTTAAGTTGATCTAGTTACTCCCTTGATGAGCTTACATCCTTTGAAAGCCCCAGCCATATTAGTTAACAGAAGACCATATCCCTCAACGTCATTAGTTGTATAATAAGTAGCATCACAAAGAATAAAAATTGGAAATATAGTATGTGACCATCGTCATGCATACCACTTTTATTTGGAGTCTGAATAATTGCATCAGTCAAAACTGGCTGATTACTTAATATAAGAAGACATTGAGCTATGTATGTTGTAAGTTTTAAAGCAGAGTTGGT
Source organism: Papaver somniferum (assembly GCF_003573695.1). NCBI lineage: Eukaryota > Viridiplantae > Streptophyta > Magnoliopsida > Ranunculales > Papaveraceae > Papaver > Papaver somniferum. The sequence goes on from NC_039360.1 coordinate 71,887,764, forward strand.
TGTATTCAATGGTGTAACAGTCTTGTTCTGAAAAATTCTGAAGCACATATCTCTCCATATACTCCAAGATGTAATGAAAATAGCTTATTTAGCTGTTAGACTTTGACTACTCTTCAACCATTTTTCGGACCAGGTTTCGTTAAATATGGTAGAGACATTTTCAAAAGTAACATAATACTGCCCAATAGGAGTGTTAGCCCAAAAGGATTTCACATATAAGAAGTTAGAAAAACATGCTCATCTTTTTTTTGGTTGAGTTAGTATCACACAGGCAACATGGGTTTATTGGTTTTATGTACTGCGAAAGTCTGGCTCCTGTATGGAGTACATTTTTAATGTGTTTCCATATGAAGAGTTGAATTTTGGGTAGAATGGGAAAGTACCAAATGGCTTTGTAAGTAGATTGAGCACACGGGGATCTGCGAGAAACTAAGCTCTCTAATATGATCCTTATAAGAGGTTTCAAAGGAAAAATCACCGTTTTTAGTGTACGGCTAGGTTAACATATTCTCTCAAATGAGAGAAATTCTAATGTTGATACCATTTGAGCATCATCTCTGGTGAAAAAACTATTAATTATCTCAATATTCAATATTGGAATTAGGATAACTATTGCGAAACGAAGTAAAAGCATTAGGTACCCAATTGTGCATAAATACATGAACATTTATCCCATTCTTAACTTTTTTAATTGTATTTTCTCCAATAATTTCTAGCCAAATATGCCTTTTTAGATCCATGATGAGTCTAATAATTTCTTACCATGGAAAGGATGATAACTCTTGAAATATTTACATTTCAAGATTTTGACCCACTCATCCAAAGAAGAGATCAAGCCAATTTGAGTAACATAACTATGTTATAGATTTTTAAATCCTTAAACCCCAAACCTCCTTGAATTTTGTAGGACTAGATGCTAATTTCTGCATTTTTTTCTTCATGTAGACACTTCCTGAACTTGTCTTTCCTCACAAAAAATTCCTTTAAGATTGTTCCATTTTCTGAATTACGATGACAGGTACGAGGAAAGTATTCATATAATATATATAGGAGAATATTTCAAAACATATTATACCAATATGAATCTGCCATCTTGAGTAAGTTTCTTTCCTTTCTATTTCGCAACCTTTTTTTATCAAAATGATCAAATAAATGACTAATAGAATTAGTTTTTCCTACCAATGAATAAACCAGATGTTCCTTTTTAGATTAATTTTCTTAACTTTCACAACATTAATAAGCGAGTCAGCATGTTCGAGTGAACATTCTTGCTGAAGAAACAATCAGATTTGTTAAAATTGATAACTTGATCAGTCATATTTCTAAAATTTTTGATCAAAGCCATCAAGTTATTATATCCTTGTGGGAAGCTTTGACAAATGTGAGGCAATCATCGGTGGTGTAAAACACTTGGAATCTCTTTTCTAGTGGTTACATCATGAATCATCCGGTTATTTTCAGCATGTATGAGATATGTAGTTAACGATTACATGCATAATATAAAGACATAAGGAGATGAAGATACTCTTGTCTTAACTCTAGTAGCCATGAAAGATGGACATGGACATCTGAAAAGACGAGGTACCCAAATATACCTTAATCTAAAACTTTTCCACCTATAAGTCCTTTCTCCGAAAGCGATTGTCTATGGACTGAGTCGAGACAATACAACTAACTGGTTCACACTTCGTGTGATCGTATATGGATACGAGATCGAGACAATACGACAACAAGATAACTTATGTGATTGACTATGGATACAAGATCGAGACAATACAACAACGAAGTATGATTACTTGATAATAGGTTCGGACTTAACGAAACACAATAGGATTGCTATCAAGTAAATAGGAATTAGTGTTTGTGTATTTTACATCTAATTATAATAAAAGCAATTATAATTGCGGAAATAAAAAAGTAAAAGACACAACAAGATTTTGTTAACGAGGAAACCGCAAGTGCAGCAAAACCCCGGTGCTTGTCCAGAATTGAATACTCTCAGAATTAAGCCGATATACAAAATTTAAACCAACTTCGTATAGTGGAGACCAAGCAACTAAACCTATAGTTCACCTAGTTCCCTCAGTATCCCTGCGCCTCCAACTTGCAATAAGTCACGCACTTGGAACAATTCCTTTGGTTCGTATTCCAAACAATAAAGGAACAACAAATATGTTTGGTAACAACTCTTTTCAAACAACGTGATATGAGTTTGACAAAAGGCTCTTCCGTTTATCCCAATAAACTCCTTTGTCAGGTTCTTAGATCTATCTATTCAACAACTACCAAAGTAATTGTTTAGACTATGCAATCAATACTATTAATCACAAAGAAATGTATTGATGCGGATCTACTCAACTAATCAATCAAGGTTATCACAAAGATAAACCGATTATAGTTGGATCCCTAGCCGATCAAGTTTTGTGCACACCAAAGATTATGAACTCAAATAATAAATCTTATTTGTCTTCAAATCTTCTTAGATCTTCAATAAACACCTGCACACAATCAACTTGAATCTTTTGTGATCAATCACAATCAAAACGGAGTCTGTTAACGATGGATTATCCCAAGACGTCTTTATATCTACAAACAGTTTTAAAGATCCCCGTCGATACTTCGATCTAGTTTGAGTGAATCTTATATCAGAAGAGGAGATTCTCAAGCATAAACAAACTAGGTACAATCAAAGTTCAACAACCGTTAGTCAATCAAATCAATTGAAAACTAATAATAAACTGCAATTATCTAGTTTCCCACCAACGGTACTCGTAGAGCTTCCCAATCCCAAAGAAGTTTTTAAAACGAGCGGTCGTAAGAGATTTCGCCTAATTAGGGTACTTTCCTCTCCTAATAGATGGTCCACCAGTAACAACACAACTAGGTAGTTTTGTCGGCTCCGAGGATTAGTTTGATCGAAATGCAAACTTCAATATTTATAGACCAAGGATGTTTGGACACCAAGGAATTTCCAAAGCCGAATATTCTCAAAGATATGCAATAAAGCCAAAAACGGTTTTCATAATTCCTGTAAATGCTCTATCCAAATATTGACCGAAATCTTAGTAGAAAATCTCCAATTAGTAAATGCACATTACCAATTTTTATTTTCTAAAGATATGCATTTAATTGCTGGAAATTAAAAGCATATAAAACTAAAAACCTTAATTAAAAGATTCTCAATTTATTTCGATTCAGGATTCTCCTTTAGTTATTAAGGAATATCTTTGAACAATAAAAGATAAGAATTACTGCACATGCTCAAAGTATGTATATATCTTTACTTTGTAAATCCTTTTTCATATTTACAATCTTGGAACCGATTTGCCACACTTCCAAACGAGTTTAGAATTGGTTCATCTGACTTCCAAGAACTATGTGATTGATTATCCTATCAAATCACCATTAATGGGTTTTACGGTTCTACCAAAAAACAAAGCTTCGGTTCTACCTCCATGTGGGTACTAGGATCGGTCACACTATCTTTCCAAAAATTGGTTGACTAGGTACTAGGATCGGTTACCACATAATTATGGTATTTACTTGTAATCGGTTGCACAAGTCATAGGATCGGTTACCAATTACTAAGACTTGTTGTACCTCTTACAAGGATCGATTCCACATACTTGTGATCGGTAGAACCTCTTACTAGGATCGGTACCCCAATGTATAGAGTTGGTCATACCAATTATAATATATCGATCATACCATCTCAGGTGATTACTTAAGATCTGTTTCACTAATAAAAGTCATACCAATACAAAAGTCAGGCATTGTGAACAGTTTTACCAAGATACATAAACAAGTTATGAGCGGTTATACTAAACACACATATTGGTAATCCAAAGATTTGCAATGAATAACAATACCAATAAGCCTAGCGATTTCCCTTTCGATTCAGAAAACAAGTTTATGAATTGTACTTCCTTTAAAAGAATGTAAAACATTGTTTCCTAGGACGAAATCTTCACCCATACCCATACATAATCACAATAGCATTCATACGATTATGTCGATGTCTTATTTACGAAGTTCAAAAGATAGACGTTATACTTCGTATTCTAATTACTTAATACTATGTCTAACTAGAGTATAACCATTCAAAGCTTCACAGTTATGTTTTCAATATGCATGACTTGAAAGATATGTTAGGAATGAAATAGTTCAAGTCAAATACTACTAACCTCAAGAGGAAGGATGATGTCGTCGATGTAGCTCTTTACTTCTTCACATTCTTCAAGTCTTCACGTAATACTTGTAAGTCTCATATCCTAGTAACTTTATAGCTAACCTATAAGAAGTTGACTCTAGTAAATAATCAAGCGACTCTTTAAATAAGTTTTGATTCACTAAAATATGACAACCAAACTTGACATACCAACGCTTGGTGGGTTCAAGCGATCTATGCTCTAACAACATCCATCAAGCATGATAAAATTATTGGTAGTACTAATACATTGTAGATAAGAGCACCTCAGTCATACGAAAATACCAAGATATTTGAGAATATCAATCAAGAAAGACCGGAAAAAGTTTTGATCGTGCAGCGCGTGATCAAAATTGAACGTGTGCCTTCTCAATTGTTGGATGTCCCTGATGTGACATCAACAAACAATAGAGATAACCAGAGTTAAACACCCATTTTTTTGAACTGTCGTATCTTTCCAGGATATATTTCACATGTCTTATTTTTCTACTTACCAAAATCTTCGTATTCGTCCTTTATTTTTGGCGCCACAGAAATTTTTCATATCTCTATTTGTTTGGAAACCTAAAGTTTTATTCTAACCATCTGAAATAAAACATGTGCTTGCATAACTAAATCACAAATATGAAGCTTTTCAAGATCTCTTACAGTACTGCAGGTAATCAGACCCGGTCCTGCGTTTCTGGAGGTCTAAAGCCAAAATTTTCTAGTGGCACTTTGCTAAGTAGAAGTTTTTAAATAACAAAAGGTCAATACGAAGATTCTGGTAAATTGAAAAATAAGATATGTGAAATATATCCTGGGAAGATACGACATTTCAACAAAAAACGGGTGTTTAACTCCAGTTATCTCTACAGTTTGCTGATGTCACATCTGGGACATCCAACAATTGAGAAAGTGCCCATTCAATTTTGACCCGCTCTGCATGATCAAAATTTTTTTTCCAGAAAGACCACTCGACTCTGCCTTGGACATGGCAAGAAGTACCATAATACCGTTTCAATCTTTTTTATTCTTTCTTTCCATAACATGAACTATCTCTTGTAACATAGGTATAAAATGAACTCTAGCATTGTTGTATATGATAACAACTGAATTGGAGATAACTCTCGCAGTCAATAAATGTCTAATTCTCAAAAAAAATAAAAATGGGATGCTTGTAATTGGAAGTTAAGTTCAGGCCATTATACTGTCGATATTCGTGTTCTCTCTTCGAATGGTATTGCTCTCTCTACACCCGATACTCTACATGAATTAAGGCTTAAACATCCTCAAGCTCCACCACCACGCATACCTTCAGATTCTATCACTGTCGGTGCTGTCGTTGTGGATGCTAAATCCTCCTTGGGTGCGATTAGGAGTTTTCCTAGGGGGACGTCCTATGGAAGGATGGTTTGAGAGCCCAAAATTTGGTGGATGCTCTTAGTGGTGTTGCTGCCGCAGTTTTTGAAGAACTCTTAACGTCTATTTCAGGGGTTGTTAATTTATGGTTGGGAGATAAGTGTCCATTGGTTTTAGGAGAATTTGTGGAGAGTGCCCCTCTAACTCTGTTGCTCAAGCCTTGGGGAGGATTAAAACCGATTGCGGTTGGGACCATTTGGAGGATATTATGCTCTAATTTGGATGCGTCTTCAGTACGCAAAGGAAATGGCAATTTATTTAGGTAATCATGAATTTGGGGTGGGTGTCCCCTGTGGAGGTGAGGCCATTCTTCACTCTACAAATAGATTACTTGAATTAAAATGGGGACAATATAATATGACTATGATGCTAGTCAACTTTACTAATTCCTTCAACTTAGTAAACTGGTCCACCATGATTATGGAAGTACGGAACAAATGTCCAAGTATCGCCAGGTGGGTTGAAATTTTGTTACGCTAAGGCGGCCAAAATTATATTACAATGAATTCACTTTATCATCGGCGCTTGGTGTTCAACAAGGTGATCCTTTAGGTCACTTATTATTCGCCCTTACTGTTCACCCTCTTTTATGCATGATTTCCTCGCAGTGTAATTGTATTACTTTACTGTGATACACAAAGAGGAAAGACATGCGTGAAGTTTATGTCAGATTGCACTTCCCTAAGTATGGTTACTACTGTTAGAGCACTGTTCGGTCGAACTCTCAAGCGTTTCTATTCCAAGCTTGTTTGTCAAGCTTATTGTCAAAACTATAAGTCTTGATTTCTAGTCTACTTATAGCTATGTCTCGTATTAGGATAGAATGTATGGTTGAGATTTAGACTTCATGGCGTTCATCGATTAAAGATGAAGAACTACTAAGGGGAGCTTGTGGAACTTCATCAACAAAAGGTATGTGGATACTGGAACTCATCTATCACTCAGAAGTCTATTCTATTATATCTCCAATTGAGACAAAGTCGTATAGCTATATAGACTTTACATTATACACATTTGATATTTCGAGCTGAGTTTAACTCGCTTATATCTTTCTCGAAATATGTGTTGGAAAGCTTTTTGCTTTAACTACGTTCATCATTATTCTTGACGAAAGTCAAAAGATGATCATATGAAAATCACCTGGTAACATCTTACATGATTTGTGTGAGACAGTCATTTGATGTAGACTCGGAATTTTTCGTATTGATCATTCGATCACTTGAAAATTGCTTATAAGCTAATAGTTTATGTGAGACAAATATTGTCGTCTTGTAAGAATGTTTCAATGATTGAAACAGGAGTTAAGACAACTATTTTCGTCTTGTAAGAATGTTTCAATGATTGAATGTTTCATGTCTGGATACATTACGGTTTATGTACTAAGTGTGCGAATTGTTTTGATAGAATTCAGGACCGGAAGTTAAGTTTGCATACCCGTTCGCAAACTTATTCAACTGTTTAAGTCAGGGTACTTAAGTTTGCATACCCATTCGCAAACTGATTTAACTATTGAATTCCGGGAACCAAGTTTGCGCACCCGTTCGCAAACAGTTTCAACTGAGTTCGGTCTGGAGCTAAAGTTTGCATACCCGTTTTCAAACTGTCGGCTTGTGACCAATGTCCGGAACTTAAATTTGTGTACCCGTTTGCAAAAGTGGTTCAAGTTCTAAAATCGGGTAAGTATGATTTCATACTCATGAAAAAATACATTTATATATTAAGGAACGCAATCTTTACAAACCGTGGCTAAAATGTTCATGAACTGATTCTTTTGAATCAATCCGATTTTTTTCAATTGTGTCTTGTATACTTCTATGAGAATATAAACAATTGAACAACTCAATGAGTAACACAATTATATTCATTTTATTATCAATTGATCTAGAAGTGTTAAGATGAACATGGTTAATACAAAAGTGTTCATATGGCTAACTTCAGTTAATTGTTATTGAGCCAACTCAATATACACGTTTAGGTACGGTTACCCATATCTAAATGAAGGTATATTTCATTTTTATGTAACAAGCAATGAAGATATATTTCATTTGTATGTAACAAGCTAAGACCATTTGTATGCAGCGGCTTAATACTGTGTGGTGTTCAAATCTGGACTACGTCACGGGGTTTTTCTGTATTTGCGGTTTCCTCGTTAACAAAACTTCTGGTGTCTGTGTTATTTCTTCTCCGCATTATATTTTCTATATAATTGAAATATCACAGATTGTGTGTAGTTCAATCAATTGGTAAATCCAACCTTTGGTTGTTGATTGAAATTAATTGACACTTGAAGATTGGTCTTTGATACCGTTCAAGTTGCTTCTCATAATAATCAGGTTCACGGATTTCTATCTATTTGATTTGCTGATTACATTGAGAAACAGAGATATAACTCTTGGATATATTTTCCTTGATTGAGTCTGACTGTCTAATTGATTCTCTTGGAATTATATTGGAGTTAGTCCATATAGATTTCCTAAACGAAATATTGGGTGTGGTTGTTAGACCCTCGCCTTTTCAATTGGTATCAGAGCAGGCAAACCCGTTTAAGACCTCATAAGTTTGTGTTTGTAGCAATCTAACTATATGTACATAAATATCATCTCTACAAATGTACCGCCAGTCTTCGATGGCTCAAATTACGTATAGTGAAAAATTAATATGCGTGCCTTTCTACAAGCACGTGATTTTCAATCATGGGTTCGTGTAGTTAGTGGCTATGATCCTCCGGTTGTTACAGAAGGCGATGTAACTGTTCCAAAGGATATTGGTGCATTTAATCCTGTCGAGATTCTCGCTGTAAAGCAAAATTCTGACAGATTAAATGTTATCATCCATGCCATTACCCTAGATCTTCAGCATCATGTGACTACGTGCACTAAGTCTAAAGATGCTTGAGATATCTTAGAAACTGTATTCGAAGGAAATTCCTTTGAGAAAGAAGCTAGGCTTCAGAACCTAAATCCTGATTGGGAAAACCTTTGTCAAAATGCGGGGGTCTAACAACCACACCCAACAATTCGTTTGGAAATCTCAAAGGACTTACTCCAATACACTTTCTAGAGAATCAACTAGACAGTCAGACTCAATCTAGAATAAAGTATATCAAATAGTTTAATACCTCTAACTCTTAATTTAATCTGCAATCAGCATATAGAAATCTGCAAGTCCGATTGAACATAAGAGGAATTACTTGAACGGTACCAAAGACCAATTTTCAAGTGTCAATCAATATAAATCAACAACCAAAGGTTGTATACTCTAATTGATTGATCTTAACGCACAACCTGTGATATTTCAATTATATAACAAAATATAATGCGAAAAATAAATAACACAGACACCAGAATTTTGTTGACGAGGAAACCGCAAACGCAGAAAAACCCCGGGACCTAGTCCAGTTTGAACACCACACTGTATTAAGCCGCTACAGACACTAGCCTACTACCAATTAACTTCGGACTGGACTGTAGTTGAACCCTAATCAATCTCACACTGATTCAAGGTACAGTTGCGCTCCTTGCGTCTCTGATCCCAACATGATACTAAGCACTTGATTCACTTAGCTGATCTCACCCACAACTAAGTGTTGCTACGACCCAAAGTCGAAGACTTTAATAAACAAATATGTATCACATAGAAAAGTCTATAGGATTGAATAAATCTGTCTCCCACAGAAATACCTAAGAGTTTTTGTTTCGTCGTTTGATAAATCAAGGTGAACAGGAACCAATTGATAAACCAGACTTATATTCCCAAAAAACAACCTAGTATTATCAATCACCTCACAATAAACTTAATTGACTAGTGAAACAAATTATTGTGGAATCACAAACTATGAGACGAAGGTGTTTGTGACTACTTTTATATCTTGCCTACCAGAGATATAAATTTCAAGCCATTTTTACGATTGCACTCAATCACAATAGAAACAGCAAGATCAGATCACGCAATTATAAAGAGAATAGTTGGGTCTGGCTTCACAATCCCAATGAAGTCTTCAAGTCGTTAACCTACAGGGTCTCGAGAAGAAACCTAAGGTTAAAGGAGAATTGACTCTAGTTATGCAACTAGTAACACACATGAGGTGCAAGGATTAGGTTTCCTAGTTGCTAGAGTTCTCCTTTATATAATATTTAAATCAGGGTTTGCAATCCAAGTTACTTTGATAACAAAGCATTCAATATTCACCGTTAGATGAAAAACCTGATTCAACCAAGCTAATATCTTTCAACCGTTAGATCGAACTTAGCTTGTTACACACAAATGAAATGTACCCTCATTTAGGTTTATGTAACTGTACCCAAACGTGTACATCATGTTGGTTCACAAATAGTTAACCGAGGTTAGCCATATGATTACTCTCATATCAACCTTATTCATCTTAACCATAACTAGTTCAAATGACTCAAATGAAACTAGTTAAAGAGTTGTTCAATTGCTATATTCTCATGGATTTATAAAAGAACACAATTGAAGAAAAATCGGTTTGATTCACTCGAGTCAATACATGAACATTATAGCCACGGTTTGCAAAGATTGCATTCCTTATTGATAAATGTTTAAGTTCATGTATAACCGATTTTAGAAGGTAACCACTTAAGTACGCATACTTAAGTAACCTGTTTTTTGAATTTGGTTTTTCAAAACTCAGCAGAAATTCAATGACGTGAACTTTCCGCCAGTACGCGTACTTAGGTAACTGAATGAGTTGGTTTTGAGAATCCAATATCATCCGAAATTCACGGACGTGAACTTCCGCCAGTATGCATACGGGTACGCATACTTATCCAGTCTCCTTCAACCATTTTGTATACACACAAGTATGCATACTTTAGGTTCCCGGTTTTGGATTTATACACAAATGTGCAAACACACTCTATGCTTATATCCAAATAAGGTTACACGATTCTAAACTGTTTATTTCAATCATTGAAACATTCTTCTATAATGACAATAGCCGTTTTCACACACTATTAGCATCAAAGCAATTTTCAAGATATTGAAATAATCATTGTCGAAACATTCCAAGTCTTACACCAAATGATTGTATCACATAAATCATGTAAGATGTTACTCGGCAATTTTCTCATGATATAAGATGAACTTGGTCGAAGCGAAAGCTTACCAACACATATTTCGAGAAATACGTAAGCGAGGTATACTTAGCTCGAAATCTCAAATGTGTATATAGAAAACTATATCGTAATACGACTTATGTCTCAATATAGGAGATAGAGTAGAAATAGAATTTCCAAGTGATAGATGAGTTTAAGTCTCCACATACCTTTTGTCGATGAAGTTACACAAGCTCTCCTTAGTAGTTCTCGTCTTCAAGTGATGAACGCCGTGAAGTCTAAGCTCAACTACACAAACTATGTTTTAGTCTGAGACATCTATAAATATACTAGAAATCAAGACTTATAGTTTTGATCACTAACATTGACAAACATGCTTGAGATAGCAACGCATACTAGTTCGACCGAGCAGTGCTCTAACAATCTCCCCCTTTGTCAATTTTAGTGACTAAACTATCAATACATATGGATTACAAAATAAATAAAAATTGTAGCTTCTAATCCAAATGCTTGATTTCCTTGGCATCTTCAACATGACTCGAAATATTCGTCCCTTCCAAGTACTCCAATGATTCCAAAGGTTGTAAGTTTAGCACCTTTGTTAGTTGAAGATCCGAAGCGATAACAATGAGAAAAGAAATGCTCTCAATCATTATTATATGGTGTCATAGTATTATTACACAGCATCAAAGTTCAATTGTATCACAACTTTGACAATAACACTATGGTGATATGTATCACTCCCCCTTAGTCAATACTTCATCTCACCATGAAAACCACTCCCCCTTACGTAATGATCCGTAACCATATGTATTTGTAGTATCGCACAATACATTAATTCTCCCCCTTTTTATCAATATAAATTGGCAAAGTTACGAAAACTAGTGGGATCCTCATGAAATTTTCATAGAGATACTTCATGACCAAAAGAAAATACCATATCAACTTATTTAGATGCCATCATAAAGCCGAAGCTAAATGCATTCATCAAGGAGTTTATAAAGATACAAGATAACCCCCCCTATAATATTCCATAGCCGCACTCCCCACAAAGATTTGGCAATTAAGCACAAGTTCAAAAAGAACTCTTCCCCATAAAATGTCATTCCCTAAAGAACAACAAAGGCAACCTTACTTTCACAAGAAAAGAAGGATTTCTTTGGACATAACCAAATCACATGAAAACATGAATTTGAATCAAAAGTATTCAATTGAATTAACCACAAGAGAACCAATAATTAATCCAATCGAAATGCACAACTAAATTAACCACAAGAAAACCCATGATTAATTCAATCGGAATTACACAACTAAATTAACCACAAGAAAGTGATCAATTCAATTGGTCATGCTCGTCATAAGAGAACTTACGGAGCAACAACTAAACTGACCACAAGAGAATGATCAATTCAATTGGCCATGCTCAAACATAAGAAAACTTATGGAGCAACACAGTATATGCACAAAAATGCGGATTGGAGATTGACCAATACTGCGGTTTAGACAATGATTCATTATATTTTTGATCACTATTTTCACAATGACATGTAATAGACTTAATCCTTGTAGACAAAAGCTTTATCCTTTCTTTCATCAAAATAATGACATAAAAGGCTTTAACTTTTGTAATGTCAAAAGTTCATTCTATCTTCTATCAATACTTTCATACCGACATAATAGAGATAACTTTTGAACAAATATGGGATAGTCACAGGTTCGCGGACGTAAACAACATGTCCCGTAACAATTTGCAATATATAAAATCATAAAGATAAAATTGTAAAAATCATCTTCCAAAAAACTTAGAATTTAAATAAATAAATCTAAAAACATTGAAGATGAAAATCGTTGGACATAACTATGTGTACTCACAATAATGGCTATTCCAAACCCTAGTTATTCTTCTAAAAACATAAGAAATAAATTCTCAAAAGAAGATTTACTAAACATTGAGACCTCTGAAGAATTATTTATCGTCCCCGAACTCCTTGTCGTCAACAACCATGGGAACATAAGGTTCATGGAGAAAGGAGTCAATTCCAACAAACCTTCTAGGTTGATGATGTCGAACCAGGGCCTTCTGAATTTAGAGAGTTCTCATAACAAAAGCCTTTATTTGCTGAATCTCCTTCCTTGGTTCCTTCAACTCTTCAAGAACATCAGAAAACTTCTAAGAATTTGAAGGAGCAGCTCTTGGCTTCCTCACATTCCTTCTTTTTATTTTCAAAGTTGGAGGTAACAAAGATTTTTCTTTTTCCTTCATGATTGATGGCTTAACAATCATATTAACATCTTTTCCATCAGAGCACATGATGCTTGGAGTATCCATACGTGTATGGGTTTGTGAGAGGAAATCACAGTTTAAACTCAACATGCAGTCTCAAGATAAAAAGAGTTTCAGAGAAGGAAAAAGGAATGTAGGGTTACAGAACCTTTTAACCACACAGGTTCATGCACACACAATTCACGACCCTAAAGAGAGTAGAATTGTCGAGAATAACCCTCTTTTATTGAATACACAGGGAAGTCTCTTCCAATATCAATTGAAAAGAAAGAATTCCAAATTTGCAAACCAAATAAAAAACCAAAAAAAAAAACTTTTCTTTTCTTAAAGCCTGAGGTGTGCACAATCTTGTCTCTTTTGATCAGGAACATGAGACAAGATGCACCAAAGCAACACATTTAAGTTGTGCTGCGGTGAACAACAATTTGTCCACCATAACCTTTTTGAAAGGAATTCATAGAACCCTGTCTATCAAAATGTTTATACCAAACTATCTTTTCTAATGGTCTTGTCTTATCTTTGGAAACTAACTTCTTCGAAGAGGATAAAATCTTACATACCTCAGTGGTTTTTTGAACAAGTTTAAGCTTGTTTGCTAGGCGATTTGCTCTTCATTGAAGTTTCTTGACATGTCTCATCTTGTGTTTATATTTGAAACACTTTGAAAGTTCATGACCCTTGAGTGAACAATAAGAGAATGTCAATGGATAAGATGATTCAGACGCCTGAGATGTGCAAGCTGCTAGGCACAGAGTGGAACCTGAAAAATCAGACAGAGAGTTTCCAACATGAAGGTCAATTTTTTCTTCCAAATTAGTTGAGTTTTCTTCTGGAAGAATATCAAGATTGATGTAGTATTGTTACAATTATCAAAATCGATATCTTCACAAAGAAGTGCAACACTCGATTTTTCGTCTTCATTGGAATCATAGTGATCAGACATTTCATCAAGAGTTGCAGCAAGACCTTTGTTTCTAGTGTATTTTCTACGATTCGGACACTCATTTGCAAAATAAACAAAACCTTTACACTTAAAGCACTGTGGCATATCCTCGTCAGCATCCTTGTTTTTAGGAGGAATGCGATTGTGAGGTTTAACTGACGACCTAGGTTTGTCTCTGGAAAACCGTTTACTTCTCTTCAATTAAAGATCCCTAAATTGTCTTGTGATCATAGAGACTGGTTTGTCAAGATCTTCATCTGATGAATCAGTCTCAGAAAGATCATTCTTAGAGACATAAACACTTTTACTTTTTTCAAGTAATTTAGTGTTCCTTTGTGCTTTGAAGGAAACATCCTTTCTAATTTTGGATGTATGCTCATGATCAAAGATCTTTAGCTTCCCAACCAACGTATTTCTGGAGAGAGCATCAAGGTTATTTCCTTCAACGATAGAATGCTTCTTAGAATCGTATATAAATGGCAGCGATCTGAGAATTTTCATCACAATATCCTTTTCAGGAATAGTCTTACCCAATGCAAAGATGCATTAACAATTTCAGAAAATTTGTGATTAAACTCATCAAATGAATCTTCATCTGCCATACGAAGGTTTTCCCAATCGGAATTTAGGTTTTGAAGCCTGGCTTCCTTTTCACTGGTATTTCCTTCGAATACGGTTTCTAAGATATCCCAAGCATATTTAGACCGAGTGCATGTAGTCACATGGTGCTGAAGATCTGGGGTAATAGCATGTATGATGGCATTCAAACCGTCAGAGTTTTGCTTTGCAGCAAGTATCTCGGCAGCATCATATGCACCGATGTTCTTTAGAACGGTTACATTACCTATCTCCACAACGGGAGCCTCATAGCCATTAAATACATAAACCCATGATTGAAAATCACGCGCTTGAATAAAAGCACGCATAACAATTTTCTACCACAAGTAATTTGAGCCATCGAAGACTGGTGGTACGTTTATAGAGATAACACCTCTGTCCATATCAGATCGCTACAAACACAGACTTGTAAGGTATTTAACGTGTTTGACTGCTCTGATACCAATTGAAAATGCGGGGATCTAACAACCACACCCAACAATTCGTTTGGAAATCTGAGAGGACTTACTCCAATACACTTTCTAGAGAATCAACTAGACAGTCAGACTCAATCTAGAATAAAGTATATCAAAGAATTTAATATCTCTAACTCTTAATTCAATCTGCAATCAGCAAATAGAAATCTGCAAGCCCGATTGAATATAAGAGGAATTACTTGAATGGTACCAAAGACCAATGTTCAAGTGTCAATCAATGTAAATCAACAACCAAAGGTTGGATATTCTAATTGATCGATCTTAACGCACAACCTGTGATATTTTAATTATATAACAAAATATAATGCGGAAAAGAAATAACACATACACCAGAATTTTGTTAACGAGGAAACCGCAAATGCAAAAAAACCCCGGGGCCTAGTCCAGATTGAACACACACTGTATTAAGCCGCTACAGCCACTAGCCTACTACAAACTAACTTCGGTCTGGACTGTAGTTGAACCCCAATCAATCTCACACTGATCCAAGGTACAGTTATGCTCCTACGTCTCTGATCATAGCAGGATACTACGCACTTGATTCCCTTAGATGATCTCACGCACAACTAAGAGTTGCTACGACCCAAAGTCGAAGACTTGATAAACAAATCTGTATCACACAAAAAAGTCTATAGGATTGAATAAATTTGTCTCCCACAAAAATACCCAAGAGTTTTTGTTCCATCTTTTGATAAATCAAGGTGAACAGGAACCAATTGATAAACCAGTCTTATATTCCCGAAGAACAACCTAGTATTATCAATCACCTCACAATAAACTTAATCGACTAGCGAAACAAGTTATTGTGGAATCACAAACCATGAGACGAAGGTGTTTGTGACTACTTTTCTACCTTGCCTATCGGAGATATAAATCTCAAGCCAATTTTGCGATTGCACTCAATCACGATAGAAACATCAAGATCAGATCACGCAACTACAAAGAGAATAGTTGGGTCTGGCTTCACAATCCCAATGAAGTCTTCAAGTCGTTAACCTACAGGGTCTCGAGAAGAAACTTAAGGTTAAAGGAGAATTGACTCTAGTTATGAAACTAGTAACACACAGGAGGTGTGGGGATTAGGTTTCCCAGTTGCTAGAGTTCTCCTTTATATAGTTTTCAAATCAGGGTTTGCAATCCAAGTTACCTTGGTAACAAAGCATTCAACATTCACCGTTAGATGAAAAACCTGATTCAACCAAGCTAATATCTTTCAACCGTTAGATCGAACTTAGCTTGTTACACACAAATGAAATGTACCCTCATTTAGGTTTATGTAACCGTACCCAAACGTGTACATCATGTTGGTTTTCACAAATAGTTAACCGAGGTTAGCCATATGATTACTCTCATATTAACCTTATTCATCTTAAACATAACTAGTTCAAATGAATCAAATGAAACTAGTTAAAGAGTTGTTCAATTGCTATATTCTCATGGATTTATACAACACAATTGAAGCAAAATCGGTTTGATTCACTCGAATCAATACATGAACATTATAGCCACGGTTTGCAAAGATTGCATTCCTTGTTGATAAATGTTTAAGTTTATGTACAACCGATTTTAGAAGGTAGCCACTTAAGTACGCGTACTTAAGTAACCGGTTTTTTGAGTTTGGTTTTTCAAAACTCAGCAGAAATTCACGGATGAACTTTCCTCCCGTACACGTACTTAGGTAACTAAATGATTTGGTTTTGAAAATCCAACATCAGCAGAAATTCACGAACGTGAACTTCCGCCAGTATGCGTAAGGGTGCGCATACTTATCCAGTCTCCTTCAACCATTTTGTATACACACAAGTATGCATACTTTAGGTTCCCGGTTTTGGACTTATACACAAATGTGCGAACATACTCTATGATTATATCCAAAGAAGGTTACACGATTCTAAACTCTTTATTTCAATCATTGAAACATTCTTCTATAATGACAATAGTCGTTTTCATACATTATTAGTATCAAATCAATTTTCAAGATATTGAAATAATCATTATCGAAACATTCCAAGTCTTACACCAAATGATTGTATAACACAAACCATGTAAGATGTTACTCGGAAATTTTCTCATGATATAAGATGAACTTGGTCGAAGCGAAAGCTTACCAACACATATTTCGAGAAATATTTAAACGAGATATACTCAGATTGAAATCTCAAATGTGTATATAGAAAACTGTATCGTAATACGACTTATGTCTCAATATAGGAGATAGAGTAGAAATAGACTTTCCAAGTGATAGATGAGTTTAAGTCTCCACATACCTTTTGTCGATGAAGTTCCACAAGCTCTCCTTAGTAGTTATTCATCTTCAAGTGATAAACGCCGTGAAGTCTAAGCTCAACTACACAAATTATGTTCTAGTCCGAGACATCTATAAATAGGGTAGAAATCAAGACTTATAGTTTTGATCACTAACATTGACAAACATGCTTGATATAGAAACGCATGCGAGTTCGACCGAGCAGTGCTCTAACACTTTGTATGGCTGATGAAGATTCATTTGATGAGTTTAATCACATAATGTATGAAATTGTTAATGCATCTTTTCCATTGGGTAAGGATATTCATGAAAAGGACATTTTGATGAAAATTCTCAGATCATTTCCAGCTCGATACGATTCTAAGAAACATGACATCGTTGAAGGAAATAACATTGATACACTTTCCAGAATTGCTCTTGTTGGGAAGTTAAAGATCTTTGATCATGAGCATACATCCAAATCTGGAAAGGATATTGCTTTCAAAGCACAAAAGAACACTAAATTGCTTGACAAAAGTAAAAGTGTTGGCACCTCTGTGTTGATCCTATTGAGACTGATTCATCAGATGAAGATCTTGACAACTGAGTCTCACTGATCACAAGGAAGTTTAGTGATAAGTGCTTAATTTACATGATTTTAGTGTCCATTCATACTTGTTTTATCTATATTTCTTGCATTCTATGTTGTATTACTCTTGTTTTCTCTCATATTTGTTTATTTATGTGAATCATCCAAAAGGAGTGAAAATTGCTACAAAAGTGCTAAGGAGTGGAGTTTACAAATGAGGACCAAAAGAAATGTGTTCAAATACAAACTTTTTCACCTCTATCTTTAATATAATTTAATTACGAAAAGAACGCAAAAAGAATGAGGTCATTCCGACATCGGACGAAGAAGTTGTGGGCAAAACAAGACTAGAAGATTTGAAGTTACAGTGAAAGGTTCAGTTTTTTTTTATTACCTAGATTCGGATGATAACTCTCCACCACTTTTGAGACGAACCTGACACTCATCTGGAGCAAAAATAACTTGTTAGGTTCGTCCAAAGAAGTCCATACACGTTTGAGTCGAACCTGACAACTTCCTGGGACACTTTTGACGCGTTTTTGACCCCGTTTTCGATAATACTCGGGCCCGGAAGGATTTTGAAGACCTAATTTCGTGAGCACTATATAAAGACACCTCTTAAACATTAAGAAATATATATTTTACACAACTTTGCAAGTCTTGGAGAGGAGGAGCAACATAACGGAGGAAAAGTTAGGGTTTCGGAACGGTTCATCAATCATAACGATTTCTTCTCTAGTTTATCAAATGTATAACATGGATTTACTACCTCCATGAGTAGCTAAACCTATACTTGATTGAGGATGAATTCTAAGTACTATATATGATTTGATTTAGTATATGAATCTGTTTTGAATTCTTCATATGATTATCGTTTGTGTTTATTATTAAGAATGAATATGATTGGTTGATAGATTGTTTAGGTGGCCAAATGAATATTTTTATTAACTCAATCGCTAGTAAGGGTTAGGATATCCGTAATTTTTGAATAATTTCTTACACAAGTATAAAACGTGAGACCTTGCGGAGGAATTCCGTAAACCAATCGCGTGTAAACACAACACTAGCAAGTAGACCGAGCGTACTGAGTCTAAATACTAGGATTAAACCTAAATTCACATACCATAAAGAATTCGACTGAATTACATCTTGTAAGCGTACCTCAAGGTGGTTCAGACGGATAGACTCTGGCGACTAAGCGTACCTGTTGTCCAGTGGCTCAAGGGATTTTGGAGATAGCTAAGCGTACCTGTTATCTTACGGTTTGTGATAATCTATGATTAATGATGAATGGATGAATACACTACTTTGATGAATATTTAGTTGAGAAGAAGGATTCCTCGATCACCTCTCTCTATATTGCTTACAACTTAATCTTTTAATTGCTTTGTTTATTTACTTTGAAATATAAAACCAAAACCCCCCTTTTGTGACCTTTTTGAGAACTAAAACTCCCTGCTCTTCGTGGAAACGACCTTGACTTCCATTATATTATTTATAATTGAGTGGAAATAAGATCACTAATTTGATTGCACACACGACACGTATCAAATTTTGGCGTCGCTGTCGGGGAGCAGTCAGTATCTTTAGTTGTTTCTTTTAGGTTTATTTTGTTTTTAGATTTTCTTTTTATTTTTTAACTTTGTTTTCTAGATTTTTGTTTTAGGTAGTTATTCCCTGTCATAGAAGGATTGGAATTACCCAATGTGCGAAATTCAAACTCGCAAGGGAACGGTGCTACAAGCACGTCCACAGTTGCAAGAAGAACCTTCTACATTAACAATAGTGAACGAAGGTGCCAATCCTCCACCACCTCCACCTGTGGAGAGGAACTTAGGAGAGTTGACATCTCAATGCTTAGATTCACAACCACTGTGCATTACAATCACTAACCCAGTGGAGCTGAAGTCGAATCTACTTCATCATCTACCGAAGGTTAAGGGACATCCTGGTGAGGATCTGAACCGTCATCTTCAAGTATTTCAACACAAGATGACAAGTTTAAGGCAAGGAATCGGAGACAGAGATATGGATATGCTACAAGATTTTTCATTCTCATTAACAGACTTAGCAGAAGAATGGTTGTATTATCTTCCTCCAGGAGTGTTACAATATCGACTGAGATGAAAAAGCTATTTCTGAGAAGTACTTTCCTGCTTCTAAGGCGGCGGCTGCTCGTAAAGAGATTAGTGGCATTTTACAAATTACTGGGGAGTCTCTTTATGAATATTGGGAGAGGTACAAAAGATTGGTGGCAATATGCCCACATCACAACATATCACTAGCACTCATCATTCAATAATTCTATGAAGGATTTCTTCCGGAATACAGGTACTTGATTGATGCAGCCGCTGGTGGTTCACTCACTAAGAAGAAAATCTCGCAAGAAACTAGTCTGATTGAGAGTATGGCCTCAAATGGACAACAATTGTATACAAGGCACGACTCAAATGTTAGAAGAGTTAGCGAGATGGGAGAATCTCCAAATACAGAGTACTGGTTAAGCACCATTGAAAAGGCAATTCATCGTATAACTTCGGTAGTTGCTCCACCATATGAAGAGGAGGCCGAGGTAAATGCTTTATTCCCTAATCAGAGGCCAAGGTATGATCCATACTCAAATACTTATAACCCTGGTTGGAAAGATCATCCTAATTTCAGTTATGCTAACAAGCAAGCAGTAGCTCCAAATCCATATGCAAGACAAGGTGGTTTTCAACAACACTTTCAGCAACCACAACATGTTAAAGAGCAGGGGACTTCTATCAATGATAAGTTCAACATGCTAATGAAAAGCATGCAGGGTATCGCATCTACAACACAGAGTCTAAAGTAAATGGTTCGACAAAATCACCAGCAACATAAAATAGCCATTAAGGACTTAAGGATGCAGATGGGACAATTGGCTACGGATGTGAATTTACTAAAGGCACAAAAATCAACAAAATTGCCATCACAACCTTTTGTGAACCCAATATAGCACGCTAATGCGATAACTCTAAGAAGTGGGAGGCAAGTTGAAGGGCGAAACAACAAGAGGAGGTTAGTAATGACATCGAAAAGGAAGTAGAGGTGGAGACCGTCCCAAAGAAAAAGCCAACCTCAACCGGCCAACCTAAAGACACGGTTCCCA
This sequence comes from Papaver somniferum, assembly GCF_003573695.1. NCBI lineage: Eukaryota > Viridiplantae > Streptophyta > Magnoliopsida > Ranunculales > Papaveraceae > Papaver > Papaver somniferum. The sequence goes on from NC_039360.1 coordinate 71,908,735, forward strand.
CTTTTACCATACCACCTCCTTTCCCTAGTCGTTTTTCCAAGTCAAAGAAGCAAGCTCAAGACAAGGAGATCATGTATATTTTCAGCAAGATACAAATCAACATTCCATTTATTGAGGCCATCAAAACAGTACCCAGGTATGCTAAGGTTTTGAAGGATTTGTGCACAAGGAAGGATAAGTTGATTGCCAACGAGATCACTAAGGTGGGAGAAAGTGCTACATCTATGTTACCAAAAAATATGCCTGCAAAGTGTGAAGATCCGGGTGGCTTCACAGTACCAATTACTATTGGTAACCGACGATTTGAGCGTGCTTTGCTTGATTTGGGAGCATCCATAAGTGTTATGTCAGTCGATATTTATGATTCTTTGAATCTTGGACCTTTAAAAGATACAAGGATTACTATTCAATTAGCAAACAAGTCAAATATACATCCTAAGGGAGTCGTGGAGGATGTGTTAGTTCAAGTGAATCAGTTAATCTTTCCGGTTGATTTTTACATTGTGGATATACAAAATGGAGATAATTGTTCATCTACTTCGTTACTTCTTGGGAGACCATTTATGAAAACAGCAAAGACGAAGATTTATGTGGACAATGGTACACTCACTATGGAATTTGATAAGGAGATCATTCTCTTCAACATATTTGAGGCCATGTGTTATCCTAGTGATGTGCACTCCGCTTTCTCTATTGATGTTATTGATTCGTTAGCACAACAAATGTTTGATTTGAGCAATGAAGATAAACTTGGAGTTGTGTTGCGAAATAGCATTGATTTGGACGTTTATGGGCAGCCGAATTTGGACATCGAATTAGTTAAAGAGCTAGTGGATATGTGTGGTGCTTTAATAGCATTACAAGAAGCTAAAACGGGTAATATCTCTTATATTTCTTTACCCGTGACTAATGAGGTTCCTTTACCTTCTATTGTTCAGACACCTAAACTAGAATTGAAGCCTCTTCACGGTCACTTAAAGTATGCCCACTTGGGTGACAAAGAGGAGCTTCCAGTGATTATTGCAAAGAATCTCACTACCATACAAGAAGAACGTCTACTTCGGGTTCTGAAAGAGCACAAAACGGGCATTGGTTGGACTACTGCTGACATCAAAGGCATTGGTCCATCAATGTGCATGCATAAGATCCTTATGGAAGATGATAGTAAGCCGGTACGTGATGCTCAGCGTAGGCTTAACGCGCTCAATGATGGAGGTCGTAAAGAAAGAGATCCTCAAATTGCTAAGTGTGGGGATAATTTACCCAATTTCTGATAGCAAATGGGTTAGTCTGGTACAAGTGGTGCCTAAGAAATCGGGTGTCATGGTTGTTAGAAATCAGGATGAAGAACTTGTTCCTACAAGAGTTCAAACGGTATGGAGAGTGTGCATAGACTACCGAAAGCTTAATGTCGCAACAAGAAATGATCACTTTCATTTGCCTTGCATTGATCAAATGCTAGAGAGGTTTGTGGGACATTCACATTATTGATTTTTGGATGGTTATTCGGGGTATAATCAGATCGTTATTGCACCGGGGGATCAATAGAAGACTACTTTTACTTGTCCTTTTGGTACGTTTGCCTATAGACGGATGTCGTTTGGTCTTTGCAATGCGCCCGCCACTTTTCAGAGATGTATGGTTAGTATATTTTCTGACTACGTGGAATGCATCATTGAGGTATTTATGGATGATTTTAGTGTTTATGGAAAATCATTTGATATTTGTTTATAAAATATTGAACTTGTACTAAAAAGATGCATAGACACTAATCTTGTTTTAAATTGGGATAAATGCCACTTTATGGTAAACCATGGTATAGTGCTAGGTCACATCGTGTATTCCCGAGGGCTCGAAGTCGACAAAGAAAAGATAAACCTAATAAGGAACTTACAATACCCCACTTAGGTGAGGGAGATTCGCTCGTTTCTTGGTCATGCAGCTTTTTACAGGCGGTTTATCAAAGATTTCTCCAAAATCTCAATGCCGATGTGCAAATTGTTGCAAAAAGAGTTTGCTTTTGACTTCAACAAGGAGTGCAAGGAAGCCTTTAATAAATTGAAAGAATTGTTGACAATTGCGCCGATTATCAAGTCACAGGATTGGAGTTTGCCATTTGGATTGATGTGTGATGCAAGTGACTACGCAGTTGGAGCTGTTTGGGGTTGAAGAGTGGAAAAGATGTCCCATATGATTTATTATGCATCTAGGACCTTAAATGATGCTCAAATCAATTACTCTACCACCGAGAAAGAGTTGTAGGCTGTAGTGTCTGCGTTAGAAAATTTTAGATCATATTTGGTGGGTGCAAAAGTGGTTGTATATTCCGATCATGCAGCACTTAGGTATCTACTTAAGAAGAAAGAAGCTAAGCCGAGACTTATACGGTGGATTTTGTTGTTGCAAGAATTTGATTATGAAAATAAGGATAAGAGAGGTGTTGAGAATACGCTTGCGTATCATCTCAGTAGACTTGTTGTTTCCGAAGAAGAACTTCCTTTATAAGATCGTTTTTCAGACGAAAAACTTTGCTCGATTGAAGATTCAACACCTTGGTACGCTGATATAGTGAACTACTTGGTTACAAGGCAAGTACCTAGTACAATGTCTAATTTCCAAAAGTTGAATCTTAAGAAGATAGCCAAGCAGTATGTGTGGGATGATCCCTACTTGTAGAAATATGGTTCAGATCAAATTATCCGCGGGTGAGTACCTAACTCTGAATTTTAATCCATCCTTACTTTTTGCCATACTTATGCATGTGGTGGTCATTTTGGTTCTAAACGTACCGCTCTCCAAGTCCTCGAGAGTGGATTTTATTGGCCCACCTTATTTAAGGATGCATATATCTTTTGTAAATCTTGTGATAGATGTCAGTGTACGGGAAATCTAGGTGCTCGAAATCAAATGCCACTCACACCGATTCTTGCTGTAAAGATTTTCGATGTGTGGGGAATAAATTTTATGGCCCTTTTGTTAATTCGAATGGAAAATTTTATATACTTCTTGCTGTGGATTATGTTTCGAAATGGGTGGAAGCTAAAGCCATCCCTACTAATGATTCCCAAGTTGTTTGTGAGTTTGTGAAGGAATATATTTTCTCTAGACATGGTACACCAAGAGTGGTTATCAGTGATGGAGGCTCGCACTTCAAGAAATCCTTTCATGCTCTTCTCAAGAAGTACAACATAACTCACAATATTGGTATGTTGTATCACCCACAAACTAGTGGGCAAGCTGAACTTTCATATCGTGAGATCAAATCCATTTTGGAGAAAACCGTTAACACTACATGGAAAGATTGGAGTTTTAGACTCAACGATGCAGTTTGGGCGTATAGAACTGTTAGAGCACTGCTCGGTCGAACTCGCAAGCGTTGCTATCTCAAGCTTGTTTGTCAAGTTTAGTTGCCAAAACTATAAGTCTTGATTTCTAGTCTACTTATATCTAAGTCTCGGACTAGGATAGAAAGTGTAGTTGAGCTCTAGACTCCACGACGTTCATCATACAAAGACGAAGAACTACTCAAGGAGCTGGTGGAACTTCATCGACTAAAAGGTATGTGGAGACTTGAACTTATCTATCGCTCAAAACTCCATCTACTCTATTTCCTATCTTGAGAAAAAAGTCGTATTACTATATAGACTTCGATTATACACATTTTCTATTTCGAGACGAGTTTATCTCGCTTATCTATTTCTCGAAATATGTGTTGGTAAGCTTTCGCTTTGGCCAAGTTCATCTTTACTAGTGAAGAAAGTCATATTAGTTTCAACCACTTGAAAATCGCTTTGACGAAAAATAGTTCGTGAACAACAACTATATAACGTTCTCTAAGAATGTTTCAATGATTGAAATGAGAGTTTAGAATATGTAACCATCTTTGATATAAGCATATAGTGTGTTCGCACATTAGTGTATAAGTCCAAAACCGGGAACCAAATGTATGCATACTTGTGTGTGTACTAAATGGTTGATGGAGACTGGGTAAGTATGTGTACCTGTACGCAGACTGGCGAAAGTTCACGACCGTGAATTTCTGCTGAGTTTGGAAATCAAAACCAACTCAACCTGGTTACCAAAGTATGCGTACCTGTACGCATACTAGCGGAAAGTTCATGTCCGTGAATTTCTTATGAGTTTGAAAACTAAAACAAACTCAAATCCAATTACTTAAGTGCGCATACCCGTACGCATACTTAAGTGTGTTACTTTCTAAAATTGATTTGTTCGGGAACTAAAATATTTATATATTAAGGAATGCAATTTGCAAACCGTGGCTATAATGTTCACGGATCGATTCGAGCGAATCAAAACCAATTTTGCTTCGAGTGTGTCTTGTATACTTCTATAAGATCTAAGCAATTGAACAACTCTCTAACTAGTTATTTTGAGTCATTTGAACTAGTTATGGTGAAGATGAATATGGTTGATATGAAAGTGCTCATATGGCTAACCATTTGGTTAACTACTGTTGAACCAACTAGGTGTACACGTTTAGGTACGGTTACACAAACCTAAATGAACGTGCATTTCATTTGTGTATAACAAGCTAATTTCGATCTAACGGTTGAAAGATATTATCTTGAATCTAATCAGGTTTTCATCTAACGGTGAATATTGAATGCTTTGTTACCAAGGTAGGATTGATTGCAAACCCTGATTTGAAGACTATATAAAGGAGAACTCTAACAACTGGGAAAACTAATCTCCACACCTCCTGTGTGATACTAGTTGTATAATCTAGAGTCGATTCTCCTTTAACCTTAGGTTTCTTCTCGAGACCCTGTAGGTTAACGAATTGAAGACTTCATTGGGATTGTGAAGCCAGACCCAACTATCTTCTCTGTAGTTGTGTGATCTGATCTTGTTGTTTCTATCGTATTGAGTACAATTTTAAGATTGGATTGAGATTAATTTCTCCGATAGGCAAGATACAAAAGTAGTCACAAACATCTTCGTTTCATCGTTTGTGATTCCACAATATCTAGTTTCGCCATCATACGATTATTGTGAGATGATTGATAATTTTAGGTTGTTCTTTGGGAATTAAGTCTGGGTTATTGATTGGTTCCTGTTCACCTTGATTTACCAAAAGACGGAACAAAACTCGTAGGTATTTCTGTAGGAGACAAATTTACCTATTACTGTAGACTTTTCTGTGTGATACATATTTGTTTATTAAAGTTTTCGACTTTGGGTCGCAGCAACTCTTAGTTGTGGGTGAGATCATCTAAGGGAATCAAGTGTGTAGTATCCTGCAGGGATCAGAGATGTAAGGAGCGCAATTGTACCTTGGATCAGTGTGAGATTGATTGGGGTTCAACTACAGTCCAGACCGAAGTTAGTTTGTAGTAGGCTAGTGTCTGTAGCGGCTTAATACAGTGTGTGTTCATTCTGGAATAGGTCCCGGGGTTTTTCTGCATTTGCGGTTTCCTCGTTAACAAAACTTTTGGTGTCTGTGTTATTTCTTTTCCGCATTATATTTTGTTATATAATTGAAATATCACAGGTTGTGCGTTGAATCGGTCAATTGGTAAATCTAACCTTTGGTTGTTGATTGAAATTGATTGATACTTGAACATTGGTCTTTGGTACCGTTCAAGTTAATTTCTCTTATATTCAATTAGACTCGCAGATTTCTATTTGCTTGAGCAAAGTATTAAATCGATAAATTGAGATATAACTCTTGATATACTATTTATAAGATTGAGTCTCACTGTCTAGTAGATTCTCTTAAAAGTATATTGGAGTTTGTCCATACAAATTGCTAAGAGAAATATTGGGTGTGGTTGTTAGACCCCGCTTTTTCAATAACGACATACAAAACACCGATTGGTATGTCTCCATATCGGTTGGTTTATGGAAAAGCTTGTCATCTTCTAGTTGAACTTGAGCACAAGGCTTATTGGGCGATAAAGATGTGCAACGTGGATTATGATAATGTGAGAAAACATAGAAAGTTACAACTCAATGAGCTAGAGGAGATACGTAATGATGCTTACGAGAGTTCTCGTATTTACAAGGAATAGGCGAAGTTTTTCCATGACAAGATGATTTCACGGAAAAGTTTTGATGTGGGACAAAAAGTTCTTTTATTCAATACTCGTCTTCGATTATTTCCTGGTAAGCTAAGGTCCAGATGGATTGGACCATGTGTTGTTACTAATGTTTTTCCTTCTGGTGCAGATGAGATCACTAGCATGAAAACTGGAATAATTTCAAAAGTCAACGACCATAGATTGAAGCCTTATTACGAAAACTTCTCTACGGAGAATGTTGATGTGATTGGACTTAGTGATTTACTCCCTCTGGAGGAGTAGTTTGGAGAATGCCAAGTCGGGTTGTGGACGTTAAACTAAGCGCTAAATGGGAGACAACCCATCGGTTTTGTATTTCTATCTTTTTATTCTATTTTTCTTAGATTTTCATTTCATATTTTGATTTCCCACCTTGATTTCACTTAGAATAAGTCAATTACATTGAGGACAATGTAAAGTTTAAGTGTGGGGGAGTGTTTGGATATTTTGCATATAGAGTTTTTAACTTTTTTGCATAAAAACCTCAAACTTGTAGAGATTCTAGAGTCACTAACATACTTCTAGGTATGTTTACATAGAGAATTCTGACCGACATAATAGAACTTGGAAGTGTTAGGGAACTACGGTCGGATTTCTTACTTGTTAGAGTGTTAAATAATGGATTTAATCATGTCGGTGATGCAAATGAGGAGCAGGGAGAAATGAATTATTAGAGTTGTTGATCAATCATTAGTGAAGACTACCTATTTTCAAATCAAGAGAGGCACAAGACCAAATTTTCTTTGTAGCTGACTAAAGAGCTTTCTTTTGAGTGTGTGTCACCGTACGTTAATTCCGGGTAGAATGGTGAGCTACCCAACCTCCCACCAATAGAAGCACTACTCTTTGATCTCTTGAGTGCTAATTTTGTCATAAGCGCCATCGCAAATGCATATGAAGCGGTACCAGTATACTTGTCATAAGCGCCATCGTAAAACAGCTTGAATGAACCAATACCTGGAAGCCAAACACGGACCTAAGAGAGAGAGAAAATAAAAAAAAAAAAAAATCTTTTTAGGGTTTTTTTAGTATGCGAAATTTACAATCGTAGTGTTCTTTTCAATCTTTTCAATTCTCACGTGAAAGAAGAAAATGACCTAATATCACTTTACAAAATATTAAATAAACTTAAACCTTAAAAAACGTATGTATACCTAATAGCTGTGAAAGCCATTTTGTATCTTCCAAAATCTCGAATTAAAAGAGAAGGAAGACCTGCGGGGATGTCATAAAGATATCTTTCGCTTAATGCTAAATTAGGAATATCTGGTTCACTTGAATCCAAAACTTCGTGACACCGTCGTCTATGAAGAACACTACTTCTTAAACGAAGATAACTAAAACCTTGTCTTCCTGGGTTATTATATCTTCTTGGAAAAGAATGCCCTTGATACACTTCCCTGAAGTTATGGTTGTTGTGTCTAAACAAGTTATCCATCTGTAAAGAAAATCATAAAACAAAACAAAAAAAACTGAGAACATAATCTTAAAAACAAACAAACAAAAACATAAAATTGTTGTTCTTCAAAACATAAAATGTGTTTTGAAGAACTTACATGATTAACGTAAAAACATAATCTTGATAGAGATCAAAGAACTTACTTGAAGAACATAATCGTAAAAACAAAGAACTTATTTGAATAGAGAACTTACTTGAAGAACATAATCGTAAAGAAAATCAAAAAAACAAAAAAAAAAATTGAGAACATAATCGTAAAAACAAACAAACAAAAACATAAGATTGTTGTTCTTCAAAACAGAAAATGTGTTTTGAAGACTTACTTGATTAACGTAAAAATATAATCTTGATAGAGATCAAAGAACTTACTTGAAAAACATAATCGTAAATACAGAGAACTTACTTGAACAAAGAACTTACTTGAACAAAGAACTTACTTGAAGAACATAATTGTAAAGAAAATCATTAAAAAAAACGAAAAAAGCGGAGAACATAATTGTAAAAACAAACAAACAAAAATATAAGATTGTTGTTCTTTAAAACAGAAAATGTGTTCTGAAGAACTTACTTGATTAACGTAAAAACATAATCTTGATAAAGATCAAAGAACTTACTTGAAGAACATAATCGTAAAAATAGAGAACTTACTTGAAGAACATAATCGTAAAAACAAACATAGAGATCAAAGAACTTACTTGATTAACGTGATATCTTGCTTCTCTGAACTTTACAAAGAAAAAGTGTACTACTACTTCCTCTATTTCATTCTACTACTTCCTCCTTTTCCTTCTACTACTTCTCTGCTTATTTAAGTTCTCTGTTTCTTCCTCTATTTCCTTCTACTACTGCTTTGTTCATTTGAAATCTCTTCTTTAAGTTAGGTGATTCATTTACGAGTGTTTGTAAAAAGAAGATTTATTTATGAGTGTGCAACTGCGCGGTACGCAAGCAATAAGATTTTGATTTATGTGATCATGAATTATATCTACTTTGATTATGGGCTGTTAATCTAAGAGACTCATCACTTGAAATCCAATTAGTTGTTGGTGCTGATTCAAGATTGGATGTGAGTCCTCAACATCACGAATTAGAGGGTTTGATTTTTGGATGCGAGAGAATTGTTGTAAGAGGATCACTAATAGGCATACTATCATATGTAGTGACAACAAATATATAATCAAAGCATTAAGAAAGTCCATGAACCCTAACTACAGCTTAACACAACATGAAAGGTTAAGTGTTATTGGGAGTAGGAGCTTGCAACTGTTTAACACTTTGGTCATGTATATTAGACAATGGATTCCCTCAAGGAGTTTCTCTCATGTCCCAAGGGGGGCGATTTTCTTGGCTGATCTATTCACAAGGTCGGATGTGGTTGACTATCAGACAGAGTATTCAACCATATCCCATATTCAAGGGATTCCCACGGCATATTATGTTTATCTGAGAGATATCCAAACAATCACCGATCCACAAAGTCAATACCTCTGTTATCCCCCCTAAACATGTAATTTTTTTTATTTTTAGTTTTAGTTTCTATGTATCTTTTATTAGCTTCTCACATATATTAGAATTTATTGAATATTTGTTTATTTCTGTGCAACAAACAAGAGATAAAATTGTTATTTTGAATTGGCACCAGTAATCCAACTCTAAGCATCAAACAATAGTTTGGTTGTGAAAAAGTGGTATTCTTCAAAGTAGATTAGTATATTTCAACAAGAGCAACATAAACCTAGGAAAAATATCTTATCTTAGGCTATATGTTCTGCCAAAGTAAGATTTTTTACATGTTCTGCCATAAATGGAAAGACTCTAGATCCGTTTGTCTCACCCTGCTTATTGGCAAGGACCACTGCGTTATCATCGAACCTTATCTCACTCCCATCACATAGGCCTCATTGCATGGATGCACGCACAATAACACCAGTTGTATTACCTCTATGCTGTTTTTTACCAGTGATTATGTAGCGGTATTACCTCTGTTGTAAGTTTTAAAGAAGATTTGGTTGTATTCAATGGTGTAACAGTCTTGTTCTGAAAAATTATGAAGCACATATCACCCCTTATACTCCAGGATGTAATTAAAATATCCTATTTAGTTGCTAGACTTTGACTACTCTTTAACCATTTTTCGGACCAGGTTTCGTTAGATATGGTACAGACATTTTCGAAAGTAACATAATAGTGCCCAATAAGAGCGTTAGACCAAAAGGATTTCACATATAAGAAGTTATCTTTTTTTGTTGAGTTAGTATCACACAAGTAACATGGGTTTGTTGGGTTTATGTACTGTGAAAGTCTGGCTCTTGTAGGGAGTACATTTTTAATGCGTTTCCATATGAAGAGTAGTATTTTGGGTAGAATGGGAAAGTACCAAAGAGCTTTGTAGGTAGATTGAGCGCATGGGGATCTGCAAGAAACTAAGCTCTCTAATATGAGCTTTATAAGAGGTTTCAACGGAAAAGTCACCATTTTTAGTATACAACTAGGTTAACATATCCTCTCAAATGAGAGAAATTCTAATGTTGATGACCTTTTGAGCATCATCTCTAGTGAAAAAACTATTAATTATCTCAATATTCAGTATCCTAGTATGAGGGATAATTAAATCAGAAACTAGCATATTGGAATTAGGATAACTATTGCAAAAGGAAGTAAAAGCATTGGGTACCCAACTACGCATAAATGCATGAACACTTAGCCCATTCTTAGCTTCCTTAGTTGTATTTTCTCTAATAATTTCTAGCCAAATATGCCTTTTTAGATCCATGATGAGTCTAATAGTTACTTACCATGCAAAGGATGACAACTCTTGAAATATTTACATTTCAAGATTTTGACCCACAACTCATCCAAAGACGAGATCAAGTAACATAACTCTGTTAAAGATTTTTAAATCCTTAAATCCCTAACCTCCTTGAATTTTGTAGGACTTGATGTTAATTTCTGCATTTTTTTCATGTAGACACTTCCTGAACTTGTCTTTCCTCAAAAAAAATTCCTTTAAGATTGTTCCATTTTCTGAATTATGATGACGGGTATGAGGAAAGTATATTCATATAATATATACATGATAATATTTCAAAACATATTGTACCATTATGAATCTACCATCTTGAGTAAGCTGCTTTCCTTTCCATTTCACAACTTTTTTTTATCAAAATGATCAAACAAATGACTAATAGAATTAGTTTTTTCCTACCAATGAATAAACTAGATGTTCCTTTTAGAGTAATTTTCTTAACTTTCACAGCGTTAATAAACGAGTCAGCATGTTCAGGGTGAACATTCTTACTAAAGAAACAATCAGATTTGTCAAAATTGATAACTTGATCAGTCATATTGCTAAAATCTTTGATAAAAGCCATCAAGTTATTAGATCCTTGTGAAAAGCTTTGACAAATATGAGGCAATCATCGGTGGTGTGAAACACTTGGAATCTCTTTTCTAGTGCTTACACCTTGAATCATCCGGTTATTTTCAGCATGCATGAGATATGTAGTTAACGACTACATGCATAATATAAAGACATAAAGAGATAAAGATACTCTTGTCTTAACTCCAGTAGGCATGAAAGATGGACATGGACATCCATTAAGCATGATGTCCGGAAAATACCAAAATATTTGAGAATATCAATCAAGAAAGATCGGAAAAAAAATTGATCGTGCAGCGCGTGATCAAAATTGAACGTGCGCCTTCTCAATTGTTGGATGTCCCAGATGTGACATCAGCAAACAATAGAGATAACCGGAGTTAAACACCCGTTTTTTTTATTATTTTTTTGAACTGCCGTATCTTTCCAGGATATATTTCACATATCTTATTTTTCTATTTACCAAAATCTTCGTATTCGTCCTTTATTTTTGGCGCCAAGGAAATTTTTCATATATCTATTTGTTTGGAAACCTAAAGTTTTATTCTAACCATCTGAAATAAAAACATGCGCTTGCATAACTAAATCAAAAAAATAAAGCTTTTCAAGACCTCTTACATTACTGCAGGTAATCAGGCCCGCTTCTATGTTTCTGGAGGCCTAAAGCCAAAATTTTCTAGTGGCACTTTGCTAAGTAGAAAGTTTTTAAATAACAAAAGGTCAATACGAAGATTTTGGTAAATAGAAAAACAAGATATGTGAAATATATCTTGGAAAGATACGACATTTCAACAAAAAACGGGTGTTTAACTCTGGTTATCTCTACAGTTTGCTGATGTCACATCTGGGACATCCAATAATTGAGAAGGTCCGCGTTCCATTTTGACCCAGCGCTGCACGATCAATTTTTTTTATGGTCTTTCTTGATTGACGACTCGACTGAGTCGACTCGGCATTGGACATGGAAAGAAGTCCCATAATGCCGTTTAAATCTTTTTTCTTCTTTCTTTCCATAGCATGAACTATTTCTTGTATCATAAGTCTAAAATGAACTCTAGCATTGTTGTATATGATAACAACTGAATTGGAGATAACTTTCGGAGTCAATAGATGTCTAATTCTCAAAAAAATATATATATAAAAAAAAATTGGATGCTTGTAATAGGAAGTTAAGTTCATGTCATTATACTGTCGATATTCGTGTTCTCTCTTCGAATGGTGTTGCTCCTCTACACTCGATACTTTACATGAATTGAGGCTTAAACATCCCCAATCTCCACCACCACACAAACCTTCAGATTCTATCACTGCCAATGTTGTCGTTGTGGATGCTAAATCCGTCTTAAATGCGATTAGGAGTTTCCTAAGGGGGCGTATTGTGGCAGCAATGGTTTGAGAGCCCAACATCTGGTGGATGCTCTTAGTGGTGCGGCTGCCGCAGTTTTTGAAGATCTCTTAACGACCATTTTAGGGGTTGTTAATTTATGGTTGGGAGGTAAGTGTCCATCAGTTTTAGGGGAATTTTTGGCAAGTGCCCCTCTAACTCTGTTGTTCAAGCCTGGGGGACGATTAAGACTGATTGCGGTGGGGACCATTTGAAGGATATTATGCTCTAAGTTGGAAGCGTCTTCAGTACGAAAGGATATGGCAATTTATTTAGGTAATCATCGATTTGGGGTGGGTGTCCTTGTGGAGGTGAGACCATTCTTCGCTCTGCAAATAGATTACTTAAATTAAAAGGGGACAAGATAATATGACTATGATACTAGTCGACTTTACTAATGCCTTCAACTTAGTAGACAGGTCCACCATGATTATGGAAGTACGAAACAAATGTCTAAGTATCGCCAGGTGGGTTGAATTTTTTTACGCTAAGGCGGCCAAATTATATTACAACCAATTCACTTTATCGTTGGCGCTTGGTGTTCAACAAAGTGATCCTTTAGGTCCATTATTATTCGCCCTTACTCTTCACCCTCTTATGTGCATGATTTCCTCGCAGTGTAAGCTTGATTTGCACGTATGGTATTTAGACGATGTAACATTAGTTGGAGACACTTAGGAAGTATCCAAGGCCTTGGGTATTATCCAGTCTGAGGGATGCAGTAGGGGGATCCTTTTAAATGTCAAGAAAACAGAAATTTTCTGGTCGGTTATCGACCCCAAGAGCTTAAATGGAAACTTGTTTCCTGATGATATTGGAAGACCTACCCTTGGCGTTAAATTATTGGGTGGCCCAGTCAGTCTTGACCTTCAGTTTTGCAGGGACCTGATTCAAACTAGAGTGGATAAAACTTTACTTCTAACGGACGTTGTCAAGAAGCTTCATGACCCTCAAAGCGAGTTGTTCCTTCTGCGCAGCTGTGTTGGGGTCTCTAGGATTTATTATTCTATGCGAACTACTAATCCCCTTGTGCTGGATCAGGCTAAGTCCACTTTCGATCAACATGTGTTTCATTCTTTGAGACGTATAATTACAGGGGATGGTGCAGGTTTCAGGCCTCTCCAACAACGTCTTTCTACCCTGCCAATGAAGGATGGAGGCCTGGGGTTTATACTATGTCGGATACAAGCCAACATTGTTATATTGCTTCCTTCTTTTAGACTAAGGACCTCCAAGACTCCATGCTAGCCTCGTCCCCAACTAATGTTTCGAGTAATTGTTTCCAACAAGCCCTGAGTATCTCCGTGGAGGTATGTGGATTGTCTTCTTCTTTCAGCCTCAATGATATTTCCCCTCATCCAATGCGTTCTTTGGCAGTATGATATTTTGATGTGGTAAATAAGAACATAACGGCCAATTTCTCTATGTCAAGCAGTGATTCTGTTTTATGCAAAGTAACAGGTCAACACATGCTCAAGACTTCCTTAAGGTTATACCCATTAGCGGTTTAAATCAATGTATCGGACCCCATCATTTTAGGTCCATCTTGAGTTACATACTGGGTATACCCCTCTTTGGTGAGGACAATATTTGTTCGAGTTGCAACAAAAAGATGGATATTTTTGGTGACCATGCTTTTCATTTTGCTAGTGACGTCGGTCTCAAATTTCTCCACGACTTTGTTAGGGATGTACTTCCTGACATTTGTTATAAGGCTGGGATACATGCAAGAAATGAGGTAGTCTTTGGTTTTCTATCTGATAACGATACTTCCTTGAGGCCTGCGGACATTCTTGTTTACGGTTGGGAGAATGGTCAAGATGTTTGTTTCAACGTTACCGGTGTTTCGCCATTCACTGGTGGAGGAGTTCGTACTTTTATACCTGGTCAAGCCATCTCCAGTGCTATTATGCGGAAACGCAACAAATATCTTGACAAGTGTTCCCTCCACGGCTATAGTTTTGGGATTTTGGGCTTCTCGACTTTGGGTGAATTGGGTGAAGAAACTATTACTTTCCTGAAAAGGTTAAAGAATTTATCACAAACTATGATGTCTGAAAAGGTTAAAGAATTGTATCACAAACCACGATGTAAATCATAAGATAGGCGGTGCACTTTTCCATAGATTAGGACTTCCTATCCAAAAGGGTGTTGGCGCCCATCTTGTTGCCAGGCTACCCGCCAACTTAGTTGTAAACTCGAGAATGATTATCTAACAAAAAATATATCGAACAATATTAAACATTAAGAAAACCCTAAAGAAACAACTAAACCCTCGAGGAATTTCAAGATTCAAGTAGGGTAACAGAAATCAAGAGATGGTGAATATCCATCAAAGTTCCTCCAAGCAATAATACCTAATGCAAATACCATAATAAGAATTGCACCCCAACCCATCAAAGCCATACATTTGGCTGCGTCGCTATTCCATTCACCAACAACTTGGCCTTTCTCCTCTTTTGTTACTCGCTCCACCATTCCATTCTTCTCCACAGATGACAAAGAAGAAGAAAAACTGTCCGATAACGAAGAAAAATTATCACCATCACAATCCAAGGATGAATGTGATGAGAACAAACGTTTTTTTACTCAGGGACGGACCCAGGAACTAGTGTTGGGCAGGGCTAAATATATGAAAAAAAAAATATTTTTGTTCAACAAGATAATCAAAGTTGTACAAAAGAAATTATAAAGCAGTACCTTTTTATTGATGCATATGTCGCTTGTGTAGTTGCAGGAAATCCTACATTACACCCCTCATGTGATTTCATTGTTGATCAACTCATTTTTAGGTTTATATTCTTAATTCTATTGATTAATTTTTGAATGTTCTTACAAGAAAGATAAAGAAGTCAAGAATGATCTCTACTATGAACTTTCTCTCTCATATTTACTTGTTTCTTACTCAAAAAAAAAGATCTCCCTCTCTTTACAACTCGAATGACTATTTATAAGGAAATACATAGTGGGTGACAGCTAATCTGTCCTTTATTTTCGGATATGGTTTGCGACATTCTCGCAACCTTACAAATGTTAATTTCGCAAACTCTCTAATTTTCGCAGAACTATCATATCTTTCTCGTGTTCTTAGCTGACGTCATTTATTTTATCCTTTATGGAGTTGTTTTGCGACGCTTAAGTGTTGTGTCATTGATAATTTCGCTGAAATATTATTGTTGCGAGATTCTGATCCTACATCTTGCCTCTTCTCATATCTTTTCTGCGAAGTAGAGAATGATGTGAGAAATGCCACAACTGCTTATCTTTTCATATTCTGTATTTATCACACGTACTCTCTCTTCCATTTATTACTTCACACGTCTTCTGTAACCGCTACTTCTTTATATACTCTTCTTACGCCCTTTTTCCACTTTTCTTTTCACTTTCTCTTCTATTTTTATTCTCTCATCTCTGCAACTCTGTTATTCTTCTGCAAATTCTGCTGCTGTAATTTTTTCTTCCTTCAATCCTTTTACTTTCCATACATTCCCATACTCTATATTCAAACATGGCTCCAAGTGGTCATAGATATGAGAAGAATCTACAAGATGTCCAAAAAGATCTTTCTAATAAAGGTCTTACACTCTCCCCCATTGCTGGTGTGAATGCCAAATCAATTCTTTATGTCAAGCTTTTCTCCAATCAAAATTGTGATGATCAATCAATCATAATTTCGCTAGGTCAAATTCTCGCATGACTCCCTATTCCTCTTTATAACCCAGACATTCCTTTATTTTATGAAATTCTCGCTCATCCAGGATTTTCGCGAGCCATTTTCCAACTAAGTGGGGACTGCATCCGTCTGATGCTAGAGTTCGCTAATCGTGGTGCTGGTAGAGGATCTCTTTACTCCAAAGAACTTAGGGATCCAAAATTCGCAGACCTAGAGATAGTTGCTGAGAAATATACAGTGGCAAATTTCTTTGAAAACTACGAACTTATCCCCATGAAGAAAGAGAATACTCGTTGGGGTATTCGATTAAGAAGAAAAGATAACATTGATGAAGCCAAAATTCTTATGCAAGATATTGATTGGCATTCTGGTAAAAAAACAACTCCTACCGAATCCAAAGATGACAAATGGTGTGTGTTTCCTTTAATGCTAAAGGGTCCTTACATTGCTGGATCAAACGTTCTTCCTGCGAATCTCGTTGCATATCAACCTTGGGTTTTCTCATGGCCCGAGAAGGAGAAAGAGGTATACTTAATACTTCTCCCCTTTAACTCATTTTATACTTCTTTATTGATTTTTACTATTCTGTTCGCTAACTCTTGCGATATTCCGCAGATCCAAAAACTAAAAGATAGTTATAACAGGACTGGGAAATCTAGTACTCTGTTAGCTCTTCGCTCATACACAGATGAGGTAAGAAATTTTCTCTTATGATTTTAAATAGTACCGTTACTTCCATGCTTCTATTTCTTATTTCTATCTGTGTGTGAAGATTATTGCTGAAGTAGAAGAATCTTTTGATGCTGCGAAGATTGATGATAAAGGTAAAGATACTCTTCGCAAGGAAAAATCAACTGGTCCTCCTCCAAAGAAAAGAAAGTTCGTTCTTCTCCCTTCAAATGTTCCTCCTCAAAATTCTGAAAGTGATAAGGGTGATGAGATAACGATGATCTTGCTGCAACTGAAGATTCTCCACCTGAATCTTCTATGGCTAAGCTTTCTGGCCTCTTTTCTGATTCTCTACAAGGAATGGGATAGCCAATTCGCAATACCTGCAAAGCTCTCGCTACCCTTTGTGATGTCCCTTTACTGATGGTGATAGCTCTCTTCGTGGAGTTTCTAGATCAGTGACTCCCGACTTCTTGCATTCTCTCAATAGTCTGGTATACTTTTATCTTTTACTTCTTCATTGTTATAACTCAAAATCTCTTTCTATATTAATATTTTTTATATTTTTTCGCAGGCTGGAAAAGCTTCTTTTGCTGTTGCCTCAGATCTAGAGAGAAGACGCGAAAATCTTGAAAAGAAGAATCTTCAATTTCGCAAAAAATGAAGAATTGGAAGCTGAAGTTAAAGGTCTTCGCGAGAAAATAGACAATTAGAAATTGATTCTTCCTCGTATAAGAAAAAATTTCTAGTCTTCAACAAGCTAATAATCAGCTTTACGGTATGTTACTTTTCTCTTTTCTCTTTATTCATTCATCCTGTTGTTTTATCTTATTTAAATGATCCTTTTTGCAGACATTTATGGTCTTTCTGATGAAGCTACCCTTCTTCGCTCATTTCCTAATGCCTTGGATAATGATACCCTTCTTGAACGTCTTAACAATTCCTTAAATAGCTTCTCAAATGATAGAATTTCATCTCTTTCTCTAAATGAACTTAGATCGAAATTTCGCCTCTTAGAAATTGATCATAGATCCAGTTTAGGCTTAGCCAACAGATTTAAGCGTCTCCTTATTGATTCCAAAGAGAAAACCAATGAGTTAAGAACCAAAATTAGCGGTCTCATAGATGATAAGGATCGTATCTCTGATCAAGGTGCCAAGGCTTTGGCGAAATTCCAAGAGGCTCTCCTTGAATTTCAACTTGAACGAGATGAAGTTAACCGCAAGAATATTGAACTCTGCGAAAGGGAAAATCAAATTCGTTCTCGTCTTCTCATAAGTAGTGAAGATGAATTTGTCTGGGTTGCAAAAATTTTAGATGATGCTAGAAAATATTTAGGCGTAAATGTTAGTCTCCAAGTTGAACATACATCCTTGATTAGAGATATGATTTCTGACAGAGAAGGTTATTAATTGCTCTTCTTTACTAATCTTTTCCTTCTTATGAATTTTCACCTAGTTAATAATTGATTTTATTTTGTTCGCAGATTCTGAAAATAAATATCGTGAAAAGATTGAAGAACTTGAAGCTGAAAAGGAGGAACTCGCAAAAAATCTTTCTTCTCGCAACGACAAGTATTCTAGATTAAAGAATCAAATCAAGATCATCATTGCGAATTTTAAGAATGACGCTATGCATTTTCGCAATAAAACCATCCAAATGGTTTGTGACGATCATAATATCCCACATTCTGATTATCCTTGTCTTTTAGAAGAAATTCCACAGAATACTCCTAGTTTGATTATCTCTGATAGCGAAGCTGACGATGAAGAATCTGATAGTGATGGAAGTTCTAATGGTGATGAAGATTCTGACGCAGATGAAGAAGGAAACAAGTCTGAAGAAGATAATGAAGGATTATCCAAAAAATAGTCTTTACTTCTTTCTTTGATTCTTTGTAATACTTGTACATTTATTTCTTCTTTCTGTATATTAGTGTTTCTTTCATTTTGACCTGCGTAAATTAAAACAATTCTTCTTTGCAATACAGTTAATCAATATAATCATTAATTCTTGAATTTTTGGGTAAATTTCTCATATGGAGACAAATAACATTTTCTAATTTCATACATTCCCATACTTGCCCCTGTTATTTGAATCCAAATGAGAGATTTCATAAAAAATTTCTTATTGTATAATTTCGCAACCTTTTGCGAAATGAATTTTGTTTCTTTTCAAAATCTCATTCATGTGTGGTCTTATTTTTCCTTCCTAATTAAAGGTCTTGTTATGCCACCTCTTGTCACTGCGACAAAATCGCAGGACGTCCTTGCATTTTCATGCAAAAACCCATTGATCTTGCCTTAACTTTTTCTTTTGTATTATGGCCTCTTCAGGAATGTTGCGACAATATGACAGGCCTAAATATTCTTGCGAAAATAAAGCCCCATGACATTGCCGTCCTGCGACGAAATCGCAGGACGTCTTCGCACTTTCATGCGAAAACCCATTGATCTGGTCTTATATTTTTCTTTTGTATTATTGCCTCTTCAGGATTGTTGCACAAATATGACAAGCCTTAATATCCTTGCGAATAAAAGCCTTATGACATTTGCATCTTAAGACACTTATCAGCTCCCTAATGGAGGGTGCCGCCCTTATCTCCCCCTGGTTGCCCCTTCAAGGAGGTGTACTTCTACCATACAAGGTTAGATCCTCCCATCCAGTCTTAACAACAACCAGTTATTTTCGCAGCCTCTTATCCCTTTTACCTATAAGGCTTATGGTTACGAGACTGCACCCTAAGTGGGGTTTTCTTCAGGCCGAGTGCAGTATGAGCCAAGACTTGTCAAGAATGGCAAGGACACTTCAAACGCCCCCGACACTCTTGAATCAACCGTGTACCTCGGTTCCTTGATCAGATCTGCACTCCTTGGGAGAGTCCTTATTACCTTAGTCGCCCAACCTAGGTAATATGCTTAAGTTGAGAATCCAAGGTGCCTCTCCCGGATGGGATTCATTGACCCCAAATCTCCATGACTCAGGTTCCAGTGGCGGTGTAGCCTTTCCTTGAGTCATGCAATAGGTACCCCCTTATATGACGTACTTTAGGTATTACATTTGCCTCTTGCGAAATTGTATTCACGAACTAGGGTGTACGCCATAAAGGTTCGCCTCTTTCTCTTTTGTCATTCTTCTCTGATTATTTTCTGTAAAATTCATTATCTCTGCAAGAGTCTCGCAAATCATTATATTGTATCCGAATTTCGCAATCTCAATTTTGTTGTTCAATCAAATGTATTTTTGAGAATTTTACTTATTGCGAGATTATCACAACAACTTAATCATTCATACATTTCTTGTTTTTATTACCTTTGCCATCCTCTGCTTCTTTATTATTTTCTGCTACTGCTTCCTTGGTAGTGGTATGTTCATCCTTTTTATTCTGAGCTAGCATTAATTTCGCAACATCTCTTCTCCTTTCTTTTCGATTGTATCCACCATCAACCTCTCACTTCTTTGAACATCTTTGATTTTGTGTCGCCAGTTTTCCTTCTTGTTTGCTCTTCCTTCGCAAGATTCTATCTCAGTTTCGTAACATCTCTTTCCTTCAACCCAATCTCCTTTTATGATTCCTACACCATTGGGGTGAGGGAATTTGATGCATTGGTGGAAAGTTGAAGATACACCAAGAATCCCATGTAGCCAAGGTCGACCGATTAATGCATTGTAGGGTGATTCTACATCAACGACACATAATGAGATTTCAGAAGATATTCCCTTCAATGGAATTTGCATAGTAACCTCCCCTTTAGGCTTGTTAGCAGTACCATTAAAACCATATATCTTATATGTTGATGGTATAAGATCATCATCTCTTCCACCCATGGTTTTATAAGTATGATAAAATAAGATGTTCACAGAGCTTCCAGTATCGACTAAAATTCTAATGATTGTCCATGAATCTTCAGCTTCATCATCCTCATCTTCTTTCGGTTTTGGATTAATTTCTACTTTTATTACCAATGGATTGTCATGCACCTCTTCTCCTTCGGGAATTTCTTCTGCGGTAAAAGAAATGATCTGTTTCTGCCATTCCTCTAATCGCAAGATTTTCGCAATATTCATAATTTATCTTCCATTATTATCTCTTGCGAACACTTTACTCAAAATATTATCATGAAAATCTTCAATTGTCTTATATGAATGTACGATAGAGTGACAGAATAGATTTTTTGCTTTTTTACCAACTTCTATGAAGAATGTTTCTTTCTTTTTCATCGTATTCACTTTGTGATGTTCTGGTGGTGGTGGTAATGGTTGAGGTTGCGGATGCTCTACCAAAAAGTCGTTTAGTTTTCCTTGATCTATCATTCTCAAAATAATTCTCTTTACATTTCTGCAATCGTTTGTGGTATGTCCATGAAAATTATGATAAGAACAAAATTCATGACTTCTGTGATTTGGAGGTGGTTCCGTTCCCATATTTCATGGTGTTGGTATATTTTCCATCAAGATTATAGCTTCCCATATCTTATCCACACTTGCATTTAGAGGTGGCATATTGATTTCTTCCCATACTACCTTGTGACCTCCTTGTCCTATATTAAAGTTTGGTCTTTGACCTCCATAAGTTTATTGCGGTTGATCGAGTCTTTGAATCTTGTTATTTCCTCCACGACTATAGAAATTTCTTTATCTTTCATACTCTTCTTGATCTCGACTCCCCATAGCTACCAACTTCTGCTGATTGTTACATGTCACCTTTTCTTGTTGTACTTGCGAAGTATTCGCCACTGTGTTTATCAGCTTGGGTAATAAGCTTGCATTCGCTGCTTGTGAGATGGTGTTCGCAACTGGATATGATTCCATTTCATTTTGTCTTTCCTCTAAAGAAATGTATTCTTCTTGAAGTTCTCGCAATTCAGTCATTGTAATCGTATTCTTGACTCTGAAAATTTGGACATACAACAGGTTTGTTGCAAACATAGCATTGATAAATGAAAATATGAGATATCTCTCATCTACACGGCCAGCCATTTCGCTACACATAGTTCTCCATATTTTAGTCAAATGTTTCAAACTTTCGCCAACCCTTTGCTTTAATCCAAACACATCTTCTATACCAGGTCGTGAGGAATTGTTACTTATATATGCCCCAAAAAATGTAGTCTGCAAATGATTAAATGAAGTTATTGTATTCTTTGGCAAACCTTCAAACCATTTTAACGCTTCTACTATTAAGCTGGATGCGAAATATTTGCACAATACCGCATCATGATTTTCCCATTGTAACATGCACCTCACATAAGCTTTAATGTGTTGAATTGCACAAGTTGTTCCATCGAAAATGCTGGTTAATGCAGGCAAATTGCATTTCGGTGGTATTCCTCCTAATTGTACTTCCCTTGTAAATGGAGTTTTCGCAGCTTCTTATATTGCTTCATCCAATTGTCTTCTACCTACTTCTCCTCTATTATTTAGCATTCCCCTCATTTCTTCTAATTCTTTCAAGATTTTTTTATTTACTCCTGAATCTTGACCCATTGGTCTCTTTAATTTTTCTTCTCTTCTTCTGCGTTCACGTCTATCTTCTCTTGCGAAATTTTGTATCTCTTCTTCATTATCCTCATCTCTCCTTCTTCTGCGATTCTCTTCCTCATCCCTATCTTGAATTCGCAAATGATGACATCGTTCATTTTACCCTCCATAATTTTGTTCATTTCTTATCAATTCAATTCGCTGTCTTTCAGCCATTCTCTTTACTCTATCATACTCTTCATTGAGATTATCGTTATTCCGATTTTGTACACGCTTTCTTTCCCGATTGTCATGATTGTTTTGGCGAATTTTCTCCTGAAACTCTTGTTCTTCCATTTCCGCTCTCAATCTTTCACGTTCGCAGATTAAACGTGCTTGTTCAGCATTATGTCTTTCAATTTCTTCTTCAATCGTCTGTTGATTTCTTTAAGTTTCTCTCACATGTAAAATTCTTCTTCCTTCCTCTTGATTTCCTTCGCCATCTTGGTTATTTTGTCTCTGATTTTGCCCGTTCTCTTGATTTCCGCCAATTTTCCCATCATCAAAAGTTTCATTTTGTGGAATGTAACGATCATCAATTCTTTCTTTATTTTCGCGATATTCTTCATTAGGATTTGACATTTCTTCTTGAATATTGTTTCCATCATTGATCGCGGGTGAATTTTGCCTCATTTCTCTTCTAGTCGATCTGGAATATGATTTTGTAATACTTATCGATCTTCTATTCTGCAATCTGATATTCTCCATCCTTAATTCGTGATTTTGTCTTGTTAAATTCGCACGTTCTTCTGCCTCAGCTCTTCTTTCTTCATGTATTCTTCGTCTCAATGTTTCTAACGCTCCAATTTCCTCACCTCTATGAATTATTCCTTCATCTGCTTCTTGATTTCTCTCTTCCTGTCTGTAATTTCTATTTTGTTGCTCTTCTTCTATTTCTTCTGCTGAATTTGATCGCCAAGTGTGTATGCTCACTCTGTCATAATCTGTATTCCTCTCTTAAACTAGTGTTTGTTGAATTGGCGATTGAATTAGATTTTCTCTATTATTTCTCATTCTAGTAGATTCTCCCATTTCACTTCTTTCTCTTCCAGCAATTCTTTTGCTTCTTCTAATAGTAGTCGGTTGTTCGGATGTATTTCTTCTTCTAGCCATTTCTTCAATGCTAACAGTATTTCAAGAAATTATGAAAAATTCTTAATCAATTACTTTAAATTTTCACAAATCTCAATATCAATCTTTAGCTTTTTCTAGAATAATCTTCAATTAGTCCCTGTTTCTAGCGCCATTATGTAGTTGCAGGAAATCCTACACTACACCCCTCATGTGATTTCATTGTTGATCAACTCATTTTTAGGTTTATATTCTTAATTTTATTGATTAATTTTTGAATGTTCTTACAAGAAAGATAAAGAAGTCAAGAATGATCTCTGCTCTGAACTTTCTCTCTCCTATTTACTTGTTTCTTACTCAAAAAAAAAAAGATCTCCCCCTCTTTACAACTCGAATGACTATTTATAAGGAAATACATAGTGGATGACAGCTAATCTGTCCTTTATTTTCGGATATGGTTTGCGACATTCTCGCAATCTTACAAATGTTAATTTCGCAAACTCTCTAATTTTCGCAGAACTATCATATCTTTCTCGTGTTCTTAGCTGACGTCATTTATTTTATCCTTTCTGGAGTTGTTTTGCGACGCTTAAGTGCTGTGTCATTGATAACTTCGCCGAAACATTATTGTTGCGAGATTCTGATCCTACATCTTGTCCAACAACCAAATCCCGATCATTTCCTAAGTTTTATAACAATCGGTGGACTATATATCATCTCACCTGCAAGGCTACAACATAAATCCCCAAAAACCTTACAATATTCACCAAGTGGTTAGCTCCATAAAATTAACAAAAACCTTTAAAAACCAAGACCCCTTCACTTTATAGCAAAAAGTTATATCCCATTAATATTTCATAAGCGTTTAAGTACAAAAAGTTACATATTTTTTAACAAAAAAGTTGTTATACATTAGGATTTGTAAGTGGCTAAGTACAAGTATAACATTTGATCCAGCGATCTATATATATGCATAATTAGATTTAACAAAATATATGCAACCCGTACATGCATACTAACTGAATTGGACCTTTCGTGGTCTTAATGAAGCAAAGTCATCTATGATAGACTCACATGACACTTTTTCAACAATTTCTCTTTCAACATGGACTAGCATACAATCTCCAAGAAACTCGTTACCCATCTTGTTACGAGGTACCGTTTTCACAATATTCATACATGAAAATACCCTTTCTGCACTAGTTGTTGAAACAGAAATAGTCGAGACAAGGCGAATTAATCTATCTATCAAATCATAGGAGCCATTTGACTTACCAGTTTCAACCAATCGCTGACATAATTCAACCATAATAGTCATGATTCCAAAATCGGGATTGTCGACAACGTCTAACTTGTAATGTTGTAGTTGGCTTCTTAAAACACATACCTCTTGCCCCGTGAGATCTTCAGGGTAAAACCTTTCTGCAAGACTGCAAAGGAAATCAATGTCAAAAGCTTTATAATTTTCATTTGGACTGAAAGCTGAAAAAAACACAAGTAGCTCCATTGATTCCTCTGTGAATCGATTGCTTAGCTCCATTAGGTGAAAATCAATGACAATGTTAAATATATCAACGCGGTAATGATGTTCAATAGTAATATGGTCTTTCTGCTGACAAGAACGACTCGTACCCATCATATATTGATCTGAAATTTCAGGAAGGATAATGTCATGTTCATCACAAAAACTTTTAATAGTTCCAAAAAAAAATAACCCAATTTTTGTCTCTCAATTCTTGAAGAAGCACTTTTGTGGACTTGACCAGCTTCATGGTATTAATAATGTCTTGTGTTTTCTTTTGCAGATCTTGACATAGCACTTCTGTTATCCCCATAACACTTCCCACTAAGTGTAAGATAAAAACAAACTCAAAAGACCTAATTGCAAGATAAGCACCTTTCGCCATCCCCCTTATCTTAATGGTGTTTCCGTCTTTCATAACATTTTGAAGGACTATGCAAGCTGGATTATACATACGGATCAAACTGAATACAGAACCAAAATATGAGCTCCAACGAGTATCTCCTGCCCGTTTCAAAGTACGAGTTTGATTGGCTCCTGAACCAGTCTCAAGTTCACCATCAGCTAATTTTGTGGCTACCTCTAATACTGCTGCAGATTTCAATTGACTGTGACGCTTAGGAGAAGCCCCAACAAGCTTGACAATAACCTTTAACTTATCAAAAAACAGATAAACATCTTGCTCATCTGTAGCTGCTTCTACTAATGCTAGTTGTAACCTGTGAGCAAAGTAATGGACATAATAAGCATATGGACAATCTCTAAGAAACAATGTCTGCAACCCATTCCATGCTCCTCTCATATTACTAGCACCATCATACCCATGGCCCCAAATATTTTCTACTAAAAGACCATGTGAAGCAAGAGCTTCGGAAATCTCTCTCTTTAAAGTTAATGTCGTGGTGTCCTCAACACTTCTGACTGCAAAAAGCGGCTCTCTAATGCAACCATTAGTATCAACAGACCTCAAAACAATAGCCATTTTCTCTTGAACTGATGAATCTTGTGCTTCATCTACAAGAATACAACATTTAGCATCTCGGATTTCTGCACGAATAGTATCCTTTACCTTGTGAGCGAGAATATGTAGAATTTCCTTTTGAATCTTCGGTGAAGTATACACTGCATTTCCAGGTGAATTTCCTAAGACAACTTCAGCAATCTTGTCATTCAATATGGCTGCATACTTCATCAAACCAATAAACTTACCACGATTTGTTGACTCTAATGACTCATCGTTACCTCTAAAAGGACATGCATGAAGACCAAGAACTCTAACTGTCTCGATTGCTACCTTTATTCGTAGCCTGTTCTTTGCTATAAGCTCCTTACTTTGTTTACGAAAAATTCTATCAATATGGCGAGATGGCCTCCGAAGATTTTCACAAGCTTCCACAGCTACCATGTGATAAGATTTGATATGTCCAATTGTTGAACAAATGAACATGTAGATGCAGGACGCTTAGGTGGATTAGTTTCAAAAATAAAGCACGGGAAGCAATACGCTTTTTTCTTTTCGATAGAGTACTCTAGCCATGAATGTTCTCTGACCCAACTATATTGAAAATAACGATCTTGTCTTTCATCCCAAGTAGGAGGATATTTGGATAGTCTGGGTTTGAAAGGTCCATGTTTTAAATAAGCTCGTCGTACATCATCACGTTGATTCATTGGATATTCATAAATTTGGCGCCGCAAACCTGGATCACGCTCATAAGTACCTACATTTCTTTGAACTGCAACTTCTTTGGCTTTACTAGATATAGTTGGTTGATCATATGATGGCATCTTTTGATGCTGAGAAGTACCAATGTCATGGTGTGATGATGTAGGAATGCCAACATTTTCAGTAGAAGGAAGCAGCTCACTTGATTTATCAACCCCTTTAGGCTTGAAAAATGACTCTATCGTTTTTAACTTCTTAGTCGGTGGACGAAAATGGTGGACGAAAATGGTCGAGCGACATTATTGAATAGGATTAGTATTGAAGCAAAAACAAGGAGTAATTACAGAACAATTGAATTTAAAACTTAACTCCAATTTGGATGAGGTATAACAGTGGAAAAGTTTTCCAATCAAGTATGAACTATAATTAACAGTGGAATCAAATTAAGAACACCCAATTTTAAGTGAATCCTAATTATTCAGCAAACTAAAAAAGAATCAGCAAAAAAAAAAAAAAAAAACTAATTATTAACATGGCAAGAGAATCCTTGCAATTTCATTCTACTAAATCATTGATCTAATTATAACAAAACTAGAACTACTGATATTTTTTAAGAAATATCACCATAACTCCATTATCCAATCTGACTAACAATACAAAACCCTAGATTGACAAGGTAAAAAAAAAACGAAAACTACGCACTATAAATACCTTGAAATTTTAATCGAGCATCCTGCAATCTTGTTTACAAACTTCAAATTGAATAATTGATTATGATGTTCCCAAAATCAGATCGATCCAACTTAAATTGAATACTACCACTGTGACATAGATAGGAAGTTCTCTTTCCAACTCTTCGAGACTTCTGCCAAGCAAAAGAAAAAGGTGAATATCTTAACTTTACTGGCTTCGATTAGTGGTGTAGGATCTCACACGTATCAATTTTTGGTTGTGCATATTTAGTGCCGGGCTAAATATATAAAAACCTGGATTGATTGGGGTATACCCAGATTAATTGGGGTATACACAATTTTAAAGTGACTCTTTTTAAGGGTTTTAGGGGGAGTCCTAATGGGTAAGTTACAAAACTACCCTTATCC
The DNA here is from genome assembly GCF_003573695.1 of Papaver somniferum. Classification (NCBI taxonomy): domain Eukaryota; kingdom Viridiplantae; phylum Streptophyta; class Magnoliopsida; order Ranunculales; family Papaveraceae; genus Papaver; species Papaver somniferum. The sequence continues at coordinate 71,936,258 of NC_039360.1, forward strand.
TTTAAAAACTTATTACCCTAAATCAGTTTTAATCTTTTCATTTCATCTTATTCTTCTCTTCTTCTCTTCTTCTCTTCTTATTCTCCTCCACAACCATACCGGCTCCATCACCTCCACCACAATCAAAACTCTTCGATTAATTCATTGAAATCGTCGATTCGAAAACTCCGATTAATCTTCATCAATGGATCCACGATGGCGGAAGGGAACTCGTATGAAAGACGCTAATCGAAAACCCAATGAGTATAACCCCGGAATTGCAAGTTTGGTTCAAAAGAAAGTGAAGCAAAAAAACCGTCGAAGAAGGAGAATTCGCAGCCCCTGAAACACGAGAAATGGTGCGCTTAAGAAAGTAAGGGCTTACTTAAACTCACTCTAGTACTTCTATTTGATGTTTGCATGTGAAATTAGGTCAGAAAAATCGATTCTTTGATTTTCAGTTATTGTCGCCGGCAAGGTATTATGTTATCTACCTTGACGGATTTTCATAGTTAGGGTTTGGCCGGCAATCTCTTAGGTTGAATATCTTGCCGACTGTTGAATATCTGTAACTGGTTCCACGGGGTCGGCAAGTTATTCAACCCGCAACCTTGCCGGCGGCAGTTTTTGTTTAATGAAGCCGGCATGTTATAATTTTTTACCCTGCCGGCATGTATAACTTGTTTTGAAAACATTGGTTCCTGATGCCTTGAATTTAAAACTGTAATGGTATTTGGATAAAACCATGCCGGCTCTTTGTTAGCCGGCAATGTTTGGGTAATGGACCTTGCCGACCTGTAATGTGGAAAATATTTGTATCTTCTGTGTAGTATATTTGTTATAACCAGGCAGGTTATTTGAATCCTACCCTGCCGGCTGCTCTTTAGCCGGCATGTAATTTAGATATCGACCCTTCTGGTCATTGTTCCGCCGGATAGGTTATATATGTCGACCATGCCGACCTGTAATTTTTTTTTTCTTAATTGTTCTTGTTCAGGTTGGAAAAGGAAAAGAAGAAAGCTATGAAAGCTCTTATTCCTCCTTCAATACCTCCTCGTGTTGGTGATAAACTCTTGACTTTAACACATCGAGGGGCATACGTTGCGCCGGGAACGCTCAAGATCCGTGTACCGAATGATTCTCAACCACCATTGGAACCCAGTGATTCAGACGATACTCCATATGAAGACCAATCAATTTTGAAAAAGCGGGGGTCTAACAACACCACCCAATATTCCGCTTAGCAATCTGTATGGACTAACTCCGAAATACTTTGCTAGAGAATCAATTAGACAGTCAGACTCAATCTAGATTAAAGTATCTCAAGGAGTTAATATCTCTCTCTTGATTTGATTTTTACTCAAGCTAAAAACAATAGCGAGTCTTTAATCAAACACAAGGAATAACTTGGACGGTACCAAAGACCAATATCCAAGGATCAATCAATATCAATCAACAACCAAAGGTTGGATTTCCAATTGATGATCTTAACGCACAACCTGTATTATTTAAATTATATAAAATATAATGCGTAAAAGAAATAACACAGACACCAAAAGTTTTGTTAACGAGGAAACTGCAAATGCAGAAAAACCCAGGGACCTAGTCCAGATTGAATACACACTGTATTAAGCCGCTACGACTAAGATAACCACACAGAGATGACTACCTTAATCGTTCAAATACTCAACATAAGGAAAACCTTACGGAATATACGACTATATCAACCAATAGAACATGATTAGTATAGCCGTTCATATACTCAGCACAAGAACTTGTGGAATATATGAAAGACTCAACTATATTAATTACAAGAGAACATATAATAAATTTAATTGGAATACACAACCGAACTAATTACCGAAGCAATCAATTTAATTGTCAAAAGATTTTGCTCGACAAAAGAAGACTTTCGGAGCAAAATAACTAAATAACCAATCAAGATGATTAATTTAGTTCAAGAATGCTCAACATATAGCATCTCATGGAACGACCAACAAGGCCAATATTAATCGACATAGTTGTAAGGTGCTCAACATAAGATACACAATGGAGCCTTCACGGTAAAATATAACAAAATGGATCAATGAAGATCAATACCGTGGATAACATACAAGGATCTATTCTATTTTCCATCACTATTTGCATAACGACATAATAGACTTTATCCCTGTCAAACAAAAGATTTCATCCTATTTTCCATCAAATAAATGACTGCATAGGGATAACTTTTGTAATTGTCAAAAGTCCATTCGTCCTTTCATCAATACGAATATCAATTATGAACGACTTTACTTTTGACACAATATGGGACCTTCAAGTTCACGGGCGCAAACAATACATATCTCATAAAAATATTGCAATACTTCAAAATAGATTAATACTGCAATAATATCATCCTCCAAATATTTTAAGAATTTAGAAACCAATAAACCTAAAAAATAACATAAGAAGATGAAAAAAAATAGTTATGTGTAGTCACAATGTTCGCTATTCAAAGCTCTAGTTATTCTTCCAACTAATCCAAAAAGAAGACATATTAGGCAACAATTCCTTTGAGAAATTCTTTATCATTCCCGAACTCCTTGTTATCGACAACCATCGGTATATAAGGTTCACGGAGATAAGTGTCAATACCCACGAATTGTCTTGGCTGAAGAGGTCGAATTAGGGTCCTCTGAATTTCCAAAGATTTAGACACGAACGTCTTTATTTCATAAATCTCCCTTCTTATTTCCTTTAACTCATCAAGAACATCGGAAAACTTCTGAGAGTTAGAAGGAACAACCCTGGGTTTTCTTGTATTCCTTCTTTTTCTTTTCAGGGACTTAGAAAACAGGAGATTTCTCTTTTTCCTTGATTGAAGACTTAACAATCATGTTGACATCCTTTCTATCTGACGACATAGTGCTTTGAGAACAGTTATGAACAACTAGATTTGTGTGATGGAATCACTTAACTCAAAAAGCATTCTTATAAAGGATGTCAAAAGGAAAAAGGAATGTAGGGTTCGAAACCTATTGAAAGGTTCGTATACGCCCAACTCTAGACAGAAATAACAAATCTAAGAAAAGAAGGAAAAAAAAATTTGAAGCCTGGATCAGCACTCAATCTTGTCTCTTTTCGAACAGGCACATGAGACAATATTTTCTTAAAAACACAATCAAGTTGTGTTGCGATGAACAACGATTTGTCCATCTTTTTCCTCATGGGAGGAATCCTCTGATCTCTGTCTATCAAAACGATTTGACCATATTTTCTTTTCAAATGGTCTTATTCTATCCTTGGAAACCAACTTCTTAGACGAAGATAAGATTCTACATACCTCGGCGGTCTTCTGAGCAAGTTTCAGCTTCCTTGCTAATCGATCTGCTCTTCGTTGAGGTTTGTTGGCGTGCCTTATTTGGTGCTTTTATTTGTAACACCTTGATAGTTTGTGTCCCTTCATCGAACAAAACGAGCACGTCAATCTTGGATAGTATTCAGGCATCTGAGATGTGCAAGCAGCTAGACATACAGTTGATCCTGAAACATCACTGATAGGGTTTCCAGTTATCGGATTCAATGAATCTTCCAGCTTGATTGGGTTTCCCTCTTCTCCGAACCCATTGAGGTTGATATATGTATTGCTACAAGTATTAAAATCGATGTTTTCACAAAGAAGCCCTACACTTGATTTCCTATCTTCATCGGAATCATAGGTTTCAGACATTTCATCAAGTGTTACAGCTAGACCTTTGTTCCCAGTGTATTTTCTACGATTTGGGAATTTGTTAGCAAAATGGCCAAAACCCTTACACTTAAAGCACTGAGGCATGTCCTCGTCATCAGCCTCGTCAGCATCCCTGTTTTTAGGAGGTACGCGAGTACGCGACCGTGAGGTTTGTCTCATGGAAACCATTTACTTCTCTTCAACAGAAGATCCCTAAACTGTCTTGTGATCAAGGAGACTGATTTGTCAAGATCTTCATCCGAAAAATCATCCTCAGACTGATCATCCTCAGTGACATGAACACTCTTACCTTTGACAAGTAATTTAGTGTTCTTTTGTGCTTTAAAGGAAACATCCTTACCGACTTTGGATGTATTCTCATGGTCAAAGATCTTAAGCTTTCCAACCAAGGTGTTTCTGGAAAGATTATCGAGGTTATTCCCCTTAATGATGGCATGCTTCTTAGACTCGTATCTAGATGGCAGCGATCTGAGAATTTTCATCACAATGTCCTTTTCAGGAATAGTCTTACCCAATGCAAAAGATGCATTAACAATTTCAGACACTTTGTGATTAAACTCGTCAAATGTTTCTTCATCTTCCATACGAAGGTTCTCCCAATCAGAATTAAGGTTTTGAAGCCTAGCATCCTTTTTACTAGAGTTGCCTTCAAATACGGTTTCTAAGATATCTCAAGCATCTTTAGATCTAGTGCAGTTTATCACATGATGCTGAAGATTTGGGGTAATGGCATGTATGATAGCATTCAAACCGTCGGAATGTTGCTTTGCAGCAGTTATCTCAACAGCGGTGTATTCACCAATAGGTTTGGGAACGTTTACATCACCAACTGCCACAATGGGAGCATCATAGCCATTAACCACATATACCCATGATTGAAAATCACGCGATTGAAGAAAAGCTCGCATAGGAATTTTCCACCATAAGTAATTGGAGCCATCGAAGACTGGTGGTACATTAATAGAGATAACACCTCTGTCCATAGAGTCAGATCGCTACAAACACGGACTTGTTAGGTCTTAAACATGTTTGCCTGCTCTGATACCAATTGAAAAGCGGGGGGTCTAACAACACCACCCAATATTTCGCTTAGCAATCTGTATGGACTAACTCCGAAATACTTTGCTAGAGAATCAACTAGAAAGTCAGACTCAATATAGATTAAAGTATCTCAAGGAGTTAATATTTCTTTCTTGATTTGATTTTTACTCAAGCTAAAAACAATAGCGAGTCTTTAATCAAACACAAGGAATAACTTGGACGGTACCAAAGACCAATATCTAAGGATCAATCAATATCAATCAACAACCAAAGGTTGTATTTCCAATTGATGATCTTAACGCACAACCTGTATTATTTCAATTATATAAAATATAATGCGGAAAAGAAATAACACAGACACCAGAAGTTTTGTTAACGAGGAAACTGCAAATGCAGAAAAACCCCGGGACCTAGTCCAGATGGAATACACATTGTATTAAGCCGCTACAGACACTAGCCTACTACAAGCTAACTTCGGAATGGACTATAGTTGAACCCCAATCAGTCTCCCACCGATTCAAGGTACAGTTGTACTCCTACGCCTCTGATCCCAGCATAATACTGTGCACTTGATTCCCTTAGCTGATCTCACCCACAACCAAGAGTCGCTGTAACCCAAAATCGCAGACTTGATAATAAACAAATCTGTCTCACACAGAAAAGTCTATCAAAGGATAAATTTGTCTCCCACAGAAAAACCCTAGGTTTTTGTTCCGTCTTAAGATATAAAATCAAGGTGAACAGGAACCAATTCATAATCCTGTCTTATATTCCCGAAGAACAACCTAGATTAATCAATCACCTCTGAACAATCCTTCTTGACTACATAAGCGGTCTGTCGAGGAATCACAAACAGTGAGACGAAGATGTTTGTGACTTCTTTATATTGCCTATCGGAGATCTCTCATGATCTCAAGCCAATCAATAGATTGTACTCGTACGATAGAAGATGCAAGACCAGATCACACAACTACGATAAAAGTAGTACCGGTCTGGCTTCACAATCCCAATGAAGTCTTTAAGTCGTTAACCTGGTTTTAGAGAAGAAAACCAAAGGTTAAAGGAGAATCGACTCTAGCGAGCGCACTAGTATCACACAGACGTGTGGGGATTAGTTTTGCATAATGCTAGATGTATCCTTTATATAACCTTCAAATCAGGGTTTTGCCTTAGTTACAAAGCAATCCATATTCACCATTAGATGAAAACCTAATTTAGTTTCAAGCTAATATTTCTCAACCGTTAGATCGAAAACTTAGCTTGTCACACACACTTGGGTAGACATTTACTGGGTTTGTGAAAACCATGCCCAAACGTGTACGTGTATGTTGGTTCAACATAGTAACCCAAAAGGTTAACCATATGAGAAATTCATATTAACCTAGTTCTTCTTCACCATAACTATTTCAATTGACTCAAATGAACTAGTTAGAGCGTTGTTCAATTGCTATGAGATCTTATGTAACTACACAAGACACAATTGAAACAAAGATGATTCGATTCGATTGAATCGGCTCATGAACTTTATAGCCACGGTTTGCATAAAGCATTCCTTAGTAATTTAAGTTTCATGTTCAGAGCACATCTTTAGATCATAACCACTTAAGCTTACAAACAAGTTCGCGGACTTAAGGCAACCGGCAGAGTTTTCCAAACTCAGCAGAAAATCTCGGCAAAGAGACTTCCGCCAGTTCGCTGACTGAGTTCGCGGACTTGAACTTCACGAACGAATTTGGAATCCCAGCAGAAATTCTCGAGACAAGAACTTCCGACAGTTCGCGGATTGAGTTCGCAAACTGGGTTCACGGACTTGGCAAAGCCAATTCCTCCAGTTTCTCTCAATCAACAAAGTTCGAAAACTTCGGATTAAGGAATACATGGTTATGTAATCTAAACTCTCATTCCAATCATTGAGACATTCTCATGGACGTTATATAGCCGTTATTCACAGACCGTTTCACGTCAGAGCAGTTCTCAAAGTAATTGAAACTTTTCATGACTTTCGTCACTAGGTGAAGATAAACTTGATCAAAGCGAAACGCTTTACCAACACACGATTTCGAGAACAAGATAAGTAGTGAATACTCAGCTCGAAATGTCAAATGTGTCTAATCCAGTCTATATAGCATACGACTTTTTGTCTCATAAGAAGTAGGAGATAGAATAGATAGACTTTTGAGTGATAGATAAGTTGAAGTCTCCACATACCTTTTTGTTGATGAAGTTCCACGGTTCCTTGAGTAGATCTTCGTCGTTGTATGATGAATCGCCATGAAGTCCTTGAGCTCAACTACACTTTCTATCCTAGTCCGAGACTTAGCTATAATAGATTAGAAATCAAGACTCATAGTTTTGATTACTAACATTGAAAAACATGCTTGATATAGCAACGCATGCGAGGTCGACCGAGCTATGCTCTAACAAATTCCATCTGGTAGAAGAGGTGATGATGATGATGTTGATGAAAGAACTCCGGAGGCTGGAGGAGGTAACAATGATGATGATGATGGTGATGAAGAAATGACTAATGTTGGAGTAGGTAATCATGATCATGATGATGGTAATAGAGATAAAGATAAGGATATGGAGGATGAAATTGTTGAAGAGGCAGAGGAAGAGGAAGAAGAAGAAGAAGAAGAAGAAGAAGAAGGTGATGGAGAACAAACTGAATATAATGTTGAACAAACCCAAGCTTCAACTGAAATCGGAAATAAGAAGAGGGTGATCACTTAACCAGCTAATTCCCACATGCCTGCCCCTCACTTGATGGTTATACTGAAAAAAGGTGAGCGTCCAAGGGGGACCCTAAGAGATGGTGGAGAAGTTCTTTTTAGATACAAAGACTCTTGGGAATGTAAGATCCATAATACTATCGTAAGTACTCTCAATCCGTCTTCGTTTTTTATTCAAGTTTGTATCTATCTTAAATTTGCGTCAAGTGTTTGTATTTATTTTCATTTTTTTTTTTGGTATTTAGGATCACAAGCATGTCGTCCGTCTCTTGAGGCGCCAAGCTTCGTGTTCAGTGGCTAAGACTTGGAATCTTGAGGATGAATGTGGGGAGGTGAAAGTGATTGTCAAGAACTCCGGGTTGTGTCCTGCGGTGGAGAATTTGAATATTGAGCATGATAGAGTTACTGTATCTGCATTCTGTGAGAGGTTCTACGAGAGACTGATACAATGTTATTCCCATTCGGTGAGATGGCGATAATTCCCGATGATACTCATCAAATTTCTAGGCCTCGAGGTTGAGGGAAAAGCAGTGTCTGAGGGATTCAATTATGATTTTTCTTTCAAGGATATTTACAAATTGAGCCAGAAAATGTTCGGTTGTAATCAGATTGAGACGGAGTCTATGCTTGAGAAGAAAGAAGGTCGTCTAACCAAGAAGTTTAATCTGAAGCTGTTGAGGGACACCTTTTCTGGGACCAAGAAAATCTTTGATGAGGAAGGAAGGGTGCACCAGTGCGAATCAATGCTACCGCGTCAGCTTATTTTCTTTACGTCCTAGGCAAATGTAACTTCCTCGACAGTTCTGGAAGCTTGGTCGACGCCAGTTATTTGCAACTAATGGATCCTTAGATAAGGTGCGTGAGTATTCTTGGGGTACTGCAGTGGTCGCCTTCTTGAACAATGAGTTTACAAAGGGTTCTAGGGCACTCACCAAGCAAGTTAACGGAAACATATGTCTCTTCCAGGTAATTGTATTGTCTAAATTATTTATATTTGCAAAATTCTCATAAGATAAGATTCTTATCTTACTATTATTTTATTTATTTTGCATAGGTTTGGATATATGAGCACTCCCCTTCTTTGTTCAAAACCAAATCCTACGTCAAAGTGGATGCGACTGTTGCGGTTGATAAGCCAAGAGGGCAAAGGTACAGTTTTAAGGGTACTCAGGATAAGGAAATGACGCAACAACTTATCAAACTCCGAATGGCCATTGACAAATTGACTGCGGATGATATGATATTTGATCTGTATCGAGATGCTAGACAACAAGGTTTAATCCAAAGGAGAGATGAAGTTGCATTATACTATGGACCTTTGATGTTGTGTGATGGAGGATATTCAATGTACGATCCACATCGGGTAATGTGACAATTGGGTTACGTCCAAGAAGAACCTCATTTCGATGAAGATAAGTCGTTCTTTACTGTGAAAATGGCTGACTGCACCACGTCCCAAAAAACTATTAACGTCTCTTACGATCCAGCGCCAGTTCAAGAACATTGGGACAATAGACGTGGCCGTAAAATCGATGTGAGTCTTTTGGACGAGGTGACCACCGGTTGTGAAGCCAGTGAGAAATACATGGTGTGGTACTTGGGTTGGGCTCGTCCTATTGTGATTAGGGAAATGACTACTGAAGAATTGGCTCGTAAAAGGAAGATGGCATCGAAAGACCCAACAATAAGTCTTAAGTTCTTTGTAAGTATTTTAAAGTTGCTCTTACTATTTTAAGATTACATTATCGAATAATTCTATAATTGTTTGTTGTTTAATTGAAAATATAAGGAGCAATTGAAGACCTTTGTGAAGGTATTGTGTTGCGCGAAAGACAGAGAAGAGCCTTTGTCGATTGAAGAACAAAGCAAGCACATTGACTATGCTTGCAATATTGACAATGAGGATGCCCATGAATTGTTCAAGCAAGTTGATGCTGAAGTGAAGAGGGAAGAAAGAGCCAGGAGAGAAGCACAAGCCAAGATGAATGCTGATAAAAAGAGGACTCGTAGTGCTCGTGGTCGTGAAGGTAGTAGTAGTGGTCGTGGTTGTGAAGGTAGCAGTAGTAGTGGTGTTCCTAAACGGGGCCTTGGTCGTGGTCGTGGAGGTGAATGAATGCTTTCCTAGTTTATTTCTTCATGTTGTGTTGGACAAATGTTAAGGTTAAAAGTTGGACAAATGTTTTTTTAAGATTTATGGGACATGTTTTCGTATTTTGGACAACAAATGTTAGATTTATAGTTGTTGAATGAATGGTTTTTTTAGCTATGTAAAGTTTCAATACTTATGTCGGCATGATTTTTTTAAGTTACAGTGCGGACCACACCAGGGCCGGCAAGGTTTTGAACTGTCAGTCTGCCGGCCCTGACAGCAAAAAATGCTTGAATACCAGGGTCGACAAGGTAATCAGATCAATACCAAGCCGGTTGTTATACAGCCGGCATGGTTTTATCTTATCGACCCTGCCGGCTATTTGTTGCAGAAAAAACCTTCTCCTGATGCCTAGAATCATCATAAGGCCGGCATGGTTATAAATTATGTTCCTTGCCAACCACATAAAGGCCGGCACTGTAATGACCAAATACCGTTCCGACGGTTAAACAGAAAATTGCATGTTCTCCTGATGCCTAAAATCATCAAAGGTCGGCATGGTTATAAATTTCCTACCCTGCCGGCCTTATTGTAGCCGGCACGCTAATGACCAAATACATTTCTGGCGGTTACAAAGAAGAAAATGATCTCCTGATGCCTAAAATCATCATAAGGTCGTCTTGGTAACAAAATTTCGACCCTGCCGGCCGAATCTGGTCGGCATAATGGGGAAATAAAAAGCGTGCCGGTGGATTCAAATTTCAAATTTTTGCAAGTACAATTGCATTGATTGACTTGTACTCATATGCTATAACGGCCAAATTTGGGCACCATCCTATAAATACACTACTTATCTCCACAAAACAACACACAACTATTTGCATATACTCTCCAAAGCTCATATCATCATACACTCCATCTAACTCACCCAATAGCTCTCTACATATAACAATGGCTTCATTTGATTCTAATGAAGATTTGGAAATCACCAAAGCTTGGTATGCGAAAAAACGACTTAGACGTCAATCCTCCGAAAGGGTGGATTCCACAACCTTTTGGGATAGGGTACACAACAAATTTATCCAAGATTTTTGGAATCCTAATGCAAGAAGTGTTCAACAAGTCCATGAGAGGCACCTAGTAATCGAAAACGCGATACTTGCTTTTTTAGCTCTCCAACCTCGGATTTTTAAGACTCGCCCCTTCACCTTGTCCATTGCACAATTTGTGAGTATTTTTGTGGTTTGTTTTACGTAACCCATGTTGTTTTATCTTCCAATGAAACACCACTAACAAATGTAAGTTTTTTTTTGTAGCACGAAGTCGTGAAAGCGCGCTACTTGGAGGAAAAGGGGGAAGCATTCACTTTCGATGCAAGCTATCACTTCTTGGCATAAAGAATCCCGGAGGATAACCCGGACTACTTGGATGTTGTATCGTCTTCGGAGGAGGAAGATTGATGGCTTTAGAAGTTTTCGTATAGGTTTTATGGTCCACTAGGGTCGCCTAGGGGTTCAAAGGCTTGATGCACATGCTAAGTTCATTCGTTTTTATGTTTCAATCAATATAGTAACCAAAATTGCATGAATAAAGTGAATTACATCTTCCCATATTCTGTTTTCTGTTTGGTATAAGTACAGTTCGGCAAGGTTATAAATCCTTAACATGTCGGCTACAGGTCAGCCGGCAGTGTTATAAATTATGTGCATGCCGACTATATGATAGCCGACATTGTAGGAAATATTTACATGTCGACCGTAAGATTGCTGCCCCAAGAAAGTCGGCATAATCTACATTCAAAGACCCTTCCGGCCAGTAAAGGGTCGGCGTGTTCCTCATCCAAGGACAATGCCGGCTACGCTTGGTCGGCATCTTATTCAAATATCGACCATGCCGGTGTAACATAGCCGGCACCTTATTCAAACCTGGACCTTGCCGACCGTTCATATTTTCAAATCTAAATTTTTTGATCTGAATCGAACTCATAAGACGGATTAAAGGTTTAATTTACTGAATTCATAATTTGAAAATTGTAATCTAAACTCAATTAATTAACCTAATCAGAATTTTTAGTGCTAATTAAATAAGGGCGTATTAGCCATTTAGAAAATACAAGATTAAGGGGTGGCTTCTTTTACTTCAAAATGACCTAACTTTTGTCTCATTAGGTATACCCCAATTAATTTAGGTATACCCCAATCTCGCCAGTTATAAAAAGTGGCTAATTTGTATAGCAGTATACCTTAGAAATTAGTTTTCAAATCTGGGGAGGGGCTATAGCCCGGGTTAGCCCAGCATTAGGCCCGTACCTGTTTTTACTCCACATCCTTGAATCAAATCAGAAGAAGAGCACCCACTTGGAGTATGTAACTCTTCTTCTTTACCCATTTTACTTGCACTGTCTAATGCATCATGCAGTGACCTTCCCTTAAACTTACCACCTCTCATAGAGTCATTTCTCTCGCTAAGCATCTCCAATACTGCTAAATCATTCGTTCTTACATGCCATTCCTCTTCCTCTGATGAACCTGAATGTTTAGGGTTTTGTTGAAGAGATGATGGAGATGAATAGTCAAAGAGTCCAAGTACTTCAGCTTCTGGTACTTTCACATCATTTTCCACGGGAGAACAGTGTTCTCTACGGTGACTTGGTTCGCTTAAAAGAATCCCACACTTCTTCTAAGTTCTTAAATTGCTTGTGAAGTTTATCACTCCCAATAGCATCATTACCATTCTGGATATTTTGCATGGTCATGGCCGTAACTTCTCTTCTCCACTCCAAGAGAGAAGTGGAATTCGTTCGAATGAGAAAATAGTGGGAACAAAGAAATTAACCTTACTTAAAGTTATGATTCTGTTTCACACCTGTTCAGTAACTAATTAGGGCCAACTGTTGGTTACTAGTATTGGTTCTTGTAAACCAAAAGATTTTGTTAATCTACTGGATAGATTCAAGTAACAACTGATCCTGTTGAGTTTGAACAAGCAAATAGGAGAACCCCAACAAGAACAACAGGAGAAGGTATTGCTCGGGTCACATTACCATCAGGGCCGTCTTAGGGGCAAGGCGAGCAAGGCGGCCGCCTAGGGCCCCAAATTGTTGGCGGCCCAAATTTTTTTTTCTTAAACTAATAGATAACTGTAACAGTTATAATGGTTAGGAAAAGATTTTGTTACAGCAATATAATTGTAACAGATATAATTGTTACTAAATTTTATGTATCAACTATAATTATCACTAATATTTTAATTTTTCAAATCAATTACCAGTTTTTAGGGGCTTATCTTATGCCAAATAATAAGTTTGCAAACCAAAATCTAGCTTAAAAAGCTGGAAAAAAAATTGAGCTTAATTGAATTCAAATTATCCTTTCAAATACATAATTTGTCACCCTCTGAACTGAAATTGCAACTTTACCTTTGATTAGTCATCATAAAAAGCCCCCAGGACACCCAAAAACTGTAAGACGGCCCTGACCACATATTTATGTGTACGGGCATTCTAATAATTAAATATTGTTTCCTGATTTGAATTTTACCATAAATTGACCATTAAAATTGGCAACTAGAAGCAAAAGTGGCAAGTTCAAAATTTTTAGAGAGTTGTATGTAAGGGAACTGTCTTTGCAAGTCTGACAAATTTCTAAAGTTGGGATTTTTTGACTTGAAGAAGTTCACAGTAATCCATCCATCTTGCACCTCATATGCATTATGGTTAAGGTTTCAGATGGTTTCCGTTTGTGGTGGAAAGGTACAACTTTACAAGGTCTCCAGCAACCAACAATTGTAGTCAATATAAATTCAAATGTCACATTGGAAGAAAAAAAATATTCTAGAAGGTGTTGACGTTACTAATGAGGACAAGAGAAAGTAATTGTGTATAAGCAGAAGTGTAAGAAACAAGCAAAACTATAAGTGTTGATCTATATTATGTAATAAATTTACATGACAAGAATTATTAGCAAACATCAAGTACTATCTGAAAGCTTTGTACATAAGAATCTAGACCATGACATATATGATTGTCTATAAAGGTAAAACAAGTTACAGGTTATACCTTCAGCAGGTGAGCGATATAGAGGTTAGTTCAGCAGAGAGTTTTCATCTATGATTCTGTGGTTCTAACTTCAGTGTAGTCATATTCTTGACGCTCCCCATTCAAGCGACTTTCTTTAACTCTCCCATAGGAGATTCTCCATGTCGTGAGCAAACTTTGCCTGGATTCAAAAAAAAATAGAAGAGTAGAAAGACATGCTCAGCAATCTTCAAGCAGTTTTTGACGAAGAACAGAGAAATTAGAAACAAATGAACAAAAGCTTAACCACAGTTGAAGTTGGAGCAAAAAACCGTCACGTAAATTAGGATATACAGCACCAAATCTGTACTCCTAACATTACGAAAAGATAAAACTAACTCGAAGTAAAAGTTCAGTTCTCCAGTGGACATATACGCAAATTTAACTAGACCCTAGAGGTATTTTATGCTGAGATGCCTCTGGAAAAGTGTATGCTGGAGATACAGTTTCGACGGTCTCTCACTTGTCAAAGAATAAGAAAACAACTTTCCATTTTTGGCTGCGTCTAATAAACAACTTTACATGTGAAGTGGTTGATACACAGTAGTGTTCTAAACGGCAGTTCTTGGTATGATTATCGTGCTAATACGAGTTACCAGAAATTGCAACCGTTTATCTCTTCATAAATCAGTACATGTCGAACTATTGAACAGAAGCATCATATATAGAATAAGCATTATTTCATATTTGGAAAGAGTGGTCGCAATGAAAAGTCTTGGAACTATACCTCTGGGGTTCAATTTCTCTCTTTGCAAGCATGAGTGCTAGGAAAACAGGAACCATTGCGGCACACAAATGCTTGAGAGTATGTCCACTAACAATATGATGAGTCCATCCGTAGATCACTTTATCTTCTTGTTCTTCCACTTTAGCCAAGAGGTAAAATCCTACGGCGGTGAGGAAGAGGTTTTGAACTGTTATAGAAAATACCCCAAAATTTGCTAAAGCCTAAAAGACATTTTTTGATGAATCACAGACCTGCAGCCCACAGCCAGTAAGTGGAATGTGTATACATTGGGGGCAATAAGATAGCCATAGCAGGAATAGCAATAAGAGGGACGAACTGGACTACTCCATATGGGCGTAGGTCATCAAAATAACTGCATCATGAGTGTAAAAATTATCCAGACAATAAGCCAGACAGAGAGATCAACAAACTAAATACTACCATTGACATCACGAAATCACAAAAAAGGATTGAAATAAAATGAACTTATTATGCTTACCGCCAATACAAAATGCTTATTATACCCACCATCACTAGAGGAATGATAGATATTGTTCCTTTCTTTTCATCAACTCTTTCAATAATAAAAATAGCCACGATTGATGTGAATGCTACAGTCATCTGTGTTTGTTAAGAACAATGCAAGTCAAAACAAAGCGACATTAGTATTCCCACTTGCTATTATAAGAAAGAATCCCAGACGTAGTGACACACACAAATAGAAATTAACAGCAGAGAAAAGATGGAGAGCTGGCACTAGTACCAAGAGCTTCTATTAGCTTCCATTAAGCATATCTGTAAGAAAAATCTGAACAACGTAGTATACAAACGACCCATAATCCTACTAATATAACAATCAAAAGTGTAAAGTTATCACCTTAAATATGATAATTGCAACCATCAGGTATGAATCACTGAATCTCATCATCCGAATTGAAGATCCTAGAAAGTTTATCGCACTACCACACTCACGAATCATAATCCTTTCACATATGGCATACTCAAACGAACATTGTTGGACAATGACGAATGATAACAAGAGTCAATGAGATTAAATCAAACCTTCTACTTGCAAATGTTTTTCTGCCTCAAAATTTTAAAGCAGGATGCGATATAATGGTCCAGCAGATCCAGTTGTTAAATCCTGATTAGCTATCCAATCAAAATCACTCTTAAGCCGTCTCTCATCAGCTAGTCTGATCATGTTTGGAAAGCTTCGGCATAGGCATCTGATGTATTATGGAAAAGCATAACTAATGGTTTAACTAGACAAGTTACTGAAATGAGGTCATAGTTGAAACTCTTTTGAAATATGAAGTCCTTGTTTCCCTCTAATCTGCGAAACTAATCACACGAATTGGATGAAATACAAATTAATGCTAATTCTGCAAGATTCTTATGTATCAAGAACGATAGTTTGTAAATCCTAATGGTTGAACTTCTCAGCTTGCATTTGACTATTTTCCTTACCTATTTACCTAAACAACAAATAAAGTCGTATTCCAGAGCAAAAACAAAAAGTGGAAACGGCAAAGTATAAATCTAGCAAAGAATAGATCGGATCCACATAGTTCAACTGGGTAAGGAACTTACAGGCAAGCGATCCCACACTAGTGTAGCATCATTTGGCTTGAGATGATAGTAAGACGAACCAAAACCAACAGCTGCCACACCAACGAAAAAACATGTCCAACCCCACAATTCTCCCTGCAAGCTATTGAAAAAGATGTATGTATATAATCGCCATACATGAAAGTAATCCAACTGATATGCTGGGAATGCCAATAATAAGCTAATGCTAACAAAAACGTAACCAGAAGTTTACCTTAATCTAAAATAATTTCCATGGTGGCAGAGCACCAAGCCAATAAGACCAACAATAAGAAATGGGAAGTTTGAAACCACATTCAACATATTAGGTATCCCTGGAAAAAAAACAAGACAAGTCATAACATTAAGACATTAAACAAGTCATATATCATCAAATACGATAAAGACTACGATAATAAATTATCATACAACATTCAGATGACAAAAATGGTATAATAAGAGCTTAGAGGACAACTATGCAAACAAATATGAGATCTCAAAGAAATTAATAAACACACAACATAGCTTGGAAAAAGTACACATCCAAGAGGATCTCCGATATAGAATGTAGATAATTCTATGAAGAGATACCGAGCTACATTCTAAAACCATAAGATTAGCCCTAGAGCTGACTACTCTTCTCCTAATTCCTAGATAAAACATGTTTTTGACCATTTTTAGTCGCTTCAACTATGGTTCATTCATGGTGAAAAACTCGAAGTCACGCATGCAAGATTAAAATGCTAAAAACTCAATCATTTTCTGAACTGAAGCTTGAAACAATCATAGAGTGTAAACTATACTGGTCACTCCAGACTACAAGCATATACCATTTGTACCAGTGTTATCAAACAACATGTCAACCTGATGCATATAGAGTACTCAAAAATCTACGACAGCTCAAATTTAACGAAAACCAAACACAATCAAGTTCAGCAAATACCAACGGGAACAACTGATATTGAGTACAAAATGTCTCGCTTATTTACAGCATCATGAAATCAATTAACCCAAATTCTAAAACTCGCCAGAAAATACAATCAGCTGGTTGAAAAGTAAAAAAGTGTAATAGATGGGCATTTTAATCGCACATACAAATTGAAATCCCTAAATCAGGATTCTAATCAAAGAACAGGAGAATCGTTTAGTGAGAGAGAGTACCTAAGAAAGTGCGCTGATCAGCGAAATTATGATAGTCTTGATCTTGAGGATAAGTAGGAGTGACAATCATCAAAACCAGAAAACAAAGAATCGAAATTCCCCATATGTATATACTTCTTTTATTCATCATTCTCAATCTTTCTGTTCAAGAAGAGAAGAAGAAATCAAACAGTTTGAAGATGAAAGGGCTTTTTATGTTTGACTTTTTAATGGATTTATTGCTTGCTCATTCTTTTCTTTCTGTGAATCAATTTCTACAGTCAGATTGGCAATTAGTTTTGTAGGTCTGCATTGGCCCGCATTAGAGAGTACACGTATATTATTCAGCATTTCTCTACGGACCGAGAAATAAAACCACGTAAAACCCGCCTCTCACAGTTTTTTTCTTTTTTTTGTGTGTTTGTGGGTCTCAGTGGACCCAGCCTCTTGGGAGACGTGCAGGGGGTGTTCTGTGTGTGCCGATTTTTTTGTGTAGTTTTATTCTCGGTCTGTAAAGACTTTTTGATTATTCAGTTGACTGATCTATCCCTAATTCAACCGAATTTGTGTACGTGGCATCTGCATGTCTTCCGTTGGTGGAATCAAAAGGCCACGGGAGACAGTGTTTGGATCAGCGTAGGTGGCTCACCTACGGTGAGAGACAATGTTTGTTATGAGGAATGTTTTGCACTACCTTGTAAAGGACACAAGGGTGGCCTCCGATGGATGTGGACAACCCATCTAAGTGTGCAAATTATACTCCGTAGTTGATAGTCAAAGGTAAGTAAGAGAGAGTTTGATCCAGTAGGAAATACCATTTAGTCCTAGAAATAATATATTAGAGAAGAGTTTGGTCCAGTTGACCTAGTCAACTTTCTATTTGGTCCATTTTTAATATATATTACTGTTTGGTTCTAGAGTGACGTCATAGATGATGTAATTATCGTATTTAGTGACAGAAATACCCTTTCAGATCCATATATATAGGAATTTCTTAGCACAAAAGAAATCATTTTCAGATTTCTTTTTTCTCTCCTAGTTTTAGATCTAGTTTCTCTCTGGTTCTTCATTTTTTTCTTTGTTGCTGCTGGTGTTTGAATATGATGAAGACGATGGTGTTGAAGATGAAGAAGACGATGAAGATGTTGATGTTGTTTGATGATGAAGACGATGATGTTGAAAATTTCTGTTTGAATATGATGTTGTTGCTACTGTTTATGATGATGATGAACCTTTATCATGTTGAAGAAGAAGAAAACGATTATGATTTTTGTTGTTGTTCGTAGCTTGAATCTGATTTGAATGAAGCTGTAAGTTTCAGATCTACGAAAAAACCTTGAAATTCTTTGATTTCTTTATCATTTTCTTCTTCTTCTTCATCACTTGGATCTCTGTTCTTGATTTTTTTTCGTCATCTTCATCGCCTCCATCATCGTTTGCTGCTGCTACTGCTGAAGATGATGAATACGATGATTTTTTATGAAGTTCATTGATTAGAATGAACTCTGTTGAAGAATGATGAAGTTCATCAAACATAATGAACTTCGATTTTTTATGGATTTTTTGTATGTGTTCATGTTAAAGAATGAACTTTGTTTTAGATCTTGAATTATTAGGTGTTCATCTTAAAGAATGAACTTTGTTCTAGGTTTGAATTAGTTAGTTTTTGATAGTTCATTTTGACGAATGAACTCTGATTTTTTTTCATAATTATGAATTTTTGATTGGGTGTTCATTTGAAAGAATGAACTCTGATTTTTTGTTCATAATAATGAACTTTGATTGGGTGTTTATTTTGACGAATGAACTCTGGTTTTTGTTCATAATTATGAACTTTGATTGGGTGTTCATACAGAAGAATGAACGTTGTTCCATATAGGTTTTATTAGGTGTTCATTGAAAAGAATGAACTCTGTTTTCATTTAGGGTGTTAGAGCACTGCTTGGTCGAACTCGGAAGCGTTGCTATCTCAAGCTTGTTTGTCAAGTTTAGTTGTCAAAACTATAAGTCTTGATTTCTAGTCTACTTATAGCTATGTCTCGGATTAGGATAGAATATGTAGTTGATCTTTAGACTTCACGATGTTCATCAATTGAAGACGAATAACTACTAAAGGGAGTTTGTGGAACTTCATCAACAAAAGGTATGTGGAGACTTGAACTCATCTATCACTCAGAAGTCTATTTATATTTTATCTCCTATTGAGACAAAAGTCGTATAGCTATATAGACTTTACATTATACACATTTGATATTCCGAGCTGAGTTTAACTCACTTACATATTTCTCGAAATATGTGTTGGTAAGCTTTCGCTTTAACCAAGTTCGACTTTTATTCTTGACGAAAGTCAAAAGATGATCATGTGAAAATCGCCTGGTAACATCTTACATTATTTGTGTGAGATAGTCATTTGATGTAGACTCGGAATATTTCGTATTGATCATTTGATCACTTGAAAATTGCTTTGAAGCTAATAGTTTGTGTGAGACAACTATTCTCCTCTTCTAAGAATGTTTCAATAATTAAAATGGGAGTTTAGAACAATTAACCATTGATTGGATATAGCACAATATACGTACTTGTATGCTAACTGTTGCAAGTGTATTCCAAGTCCGGGAATTTAGTATGCATACCCGTATTGCGTACTGATTCAATAGTTGAAGTCTCGGAACTATAGTATGCATACCCGTATGCGTACTGAGTTCGGTCGTGAACAACAGTATGCGTACCCGTTTGCATACTGGCGAACAAGACCAAGTCCGGGAACTTAGATATGCATACCCGTTTGCATACCAGAGTGGGTTAAGTTCTAAAATCGGTTAAGTATGCTTACATACTCATGAAAAAATACATTTATTTAATAAGGAATGCAATCTTTGCAAACCATGGCTATAATGTGAATTGATTCGAGTGAATCAAAACCGATTTTGCTTCAATTGTGTCTTGTATACTTCTATGAGAATATAAACAATTGAACAACTCTATAACTAGTTTCATTTGAGTCATTGGAACTAGTTGTGATTAAGATGAACAAGGTTGATATGAAAGTGTTCATATGACTAACTTCGGTTAACTATTGTTAAGCCAAATATGTGTACACATTTAGCTACGGTTACCCATATCTAAATAAAGTTACATTTCATTTGTGTGTAACAAGCTAAGACAATCTAACGGTTGAAAGATATTATCTTGAATCTAATCAGGTTTTCATCTAATGGTAAATATGGAATGCTTTGTTACCAAGGTAGCATTGATTGGAAACCCTGATTTGAAGACTATATAAGGGAGAACTCTAGCAACTGGGAAACCTAATCCCCACACCTCATGTATGATACTAGTTTCGACTAGAGCCGATTTTCCTTTAACCTAGGTTTTTCCTAAAACCATTATAGGTTAACGACTTAAAGACTTCATTGGGATTCTGAAGCCAGACCCAACTATTTTCTCCGTAGTTACGTGTTTTGATCTTACTTTGTTCTATCGTATTGAGTACTACCTTCTCTAAGATTTGCTCGAGATTTAATCTCCGATAGGTAAGATAAAAAGTAATCACAAAGTTCTTCTTCTCATTCTTTGTGATTCCACAATATCTTGTTCCGCAACCATACAGTTAAGATTATTGTGAGGTGATTAATATTACTAGGTTGTTCTTCGGGAATATAAGTCTGGTGTATCAATTGGTTCTTGTTCACCTGGATTTATCAAAAGACGGAAAAAAAACTCGTAGGTATTTCTGTGGGAGACAGATTTATCTATTCAATAGACTTTTCTGTGTGAGACAGATTTGTTTATCAAGTTTCGACTTTGGGTCGTAGAAACTCTTAGTTGTGGGTGAGATCAGATAAGAGAATCAAGTGCGTAGTGTCTTGCTCGGATTCAGAGGCGTAAGGAACGCGACTGTACCTTAATCAATGTGAGATTGGTTAGGGCTCAGCTACATTCCAGCCTGAAGTTAACTTGTAGTAGGCTAGAGTCTGTGGCGGCTTAATACATTTTGGTGTTCAAATATGGACTAGGTCCCGGGGTTTTTCTGCATTTGCGGTTTCCTCGTGAACAAAATTTGTGGTTTCTGTGCTATTTCTTTTCCGCATTATATTTTCTATATAATTGAAATATCACAGGTTGTTCATAGTTTAATCAATTGGTGAATCCAACCTTTGGTTGTTGATTCAAATTGATTGAAACTTGGATACTAGTCTTTGGTACCATCCAAGTTATTTCTCATATTGATCCGGCTCACAGATTTATATTTGTTCGATTGCAGATTGATTTGAGAAATTGAGATATAACTCTTGGATATATTTTCCTTGATTGAGTCTGACTGTCTAGTTAATTCTCTTGGAAATGTTGGAGTTAGTCCATACAAATTTCCTAAACGAAATATTGGTATGGTTGTTAGACCCCCACTTTTTCATTTGGTATCAGAGCAGGAAAACACGTTTAAGACCTTATAAGTATGTGTTTGTAGCAATCTAACTATATGGATAGAAACGCTATCTCTATAAACGTACCACCAGTATTCGATGGCTCGATTACTTATAATGGTAAATTGTTATGCGTGCCTTTCTACAAGCACGTGATTTTCAATCATGGGTTCGTGTATTTAATGGCTATGATCCTCCGGTTGTTACGGAAGGCGATGTAACTGTTTTAAAGGATATTGGTGCATATGATCCTGCCGAGATTCTCGCTGCAAAGCAAAATTCTGACGGATTAAATGCTATCATCCATGCCATTACCCCAAATCTTTAGCACCATGTGACTACGTGCACTAGGTCTAAAGAAAAGCCTGGGATATCTTAGAAACGGCATTCGAAGGAAATTCCTCCGAGAAAGAAGTTAGGCTTCAAAACCTAAATTCTAATTCGGAAAACCTTCGTGTGGATGATGAAGATTCATTTGATGAGTTTAATCACAAAGTGTCTAAAATTGTTAATGTATCTTTTGCATTGGGAAAGACTATTCCTGAAAAGGACATTGTGATGAAAATTCTCAGATTGTTGCCAGCCAAATACGATTCTAAGAAACAGCCAAGTACGATACTAGTTGCGACTAGAGTCGATTCTCCTTTAAACTAGGTTTTTCCTAAAACCATTATGGGTTAACGACTTAAAGACTTCATTGGGATTTTGAAGCCAGACCCAACTATTTTCTCTGTAGTTACGTGTTTTGATCTTACTTTGTTCTATCGTATTGAGTACTATCTTCTCTAAGATTTGCTCGAGATTTAATATCCGATAGGTAAGATAAAAAGTAATCATAAAGCTCTTCATCTCATTCTTTGTGATTCCACAATATCTTGTTCCGCAACCATACAGTTAAGATTATTGTGAGGTGATTGATATTACTAGGTTGTTTTTCGGGAATATAAGTCTGGTGTATCAATTGGTTCTTGTTCACCTTGATATATAAAAAGACAGAACAAAAACTCATAGGTATTTCTGTGGGAGACAAATTTATCTATTCAATAGACTTTTCTATGTGCGACAAATTTGTTTATCAAGTCTTCGACTTTGGGTCGTAGCAACTCTTAGTTGTGGGTGAGGTCAGCTAAGGGAATCAAGTGCGTAGAGTCCTGCTGGGATTCAGAGGCGTAAAGGAAAGCGACTGTACCTTCATCAGTGTGATATTGGTTAGGGCTCAAATACATTCCAGTCTGAATTTAACTTGTAGTAAGATAGAGTCTGTAGCGGCTTAATACAGTGTGGTGTTTAAATCTGGACTAGGTCCCGGGGTTTTTCTGCATTTGCGGTTTCCTCGTTAATAAAAAAATTTGGTGTTTGTATTATTTCTTCTCCGCATTATATTTTCTATATAATTGAAATATCACAGGTTGTGCGTAGCTCAATTAATTGGTGAATCGAACCTTTGGTTGTTGATTGAAATTGATTGACGCTTGGATATTGGTCTTTGGTACCATCCAAGTTATTTCTCATATTGATCCGGCTCACAAATTTCTATATGTTCGATTGCAGATTGATTTGAGAAATTGAGATATAACTCTAGGATATATTTTCCTTGATTGAGTCTGACTGTCTAGTTGATTCTCTTGGAATTATATTGGAGTTAGTCCATACAGATTGCCTAAACGAAATATTGGGTGTGGTTGTTATACCCCCGTTTTTTCATAGGGTTTATTAGGTGTTCATTTGAAAGAATGGACTCTATTTTCATATAGGTTTTATCTGGTGTTCATTTGAAAGAATGAACTCTATTTTCATATAGGTCTTATTAGGTGTTAATTTGAAAGAATGAACTCTTGTTTTTATTCATAATTGTGGAGTTTTTGTTGTGTGTTCATTTGAAAAAATGACCTCTGATTTTTTGTTCTTAATAACAAAATTTTTGTAGAATTTTAATGAAATGTAATGAAGTTCGTAGAATATAATGAAGTGTACAGTTTTCATGAAACAGAATGAACTCAAATCTACAAAAATCCTGATAGTTCATCAAACAAAATGAACTGCTACAAGAAAATAAGTAAAAATTAACACGGAAGGGTACTTTGGACCATTTAATATTTTCAAATAATTATGGACCAAACAGGAAACGCTTTTTCCCGTTGGACGTAATAGTCTTGGGACCACCTAAAAAAGGACCAAACGATTATTCCCCCAAAGTTAATTCATGCTTACATTGTGCATCCCCAACCTGCTTGAAGATATAAGTTTTTGCAAGAATTCAATTCTGTCATCTTGTATCATTAGTTGGGGCAATTCCAGTGGGCATATACATAAATATGTTGGTTTGTTGTGCCAGATGGATGGAAAAACTTACTTTCGTACAATGGGAAAAGGGTTCTTCGATCCAAACAGAACCAACCGTAGCTACTACGACAACGACTAATTGTTATTCGAACCCCAACGGTTATATGTCCTTTACCTATATAAACATACGAAATCCACCAAATTTAAACACATTCAACTACTACTCATTTTCTATTTTCACACAAAATATTCAAACTTTTTAAATATATTTCTTGTTTTCATTGGTTTCATTCATTATGGATCCTCATTTGGAATATGAGAAGGCAGAAGTATTTTTGCAACAACAACAACAAGAAGAGTTTATGCAACAACTAGATCAAATGGATCCAGATTCAGACGATGAGAGAACGATCACCAACACCATGATACAACTATACGCGGGCAAGTTCGGCGATATCCAGAACCAGGAGTTGTATTTAGAAGAAGATATAAGTGGAGATTTCGAGAGGAAGGTCACAAAAAAATGACGTGTGATTATGTTAGAGCATTGATCGGTCGAACTCGCATGCGTTGCTATCTCAAGCATGTTTGTCAATATTAGTGATCAAAACTATAATTCTTGATTTCTAGTCTACTATTAGCTAAGTCTCGGACTAGGATAGAAAGTGTAGTTGAGCTCTAGACTCCATGGCGATCATTATACAAATATGAAGAACTAATCAAGGAACTGGTGGAACTTCATCGACTAAAAGGTATGTGGAGACTTGAACTTATCTATCACTCAAAAGTCTATCTACTCTATCTCCTATCTTGAGACAAAAGTCGTATTGCTATATAGACTATGATTATACACATTTGCTATTTCGAGTCGAGTTTATCTCGCTTATCTATTTCTCGAAATATGTGTTGGTAAGCTTTCGCTTTGGCCAAGTTCATCTTTACTAGTGACGAAAGTCATATTTGTTTCAATTACTTGAAAATCGCTTTGACGAAAAATAGCTTGTGAACAACAACTATATATCGTCCTCTAAGAATGTTTCAATGATTGAAATGAGAGTTTAGAATATAACCTTGAAAGGATATAAAAATTGTGTGATAACTCATACATGTGTAAGTCCTTATTCCTTGAACCAAAGTATGCGAACTTTGCTGCTCAGGAAAACCGGAACTGAAGTCCGCCCACCAGTACGTGCACTGTCGGAAGATGACATCCCGTGAATTTCTGTTGGAGTTTGTGAACTGAAAACAAACTTATTTCGGGTGCTTAAGTCCGCGTACCAGTATGCGTACTTAAGTGGGTTAGTTTCTAAAAACGATTATTCGTGAACTTAAACTTATATAAACTAAGAAATGCATACTTGAAAATAGTGGCTATAAAGTTCATGAATTGATTCGAGTGAATCAAATCGTTTTTGCTTCGATTGTGTCTTATATACTTCTATGAGATCTAAGCAATTGAACAACTCTCTAGCTAGTTCTCTTGAGTCATTTGAACTAGTTATGGTTAAGATGAATATGGTTGATATGAAAATGCTCATATGGCTAACCATTTGGTTAACTATTGTTGAACCAACTAAATTTACATGTTTGGGTACGGTTACACAAACCTAAATAAACGTGCATTTCATTTATGTGTAACAAGCTAAGTTCGATCTAACGGTTGAAAGATATTAGCTTGAATCTAATCAGGTTTTCATCTAACGGTGAATATTGAATGCTTTGTTACTAAGCTAACATTGATTGCAAACCCTGATTTGAAAGACTATATAAATGAGAACTCTAGCAACTGGGAAACCTAATCCCTAAACCTCTTGTGCGATACTAGTTGTATTAGCTAGAGTCGATTCTCCTTTAACTTTAGGTTTCTATCGAGACCTTGTAGGTTAACGACTTGAAGACTTCATTGGGATTGTGAAGCCAGACCCAACTATTTTCTCTGTAGTTACGTGATCTGATCTTACTGTTTCTATCGTACTTGAGTACAATCGTAAGATATTTTTGAGATTAATTTCTCTGATAGGAAAGAAAGAAAAATAGTCACAAACACCTTCGTCTCATCGTTTGTGATTCCACAATATCTTGTTTCGCTAGTCGATTAAGATTATTGTGAGGTGATTGATAATTCTAGATTGTTCTTCGGGAATATAAGTCTGAGTTATCAATTGGTTCATGTTCACCTTGATTTATCAAAAGACGGAACAAAAACTCGTAGGTATTTCTGTGGAAGACAAATTTATCTATTATCGGAGACTTTTCTGTGTCATGCAGATTTGTTTATTAAAGTCTTCAACTTTAGGTCGTAGCAACTCTTAGTTGTGGGTGAGATCAGCTAAGGGAATCGAGTGCGTAGTATCGTGCTAGGATCAAATACATAAGGAGCGCAACTGTACCTTGGATCAGTGTGAGATTGATTGGGGTTCAACTACAGTCCAGACCGAAGTTAGTTTGTAGTAGGCTAGTGTCTGTGGCGGCTTAATACAGTGTGTGTTCAATTTGGACTAGGTCCCGGGGTTTTTCTGCATTTGCGGTTTCCTCGTTAACAAAACTTCTGGTGTCTGTGTTATTTCTTTTCTGTAATATATTTTTTTATATAATTGAAATATCACAGGTTGTGCGTTGAATCGATAAATTGGGAAATCCAACCTTTGGTTGTCGATTGAAATTGATTGATCCTTGAACATTGGTCTTTGGTACCGTTCAAATGATTTCTCTTGTATTCAATTAGACTCGCAGATTTCTATTTGCTTGAGTAAGTATTGAATCGATAAAGTGAGATATAACTCTTTGATATACTTTTAATAAGATTGAGTCTGACTGTCTAGTTGATTCTCTTAAAAGTATATTGGAGTTTGTCCATACATATTGCTAAGAGAAATATTGGGTGTGGTTGTTAGACCCTCGCTTTTTCAGATTATTTTATTACTAGAAGTGTGTACTCTGATCAAGATTTTCAATGTCGCTACCGCATGGCATAACACTTGGTTATGCGGGTTATTGGAGAGCTTTGTCGGGTAAATCCTCAATTTAACTATCAATTTGATGCACGAAACATACAAGTACATAGTCCTGAACAAAAGGTCATTGCAGCCTTAAAGATTCTATGTTATGGTGTTGTAGCGCCCCCAAAGCGAGCAGCTGACTAATCCAAGAGACTAACTAAATAAAGAGGCACTAAGAATCTAAATCATTTACTTAAACGTTCAATTAAGAAATCTGCTACAAAACTTAACCCAAAACTAGCCCCGCTCAGAAATATATATACAAGATCTCCTTTCACATGATACATATACAATAGTCATTTGGTTTGCAAATAGAATACACAACATAATAAACATAGCAAAAGTTAACTAATTAACAGAGTCAATTCCTCGAAGCTTTCACTGCGCAACTCTGATCTGTCTCTGGAACTGAAAGTGGGAAAGGGTGAGTGATAAGTGCATAATTCATATGATTTTAGTATTCATTCCATACTTGTTTTAGCTATTATTCTTGCATGTATTCGTATTATTACTCTTGTTTTCTCTTATTTGCCTCTAATAGGTGAATCATCCAAAAAGGAGCTACAAAGTGCTGAAAAGAGCTATAAAGATAAGTATTCCAAGTATCCAAGTTCCAAAATCCAATACAAGTGGAAGAAGTGCGACGAAAAGGAGCAAAACGCTCATAATCAAGACACAGGCCAAAGAACGATCTTAACTCATTCAAATTAAGTATTTATCATCATCATCTTGAATATAATTTAAAGATAAAAAGAATGCAAAAATAATGAGATCATTCCGAGTTCGGATGAAGAAGTTGTGGCCAAAACAGTTTTCATTGAATACCGAAGACAATGAAGTCCGCGAACTGGTTTTGGGAACCGAGTTCGCAGACTTATTTCCGAAAATATCTGATGGAATTTGAAGTTTGCGGACTGGGTACGCGAATTTATCAATGGGAAACGTGTATTTACACCTTGGAAGACCTAAGTGCACGTTTGGATTCGTTATTTCGTTATTTCGGGTCGGGTTTCTTAACCGAATTAAATACTTGGAGACCAAGCAATGTAAACCTATAAAAAGGTATTAGGTTATGATCATATATCGAATCTCATATCACAAGTTCTACATCAAAACCTAGGGTTTACCCCTTTAGGGGGAAACTACCATTATCATCTTCTTTGTAATATGAGTAGCTAAATCTAGGGGTGTAAATTCGGGCAGGCCGGGCCGCCCGACCCAAAAACTAAGACAGGCCGGGCAGGCCAGGCTTAATATTTGTGAGCCCGTAAACAAATTCAGGCCGGACAGGCCGGGAACAAGTAGATAATTTGCTACCCAAAGACCGCCCAAAGCCCGCTTTTTATACGGGCAGGCCAGATCGGGCCGGACAGGCCACTATTTTGATTTTTTTTTTTTTTAAGTTTAAATTTTCAAATGAACGGTATTAAATACAATATCCTTTCCTTTCCAACATCGCATATCATAAGTGATAGTATTATTTTATATTTAAATTTCACTGACAAGTATTTAATTTTAGCCTATAATAAATAATTAATTAGAGTACAATAAACTTTCTAATAAGAAAATATATTACCATTAATGTTTTGAAAAGGTTAATTATAAGTAAAAAAAAAATTATATATTTTATTTTTCTTGACACAAAATTGACAATTATAAAATTGTAACTTTTAAGTCTTTTAAGAGGATATTAAATGATTAATGGCACATAGAAGGCTTTCAGGCCGGGCACCAGGCCGGGCATCATAATTAATCGTAAAGCCCGAGACCGCCCAATAAATTAATCCAGGCCAGGCCGGGTGGTCCATGACGGGGCATAACAGGCTTTGGGCTACTTCGGGTACAGGCGGACTCAGGCGGATACAGGCAGGCCGAGTATTTTCGGGTATTATTTACCCCCCTAGCTAAATCCTTTGTTGATTAAGGATGAATTCAATGTTTTAAGCGTGAAGCTTTATTAATAATACAAACCTATTGAGAGTTTTTATCATCATCTTTTGTTTTTACCATATCTAGGATTTATGAATGATTCTTAGATTGATTTGGAGTGCACGCTATATTGATCTATTGATCGTTTTATTGCTAGTGGAAGTTAGGAAATAAGTAATCGTCGAATAACTCTCTACACAAGTAGAAATCGCGAGATCTTACAGAGGGATTCTGTGGAGCAATCGTGAGTGAAGACAACACCAGCAAGTAAACCTTGATCTAAGAGTTTAACTACTGGGATCAACCTAAATTCACAAAGCTTAAAGCGTTCGATTGGATTACACCTTGAGTGATCTACTACTTGGTGGTTCGTTGAATAGAATCTGGTAGGCGAGAACTTCCGTATCCAGTGATAAAAGGAGTTTTGGGGATAACACTGATCTAGCTGTTATTCCACGGTTGGTGATGAATGGTTCTTACGAAAGATAGATAAGTATATTAATCCAGTTATCGCTTGGTAACGACGAAGGATTCCTTAATCATCTTTCTTTTCTTATTGTCTTTTTAATTATATCTTAAAACCAAAACACCCTTTTGTTATTTACTTTATTCTGCTATTTCAAATAACCTATCAATTACACAGCTCTCTGTGGGAACGATCTCTTACTACCGCTATATTACCAGTTAATTAGTGGGAAATATATTTATCAATTTGTTGAACTTACGACAGCCCAAACAAATTTTGGCGCCGCTGCCGGGGAGCAGTCGCTAATTGATTTGTTATTTGTTTAGCTTATTTTTATTTTTAGGTTTTTGTTTTGATATTCTCTTTTGTTCTTGTGAGTCGTCATGTTTCCTTACGGAAATAACATGTACGGAGCACAGGATTACAAATACAACAGTGGTATCAATATGGTTTTCAATCTCATCATATGACAACTACCAACCCTATGGGTATTAATCACAACCATCTTTTGGCTATGATCAATATCCCAAGGAACCTTACGGATATTGTCATACGTCACCTCCTTATGGTGGGTAGTAGTGAAACTCACAAGGATGGGAGGATAGTTGTGCTTCTAATCTTTATCTTATGAAAGTGAACATAGCTTGATTGGAACCCCTTAATGAACAATTAAGCGTGGAGAATAACACATCACATCTGGATCTTACTACAATATATCTAACCAAACTCCTGATCGTTTTTATGATCGTTCACCTATTCAAAAGGAGGAGACTTGGTCCAGAAATCTTGTGGTGAGTAAAAGTGTAGGTTTTGAAGAACGTCTTGACCAACTGATCCAAGAGATGACGCAACATCAACAAGGGTTGGACCAATACTTTCAAAATTTGTATGAGCGCAACAAAAAGATGGAAGAATCACGCCAAGAATTTCAAAGGAATATGGAAAAGATAAAGATACAAACCGCTCAACTCATTGAGAATAGGAATGAGGAAGAAGTTTGGCCTCAAAACCAAACCAATTATGAAATTTCTGAGGATGACAACAAATGTTTTGAAGATGAGCAACCTTTGGAAAGTCCACATAACAGTGATGAAGTTATTATTCCAACTCTGGATCTTTATAATGATCATTCGCCTATTCAAAAGGAGGAGCCTTGGTATGACCGAACCATTGTTATGAACGGTGTGACATACTCAAATGCATATCAACGTTACAATAAACATCCATATTACAATGTTTTTAGGCCGGTTGACTTGCAAGAAGTAGACCCAATTTTCTCTTTGTTGGAGACTCATACGGAAGACCCTAGTACTTGCACCAATGAACTAGAATTTTTAGGGGAAGATTCCGATTCCGATGACGAGATTGTTGAGGAGATTGAGATTGAGAATGAACCAAATTGATTAAGTCGTGGAAGACCCAATTGAGCTAGATAATAGTTCAATAGAGGACCACGATATACTTGAGGTAAATAATTCACTGAATTTAATTAAGAAAGATGAGGATCACGTACAAGGTTTGTCTAATCCTTTGCTTAATTCTATATCTATTGATCCTTTCCATCCAATTGAAGTAGATTCTAAAAGAGTTGTTAATCCAACTTTTAAGCAAATACCTCACTTAGGACTGGAGTTATGTGCTTCCAAATTTTTAACGAATTATTTTGCTTCTAAGTATCCACCACTTTATGTGTTTGATTCGAGTATTGTGCAGCTTCACCAAGCTGAGGAACCTTTTGAAGTTCCCGAATTCTATGTTCTTTATCCACTTTCGAGTGTAGAAAGGAGTAAGTGTGAGGGAAACTTCAATAAAGTGATAGCTTCAATATTTATATTTTGTGCTAATGTTTTTTTGAAGGTATTATTTGAATTGCAGATTGTTATTTGGAGGGATTACCAAATTTTCAGATTATTGGTGTACGAACGATAACAATAACGTCGGGCATTGACGACGTTGAACCAAGCGCTTAATGGGAGGTAACCCATCGGTTTTGTATCTTTATCCATTTTATTTTTAGTTTTCTTCGTTTTTCATATCATATCTTGCATTCCCATCTTAGATTTTACAAAGTCTCATATCTATAATGAAAGTTTTGACGAATTCTCGTCAGAAAATTCTGACTGCGCACTTGTTACGAAAATAGCTCTCGAGACTTCATACGGAGTTATATTTGAGTGATTGACCCCAAATTTTAAATAGGACAGACATACCTTTCTTTTACAAAAAGAAAATCCTAATTTGGAGTCTGTTAAGTTGGATAGATTGGTCTGGACATTTGAGTTTTGGTATTTTTCCAGAACTTTTTCAGATTGCATGTCAGTTAGTCCGGAAGCCATAAAAGTCATACCGTTTATCGAAACACTGTTCCCTTTTGAAATCTTATATAAAATACGTAGGCGAACAACTTTTGTTTAGTATTTTTTTCCTAGTTCCCTACCCATTTGTACCGTTTTTGAGTTTTTCAGGGTTGTTATGTCAGAAATCAGAATTTTCGGTTTTGAACATCGAGGACAATGTTGAGCTTAAGTGTGGGGGAGTAGTTAAGAATGTTTGGTTTGCATACAAAATAAACAAATAATACTCTTTGATTTCTTGCATTCTTGAGACTTCATCTTTTGGAGTTAATTTTGAGCTATTTAGGATGACACTCTACACCTTTTTTAAGGTTGAAACAGTTCTTACGGCTATAGATTGAGTCCCATTTTGTCATTCTAAAATCCTTAAATATATACGTTCATAATTGAATGTGAAACTAAGCTATGGGAGTCGTTTGAAAGATTCATCCTTGCAATTAATCATTACTGAATCACTTTCTTTTTATTTTTGCAGTTATATGTTTCTCTAAAGTGATTTGGTGGGATCCTGATACTGCCGTGGATGTTGTAGAAAGGTAATCATTGGTTGAGTTTATTTAAAAGCCCCGTAGACGATTGTCTAACACTCATAAAGAGTGAGCCGGAAAAAAAAGAAAAAAAGAAGAAAAGAAAAGAAAAGAAAAAGAAAAAGAAAAAGAAAAATAAAAAAAAAGAAAATAAATAAGGCTCCTCTTCATTTATCGACACAAATAAATGATAGGTCCGGAATTGCAGATTAATCATAGTCGATAAAAACAAAAACCATATCATCATTATATAGCAAGTCAAAAAAGACTGTTGATGAGGTTCTTGACACTTGGATAGCACTTGGATTACACCTTAACTGATCTACTACTTGGTGGTTCGTTGAATAGAATCTGGTAGGCGAGAACTTCCGTATCCAGTGATAAAATGAGTTTTGGGGGTAACACTGATCTAGCTGTTATTCCACGGTTGGTGATGAATGGTTCTTATGAAAGATAGATAAGTATATTAATCCAGTTATCGCTTGGTAACGGCGAAGGACTCCTTAATCATCTTTCTTTTCTTATTGTCTTTTTAATTATATCTTAAAACCAAAACCCCCTTTTGTTATTTACTTTATTCTGCTATTTCAAGTAACCTATCAATTACACAGCTCTCTGTGGGAACGATCTCTTACTACCGCTATATTACCAGTTAATTAGTGGGAAATATATTTATCAATTTGTTGAGCCTACGATAGCCCATACAAATTTTGGCGCCGCTGCCGGGGAGCAGTCGTTAATTGATTTGTTATTTGTTTAGCTTATTTTTATCTTTTAGGTTTTTGTTTTGATATTCTCTTTTGTTCTTGTGAGTCGTCATGTTTCCTTACGGAAATAACATGTACGGAGCACAAGATTACAAATACAACAGTGGTAATCAATATGGTTTTCAATCTCATTCATATGACAACTACCAACAATCCTATGGGTATAATCAAAACCAATATTTTGGCTATGATTAATATCAAGGAACCTTACGGATATTGTCATACATGTCAACCTCCTTATGGTGGGTATGTAAGTGAAATACCACAAGGATGGGAGGATAGTTGTGCTTCTAATCGTTTATCTTATGAAAGTGAACAGAAGCTTGATTGGTTGATTCTTCAGTTAAAGGCCAAATTGTCCACGCCAGAACCCCTTAATGAACAACTAAGTGTGGAGAATAACACATCAACTGGATCTTACTACAATATATCTAAACAAACTCCTGATCGTTTTTATGATCGTTCACCTATTCAAAAGGAGGAGACTTGGTCCAGAAATCTTGTGGTGAGTAAAAATGTAGGTTTCGAAGAACGTCTTGACCAAATGATCCAAGAGATGACGCAACATCAACAAGGGTTGGACCAATACATTCAAAATTTTGGATGAGCGCAACAAAAATATGGAAGAATCACGCCAAGAATTTCAAAGGAATATGGAAAAGATAAAGATACAAACTGCTCAACTCATTGAGAATAGGAATGAGGAAGAAGTTAAGCCTCAAAACCAAACCAATTCTGAAATTTCTGAGGACGACAACAAATGTTTTGAAGATGAGCAACCTTTGGAAATTCCACATAACAGTGATGAAGTTATTATTCCAACTCCGGATCTTTATAATGATCATTCGCCTATTCAAAAGGAGGAGCCTTGGTATGACCGAACCATTGTTATGAACGGTGTGACATACTCAAATACATATCAACGTTACAATGAACATCCATATTACAATGTTTTTAGGCCGGTTGACTTGCAAGAAGTAGACCCGATTTTCTCTTTGTCGGAGACTCATACGGAAGACCCTAGTACTTGCACCAATGAACTAGAATTTTTAGGAGAAGATTCTGATTCCGATGACGAGATTGTTGAGGAGATTGAGATTCAGAATGAAACCAAATTGATTAAAGTCGTGGAAGACCCAGTTGAGCTAGATAATAATAGTTCAATAGAGGACCACGATATACTTGAGGCAAATAATTCACTGAATTTAATTAAGAAAGATGAGGATCACGTACAAGGTTTGTCTAATCCTTTGCTTAATTCTATATCTATTGATCCTTTCCATCCAATTGAAGTAGATTCTAAAAGAGTTGTTAATCCAACTTTTAAGAAAATACCTCACTTAGGATTGGAGTTATGTGCTTCCAAATTTTTATCAAATTATTTTGCTTCTAAGTATCCACCACTTGATGTGTTTGATTCGAGTATTGTGCAGGTTCACCAAGCTGAGGAACCTTTTGAAGTTCTCGAATTTTATGTTCTTTATATACTTTCGAGTGTAGAAAGGACTAAGTATGGGGGAAACTTCAATAAAGTGATAGCTTCAATATTTATAATTTGTGCTAATGTTTTTGTGAAGCTATTATTTGAATTGCAGATTGTTATTTGGAAGGATTACCATTTTTCAGATTATTGGTGTACGGACGATAACAATAACGCCCGAGAATTTCTGCCGGAGTTTGTGAACTCCTTCCGTGAGCTTAAGTCCGTGAACTTGAGCAGGTTATATCTAAAATCGATTTTTCTTGAACTCATGTTTATATGAACTAAGGAATGCTTTTGCAAACCGTGGTTATAAAGTTCATGAACCGATTCGAGTGGATCAAACCATTTTTGCTTCGATTGTGTCTTGTGTAGTTACATAAGATCTAAGCAATTGAACAACTCTCTAACTAGTTCATTTGAGTCATTTGAACTAGTTATAGTGAAGAAGAATATGGTGGATATGAAAGTTATCATATGGCTAACCATTTGGTTAACTATTGTTGAACCAACAAATGTTAATGTTTGGGAACGGCTACATAAACCCAAAATTGGACATTTCATTTGTGCGTAACAAGCTAAGTTTTCAATCCAACGGTTGAGAAATATTAGCTTGAATCTAATCAGGTTTTCATCTGACGGTGAATATTGAATGCTTTGTTACCAAGATAACATTGATTGCAAACCCTGATTTGAAAGACTATATAAAGGAGAACTCTAGCAACTAGGAAACCTAATCCCCACACCTTACGTGTGATACTAGTTGCATATCTAGAGTCGATTCTCCTTTAACCTTTGGTTTCTTCTTCTTAAACCAGGTTAACGACTTAAAGACTTCATTGGGATTGTGAAGCCAGGCCGATACTACTTTTCTTGTAGTTGTGTGATCTGTTCTTGCATCTTCTACCGTTACGAGTACAATTGTAATAATTGGCTCGAGATTTATATCTCGGATAAGCAAGATAGAAAAGTAATCAAAAACACTTCGTCTCATCGTTTGTGCTTCCACAATATCTTTTTTCGCTGCGTCGATTAGGATTATTCTGAGGTGATTGATAATACTAGGTTGTTCTTCGGAAATATAAGTCTGGTTTATCAATTGGTTCCTGTTCACCTTTATTTATCAAAAGACGGAACAAAACTCGTAGGTATATTCGTGGGAGACGTATTTATCTATTACCGTAGACTTTTCTGTGTGATACAGATTTGTTTATTAAAGTCTTCGACTTTGGGTCGTAGCAACTCTTAGTTGTGGGTGAGATCAGCTAAGGGAATCAAGTACGTAGCATCCTGTTGGGATCAGAGACGTAGGAGCATAACTGTACCTTGGATCAGTATGAGATTGATTGGGGTTCAACTACAGTCCAGACCGAAGTTAGTTTGGGGTAGGCTAGTGTCTGTATCGGCTTAATACAGTGTGTGTTCAATCTGGACTAGGTCCCGGGGTTTTTCTGCATTTGCGGTTTCCTCGTTAACAAAATTCTGGTGTCTGTGTTATTTCTTTTCCGCATTATATTTTGTTATATAATTGAAATATCACAGGTTGTGCGTTGTTCAATCAATTAGAATATCTGACCTTTTGGTTGTTGATTTAAATTGATTGACACTTGGATATTGGTCTTTGGTACCATCCAAGTTATCTCTCTAGTATTTGATAAAGACTCGCAGATTTCTATTTTCTTGAGTATATATCAAATCGAGAGATTGAGATATAAACTCTTTGATATACTTTTTATCTAGATTGAGTCTGACTGTCTAGTTGATTCTCTAAAAAGTATATTGGAGTTTGTCCATACAGATTGTTAAGAGAAATATTGTGTGTGGTTGTTGTACCCCCACTTTTTCAGCAAGTACGCATACTATGTCTATAATCCAATTAAGGTTAGGTGTTCTAAACTCCATTTCAATTATTGAAACATTTTTAGGGACACAATAGCTGTCTCACACAAACTATTAGCTTCCAAGTAATTTTCAAGTGATCGAATGATCAATATGAAACATTCCGAGTCTACATCAAATGACTGTCTCACACAAATCATATAAGATGTTACCTGGCGATTTTCACATGATCATCTTTTGACTTTCGTCAAGAATATCAGATGAACTTGGTTAAAGCGAAAGCTTACCAACACATATTTCGAGAAATATGTAAGTGATGAGTGCTAAAAAGTGCATATTCTATATATTATTCTTGGATTTAACTCATCTTTGTGCGTAATTCTACATTTACCATATTCTGTTTTTCATGTTTTCAAGAAGATATTTTTATTAATTAATTTTGCATTTTTAGGTAATAAATAAAGTTCGGATGAGTCGCGGAGCGAAAAGAGCAGAAAAGTAGTGAAAAGCCGGGAGAAATTACGCAAGGAAGCCGCGAAGAATGGTGCGCACAACCTCATTTTCTACACACAAAAGCGCCTCCGACCTCAGCCATCAGATCATTTCTCAGAAGCATCCGACGGTCGCTCCTTGCTGAGCATCAAAATCTGATGTCTCTGCCAAGCACCACAGCGCTGAAATTCCAAGCCTTCAGATTAGATGGTAGCTGAATCCAACGGTTGCTCCCTTGCTGTTCATCAAAGTTTGATATCCCCGCCTTACACTAACACCTAACCCCATCTAGAGCCGTTAACTTCGTTGTATCCCTTCATCCGACGGTCGCTCCTCGCTTGCCTCCGCATCACCGTCCGATCCACCTACCATCGTCACATCCTACGGACCAGATCGCGAAACATCATCCCTCGCTGCAACCGCTCAACACTACAGTACCAAACACCCTACACCTCTACCAAACGCCCCCCTCTTCCCAAATCAGTCGACCACCCTCCCCTTCTCCCAAAATCAGTTGCAGAACCACCATACCGCCTGCAACTTCCCTGCCACCACCAGACCTCGAGCTCCACCACCACCACAAACACCTGACAACACCACTACCATCTCCATCACCCGACAACAAAACCCATCATCCTATTTCACCCATTTCATTAACCCTACCCACTGTTAGGGTTTTGACATGAGAGAACTAGGTTGATGGGAACTGAATTCGTATCAGAGAAACATCAAGAAGCATGGGTCGAGCAGAGGAAGCTAAATTTTGGGTAATAATTTAAACCCTAATTGTACTGTGTATTGATTGTTTTTGGGGAAAATGGGTGTAAACCCTAATTTGCTAATTTGGGTATAAAAGGGGATGTGTATGAGATGTTAAAACTTGTTCTTGGACTAGCCAAGTTTCCACCCAATTTGGGTTAGCCTAATTTCAATTGTTCTTGCACTGTTAATTGTCCTGTTAAATTTCAGTTTCAACTGTTAGTTGCATTTTCACCCTTAGTTGCATTTGTTGTCATGTTAGTTTGCCATTGTTAAATGTTTGTTTGTGTGTGTTCATGTTAGACTCTCTTGTTACTGTTAAATGTGTTCTTGTTAATGCACTGTTAATGTTAATGTGTGATGCTCCTGTTGTTAGTTAGACTCATTGTTGTGTCACTGTGAATGCTATGTTTAGTATAATATTTGTCATGTTCTAAATCACCTTGCTAGGGACTAGATGAAGCTCTATTGTCTTATTGTGTAGTACATTGATCACATTGTTCTAGAAGGCTAAACAAGTTTAGGACAATACTGAACTTAGCTCATCATCACCTCACTTTCACAATGTATGCCAAGTATGCTTTGTAGTTAGGTTCATGAGCTGCTGATAAGCTGCAACTCAAGCTGAAGTCATAATCCCTTGACTAGTTGTGCTGTAGAAAGACAATTAGTGCTTTGGAAATAATACCATAGTTGTGTTTAACTTCCTATAGGAAAATACACAGTAAAAATTAGAGTGAATTCAACCCCTAGTTCCCATCCATAAATCCATTTTCAACTGTTAGTCTTGTTTTCTTTCATTTGTTTGGTTTACATGCATTTTCTGTTTTGCATTTTCACTGCTTACTTTTGCTCCTGCTGCATTTCTTCTATTTGCTACAATTGCTGCTGCAGCTCTTGTGCTGCTGTGCAGTTCTTTTTCTGTCACTTTTGCTGCTGCTGCATTTCTGCAACTGCTGCTGTCAAGCTGCAGCTGCCTTTCTCTTCTACTGCAGCACTTGTGCTGCTTTGCTTCCTCTCCTGCCCTGCAACTGCTGCAGCCCTTGCTCCTGCTGTTGCTTCCCCTGCTAGTGCTGCTGCTGAAGCTGCTGCTGCAATCCCTGCTGTGCACCTGCTCCTGTTGTGCATTTCCCATGCAGTTGCCAAGCCAAGTCCAAATCACTCCCAAAGGCCCAGATTCTTTACTAAAACAGAAGCCCAAGGTCTAGACCAACTGTAAGACCAAGGCCAAAGCCTAGTTCTCTGTTAAGCCCAACTCATAGTTGAACTGCTGAGCCCAAAGCTCAAATCAGCTCACTGAAACAGAGCCCAACTTTCAAAAACCAAGCCCAAATCAAATTGAACTGTTGAGCCCAAGGCTCAAACCAGTTTCCCAAAACCAAAGCCCATTTGCACTTTAAATATAACTGAGCCCAAGCTCAGTTCATTTTATGTTTAACAAACCCACTAAGCCCAATCCATTCAAAGGGCATTCAAACCCATAGTACATTAAGCCCAACACTTCCAAAGGGCTTCTAAGCCCAAAGCAAATCTAGGAACCCAATTAGCTAAAACACTCTTCCGAAACACACCCGATCTCTGTGGATCGACCCGTACTTGCACGAGCTACAACTGACGACCGTGCACTTGCGGTATTACTGTAGGCCCGCGTTTCCATCGCATCATTTTATACACTTCCGGACCTAACAAGTTTTTGGCGCCGTTGCCGGGGATTGGTGCTGTGTTTTATCTGTGTTTTTTTAGCTATTTTGTATTTCATTTCATAGCATTTGCATCTGCATCTGCTTCATTTCATTTGCTATTGGACCTGCTGATTCTGAACCTGTTTTTCCTCTGCTGGGACGCCACCAAGGAAAAGAACCAAAACCCAACTGGGTTTTTGCAACAATATCAGAGCAGCTGGGCTGTGCTAAAAAGGTAAGCCTAAACCCATTCATTGAGAGAACCCAACCTGTGGGCTTCCAATTTTTTATTGTGGGCTTGTAATAATTAACCCAATTTTTTGGGCTTTTTATTTTTCTATTTTGGGTTTGTAATAATTTATTTGGGCTTGTTGTTTAATTTGTGGGCTTGTTTTTTTGTGTGGGCTTGTTTAAATTTTTCCATTGGACTTGTATTTTGGACTCTGGGTTTAAACCCAGCTGATAACCGATTGTGGGCCGCAGCCTTCCTTCCATTTCATTAGAGGCTTGCACAGTGGGCTTGCTCCCATTCAAAAACCAAATTTTATTTTTTTAATTTTATTTTTCTTTAAAAAAAAAAAAAAAAAAAAAAAAAAATTTCTACTTTGCTCCCAATTTTAAAACCAAATTTTTACTTGCTCCCATCTTAAACCAAATTTTTATTTTTACTCCCATTTTAAACCAAATTTTCAAATGTCTCCCACCAAAACCAAATTTTTCCCAAAAATCCAAACCCTTTAAAAACCAAATTTTTCCCAAAAATCCAAACCCTTTAAAAACCAAATTCTGAGCTTTGTAACATAGTTACTTAGCTTTTGAGCCAATCATGTCTGGATATTGGTCTGCTCCTGGGGATGGAAATAAAATCTTAGAGAACTTGCTTATGGGCTATGCCACGTTATGAACCTCCAGACCATGATGTCAATAGTCATAGGAATTATTATGGACATTTTCAAAGTCCCGAGCCGCAATACATGAACCCTAATGACTATTCATACATGCATCATTCATCGCAACGTGAAAATGAACATTTTGCTAGTGCCTCACTCACACAATCATCACTTATGGATCAAATAGAAGCTCGAATCACAGCTTTAGAAATGCAATCACATGAGGAATCTGTCACATCTAATTTTCTTAGGCAACCTGAAATCTATGCATGTCCGCATGTGGTAGTTTA
This sequence comes from Papaver somniferum, assembly GCF_003573695.1. NCBI lineage: Eukaryota > Viridiplantae > Streptophyta > Magnoliopsida > Ranunculales > Papaveraceae > Papaver > Papaver somniferum. Next base: position 71,976,545 of record NC_039360.1, read on the forward strand.
GACCACCCTGTTGAGAATTGTCATATTTTGCATAATTTTAGGCAATCTAGAGAAAATCCAAGGTATGAAATGCCCATAAATTGTGAGAATGGTAGTCATTGGGACCATAATCAATCCTTTGAGGGTTGCGATCAATCTTTTATAAACCCTAATGACCATGCACACATGTACCAATCACCACAATTTGAACATGAAGAATTTTGTACTCCCATGAATTTAGACTCCACCACAGAAGCTTTCAGACTTAGTGAGCAAAACTTCGATAGATCTACATCACGAATTCAGGCATATTTAGATCAGATTTTGCTTCACCTACAAAAGGAGGAAATTCATGAGGAAATGTATGTTGTCCCTAATGAAGTGTCTAGTCCCATTCATATAAATAATGTTGAATATGAACCTAATTTAGAGGAACATGAATCGACTAACGACACCACCACTTTTAATGAGGACCAATATGCATGCTACCATGATGATGATTATGATGATTATGATGATGTTAGAAGAACATGAAAATATTGTGGAACCTGTTGGTTCAATAACATATGGCTTCTCGCCCTCGACCTTCATGAATGTTGTTTTTTCTAATACTCATTGTAATTCATATGATTTTGATATTGACATGGGATTCGTACAATTATTCTGTGAAGATGAGCATGACATAGGAATAGTTGAATCTTCTGTAGACACTAATATGCATGAAAATATATTTGATGTGTCTGATTCTCTACCTAGGTCACATTGTGATATTTCTCCTGATTTGCCGATGCATGAGAATGAATCTGTTGATGATGTTGATGATTCTAAGTGTGAACTTGCCAATGTGAGTGATGATTGTGAGCATGATGTGACATGTGTAGATGAGTTAGAAGATTTTGATTTGATTGATAATGATATGCCTATTCTTCTACCTAAGTCACAATCTGATGGCCTTCCACCCAACCTAGATTTGGTTTGTACCAATATTATAAAACCAATTTCTCTGAGAATGCCCAACCTAGGTTTGGAACTGTGTGCTTCCCAAGTCCTCTTGGACTATTTTGCTTCCAAATATAATACATTTGAGGAACCACAGTTGGAAATAGCATGTTTGCCCGTCCCTAGCACAGTTCATTTTGAGCTAGACCTTGTGCATGATGAACCCCCAAAACTGCACGATTTTGTTTTCAAAATTATATCTTCTGTAAAATCCAGGTTTGGGGGTAGCTCATTTTGTTTCACAGTTTCACTTGCGTTTCTTTCCTGTTATTATTGTGTGAAGCTGTTGAAATGTCTACACTTCGTCTTTTGGGTTGATCCTCAACTCTTTAGATTGTTAGTGTATGGTGAATTTTTTGTATATAATCCAGTAGATAAAATATTTTAAAAACTTTTGTTCCTTTTGTATATATTTTTCTAATCCAATATGATCTCGGCTAAAATATGTTGGATTTTTGCCTTGAATAACGGAGTTTTAATTCTGCTTTCGCCGAAATCGGGTATTCTCTCTCCTTTTACTCTACTCAGCATGTCCCTTTCCATATGTTGCATTTTAATTCTTTCCATATTTTGAAACATTGAGGACAATGTTTAGTTTAGGTTTGGGGGTATAGAGTAGATGTCATGATAATTTGCTATAATTGAAAACAAAACTCCATCTTTTTGAAAAAATTCAAAAATTCCATAAAAAATTAAAAAAATGAAAAATCATAAAAAATGGAGCTCATTTACCTTGAAATGTTGACTCTTGTGCAAATATGTATTTTTATTAGGAGTCTTAGTCTAGATATTTAGGCACCCTGATTCTAGCACAATTCACATAGTGATAAGAAATTTGCACGCGCACGATCTACCAATACATGTATGGCCTCGATCTTCAAGGTGTTGGATAGGAAGTTACGATTGCCAATCACTTTAGAATACTGAACGAAACTTGACTAGCTTGTTCTTTGGTTGGTTGGGATAGAAGGTGGAGGTTACATTAAGAAAGACAACCATCGAATTTAACTGGGTGCATCAAAAAGGGCTACCTCTTGCAAAGTGTCATGTAATTTTTGTTTCTTTTGTTATGTATCAAAAGTGTTTCCTTGTTAAAAAAAAAAAAAAAAAAAAAAAAAAAAAAAAAAAAAAAAAAAAAAAACGATGTATATTCAGAAAAAAAAAAAAAAAAAAAAAAAAAAAAAAAAAAAAAAAAAAAAAAAATCAAGTATTTATCAATTCCATCATCTCTTGTTCCAAAAATAAAAGAGGTCAATGTAAATAAGAGTCATGTAAATAGTCATCTTTTGTTGTTTCATTGTAATAAGCAAGGAGGGTGTATGCCATTGATGTACAACGCGAGAAATTGTGAAATACCTCCAACTCATTCACAATTCTCGTAAAGTCCGGACAGCTAGCTAGATTTCGACCTCAGTTCTTAGCCTGAGAAACTATCTCTTGGTGATTAGTAGTCATAACTTCAGATCTTTCTTTACACATGTGTAGATACACTTTACACTCTTATCACATGTCCTTATTTGTTATCAGTGCTAGGATTGTGCCTTGATAGCTAGATTGACATCTCCATTTTGCTGTGAGCTTAAACTGTTTTGCACATGTCACGTTTGATGGAATATGAGCTTATATTTTGTCCTTAGGTTTTGTAGGCACACCTCTGGTAAACCTTCACGAGACTTCAACTCGTCCACTAGGGACACTTAGTGGTTTAAAAGGCTTAGTGCATACGCTAAATGCATTCGAGAGACCAGCGACAGTGGTATAGGTAGGATTTCCTTAGTTTTGTTTTACTTGAGGACAAGTAAAATTCAGGTTTGGGGGTATTTGATGAGTGCTAAAAAGTGCATATTTCTATATATTATTCTTGGCATTTAACTCATCTTTTGTGCGTTAATTCTACATTTTATCCCATATTCTGTATTTTCATTGTTTTCAAGAATAAATATTTTTATTAATTAATTTTGCATTTTTAGGTAATAAATAAAGTTCGGATGAGTCGCGGAGCGAAAAGAGCAGAAAAGTAGTGAAAAGCCGGGAGAAATTACGCAAGGAAGCCGCGAAGAATGGTGCGCACAACCTCATTTTCTACACACAAAAGCGCCTCCGACCTCAGCCATCAGATCATTTCTCAGAAGCATCCGACGGTCGCTCCTTGCTGAGCATCAAAATCTGATGTCTCTGCCAAGCACCACAGCGCTGAAATTCCAAGCCTTCAGATTAGATGGTAGCTGAATCCAACGGTTGCTCCCTTGCTGTTCATCAAAGTTTGATATCCCCGCCTTACACTACAACACCTAACCCCATCTAGAGCCGTTAACTTCGTTGTATCCCTTCATCCGACGGTCGCTCCTCGCTTGCCTCCGCATCACCGTCCGATCCACCTACCATCGTCACATCCTACGGACCAGATCGCGAAACATCATCCCTCGCTGCAACCGCTCAACACTACAGTACCAAACACCCTACACCTCTACCAAACGCCCCCCTCTTCCCAAATCAGTCGACCACCCTCCCCTTCTCCCAAAATCAGTTGCAGAACCACCATACCGCCTGCAACTTCCCTGCCACCACCAGACCTCGAGCTCCACCACCACCACAAACACCTGACAACACCACTACCATCTCCATCACCCGACAACAAAACCCATCATCCTATTTCACCCATTTCATTAACCCTACCCACTGTTAGGGTTTTGACATGAGAGAACTAGGTTGATGGGAACTGAATTCGTATCAGAGAAACATCAAGAAGCATGGGTCGAGCAGAGGAAGCTAAATTTTGGGTAATAATTTAAACCCTAATTGTACTGTGTATTGATTGTTTTTGGGGAAAATGGGTGTAAACCCTAATTTGCTAATTTGGGTATAAAAGGGGATGTGTATGAGATGTTAAAACTTGTTCTTGGACTAGCCAAGTTTCCACCCAATTTGGGTTAGCCTAATTTCAATTGTTCTTGCACTGTTAATTGTCCTGTTAAATTTCAGTTTCAACTGTTAGTTGCATTTTCACCCTTAGTTGCATTTGTTGTCATGTTAGTTTGCCATTGTTAAATGTTTGTTTGTGTGTGTTCATGTTAGACTCTCTTGTTACTGTTAAATGTGTTCTTGTTAATGCACTGTTAATGTTAATGTGTGATGCTCCTGTTGTTAGTTAGACTCATTGTTGTGTCACTGTGAATGCTATGTTTAGTATAATATTGTCATGTTCTAAATCACCTTGCTAGGGACTAGATGAAGCTCTATTGTCTTATTGTGTAGTACATTGATCACATTGTTCTAGAAGGCTAAACAAGTTTAGGACAATACTGAACTTAGCTCATCATCACCTCACTTTCACAATGTATGCCAAGTATGCTTTGTAGTTAGGTTCATGAGCTGCTGATAAGCTGCAACTCAAGCTGAAGTCATAATCCCTTGACTAGTTGTGCTGTAGAAAGACAATTAGTGCTTTGGAAATAATACCATAGTTGTGTTTAACTTCCTATAGGAAAATACACAGTAAAAATTAGAGTGAATTCAACCCCTAGTTCCCATCCATAAATCCATTTTCAACTGTTAGTCTTGTTTTCTTTCATTTGTTTGGTTTACATGCATTTTCTGTTTTGCATTTTCACTGCTTACTTTTGCTCCTGCTGCATTTCTTCTATTTGCTACAATTGCTGCTGCAGCTCTTGTGCTGCTGTGCAGTTCTTTTTCTGTCACTTTTGCTGCTGCTGCATTTCTGCAACTGCTGCTGTCAAGCTGCAGCTGCCTTTCTCTTCTACTGCAGCACTTGTGCTGCTTTGCTTCCTCTCCTGCCCTGCAACTGCTGCAGCCCTTGCTCCTGCTGTTGCTTCCCCTGCTAGTGCTGCTGCTGAAGCTGCTGCTGCAATCCCTGCTGTGCACCTGCTCCTGTTGTGCATTTCCCATGCAGTTGCCAAGCCAAGTCCAAATCACTCCCAAAGGCCCAGATTCTTTACTAAAACAGAAGCCCAAGGTCTAGACCAACTGTAAGACCAAGGCCAAAGCCTAGTTCTCTGTTAAGCCCAACTCATAGTTGAACTGCTGAGCCCAAAGCTCAAATCAGCTCACTGAAACAGAGCCCAACTTTCAAAAACCAAGCCCAAATCAAATTGAACTGTTGAGCCCAAGGCTCAAACCAGTTTCCCAAAACCAAAGCCCATTTGCACTTTAAATATAACTGAGCCCAAGCTCAGTTCATTTTATGTTTAACAAACCCACTAAGCCCAATCCATTCAAAGGGTATTCAAACCCAGTAGTACATTAAGCCCAACACTTCCAAAGGGCTTCTAAGCCCAAAGCAAACTTAGGAACCCAATTAGCTAGAAACACTCTCTAAAACACACCCGATCTCTGTGGATCGACCCGTACTTGCACGAGCTACAACTGACGACCGTGCACTTGCGGTATTACTGTAGGCCCGCGTTTCCATCGCATCATTTTTATACACTAGTCCGGACCTAACAGTAAGCGAGTTAAACTCAGCTCGAAATATCAAATGTGTATAAATCAAAAACTATATAGTTATACGACATTTGTCTCAAATAAGAGATAGAGTAGAAACAGACTTTCCGAGTGATAGATGAGTTTCAGTCTCCACATACCTTTTGTTGATGAAGTTCCGCAAGCTCTCCTTAGTAGTTTTTCGTCTTCAATTGATGAATATCGTGAAGTCCAAAGCTCAACTACACAATCTATCCTAGTGTGAGACATCGCTATAAATAGACTAGAAATCAAGATTATAGTTTTGATCACTAAACTTGACAAACAATCTTGAGATAGCAATGCTTGCGAGTTCGACCGAGCAGTGCTCTAATAGTAGTATCAAAAGATAAATTATATATAGTCGGATCCTAGACGATCAAGTTTGTGCACAAAGCAAATCACGAAGATACATAACCAACAAGAAAAATCTTTTTATCTTCAATATATAGTCTTTTGTACTTGCACAATAACAAACTTGATTCCTGACTTATGATCGATTACACACAGAACGGAGTCTATTAAGAATGGATGATCACAAGTCAATGTTAAACTCTTGATCTAATTTGAGTGACCTTATGTCAGAAGAGAAGGCTCTCCAGAATAATCAAACTAGGTGCAAATCAAGATATAACTACCGTTAGTCAATCAAATCAATAATCAAAAACTAAAATAACAATACGATGCTAGTTTCCCAACAAGGGTACTAGTAGACGCTTCTTGATCCCAAAGAATTCTTTAAACTAGCGGAAGTAAGAAATTTCTCCTAATTAAGTTACTCTCGTCTCTAAGATAGTATTACGAGAATACTATTAGTCAGCTACACCAGAAACAACAAAGATGAAGTTTTCCTGGCTCAGGATAAGTTTGTAAGAAGAACAAACTTCATTATTTATAGACCAAGTTAGTTTGGACACCAAGGAATTTCCATAACCGAAGATATTCTAAAGATATGCAATAAAGCACCTAAATTCGATTTTATAAATTCACACCAATATCCAACTGTATAACCAAAATCTTCATAGAAAACTCAATATTATCTAGCACTTAAATAATAGATATTTTCAGAGATATGTTCTGATTGCTGGTAAAATAAAACACATTAATTTCGAAAATCTCAAAAAAAAAAATCTACTATTTCGGCTTGGGAACTCAGCTTGAGTATCAAGGAATATTTTTGAACAATTAAGAAATAAGATTCCAGCATGTATTCAAATTACTTACTATGTCGACATCTTGAACTTTCCTATTTTTCAAACCCAATCTCCAAATCACACAAACCCTAAAGTGTACATGACTTACAGAAATCGATTTTGCCTATTGGGACCGGTTCTACCATGATACCTCAAGCAAGTTAAGATTGGTTCTACCTTGACTCCCAACATAAGTTAGGATCGGTTCTACCTTGATTCCCTATATAGGTTAGAATTTGTCTATACTTAAGATCTTCAATGAAAAACGGACCATCAATCCTTTTGATTTCCTCTCGAGTACGAAACAAGTTCTTACATTTACATCCTTAAACTCATGTACTTAAACATAGTTTTCTAGGTATGAAATCAAACCTATGTTCGCGACGCAATCTAGTAACAAGTTACAAAGATTATGTCGATGTCGCAATTATGAAGTTCAAAAGATAAACATTACACTTCGTAATTCAATATACCAATATAAAGCACTATTGATATATTGTTCCTTGACACTTTGATCACAGTATAATGATCAAGTCTATTATACTAGAATTTCACATACATAACTTCGCATGTATGTTTTCAATTAGAAATGACTTGAAAGCTTACGGTATAGAAATAGAAACACGTCAAGTCATGTATTACTAACCTCAAGTGGAAGGATGATGTTATCGTCGTTGTCGATACATCTTCGGAATCTTCAGGTCTTCAGAGTAATACTTGTATGTCTCAACATTTATAGACTTCCTAGTCTAACCTAACGAAGTTTACTCTAGTAATCTAATCAAGCGACTTATGAGTTTTGATACTAAAATATGACAACCAACCTTGACATACCAACGCTTGGTGGGTTCAACCAAGCAATGCTCTAACATAACCAACGTCAGTTGGTGTTGGGCGTTGTTGTGCCTTCTGTGCTTGAATTTCATCAAATTCTTCTTGCCAGAATTTCAGTTGTGCTCTATTCATCTTTGCGTGTCCATTCTCAGTATTCCTCTCATGTGTGCATTAAAAAATATTCATTTCAATTGCCTTACGACCTTTCTTTATTTCTATAAATGTTTTATTCCGCTCAACTATTTTAACAATATCATTATTTTCATGTTTTTCAAAAAAAAAAAAAAAACTTGAAGCTGAAATTCTGAAATTAATGATTGTGCTTCTTTTCTGAGTTTTTTTTTTTTTTTTTTGCTTTTTTCACAGCCACTTCATCCCATCTATCAGCAGTTTTATTAACATTCAAATTAGAATTACCATGTACTGATCCACTAGTATTGGAGGGAGGGTTTGAGTTTGTTTCTGGTGAATAATAAGGAGAACCTTGAGAACCATGTTGGGATCCAACGGTCTCGTAAGGGGATTCATTTGGCACAACCTATCCATCCAACATATCAGGTTATATCGGTGCAGCTTTCTGAGGATGTGGAAGCATGCTTCGTGCTTGAATTTCGAACTTCTTGTTCTTTGCAATTCCTCTCAAGTTTTCCTTTGCTGCAGTTTTACCAATATATAAATTAGCTATTACAACAAATTGATAAAAGATTTCAAATCCAAGTAAACAATTTGAAATGCAACTTACCACAACAACGTCAGTATCACCGCTTCCTCTTTGTCAGTTCATTTGCATCATCAAAACCCAATTATTCAGGTTTTTGCTAATTGTACCAAAACGACTTGACAACCTGGAAGCGTCACGTTTTTTTGGATTCTGGTTTCCTGATAAAATTGTATAAAAATGTTTCCTCGAAGTGTGTGATGTGGCTGTTGAACACCATTGATTGGATCAAGCATAAATGTTGTGTAACCTCTGCAAATAGCTTTATCTTCATCCAGATTAAACTTTGGACCGCGAACTCTTTATGATGAAGTATCTTATGTTTCCTATGGGGTTGCCATTTTTGGGAGAGTTTTTTTTTCTTTTCTAAGATTGAGTTGAAATTAATGAGGTGTTTGAGATTGAAAAATGAAGATTCTGGAGTTTTTAGAAGTTTGAGATTAAAAGATTAAGATTGGGGTGAAATTATTAGAATATGGGTGTAGAAGGTGGAGAACGTGTGTTTTGGAGTCGTTCAATTAGAGACGTTGGATGAAAGTAATCGTTGACAGATCAAAAAAGGATGCTCGTCTCTATATGAGCCACGCGTTGGCCCATAAGAAGCCTACCGGCGCAAGCTAAGACGATTGCCTCAGATTGAGATGCTAGGCTCAACCTAAGACGCTATGGAAAAACCCTTTTATTTGAAGGTTTTTCCATTCATTTTATGTGTTTGCCAGTCCCACTGTAAGGGATAAATGGGAAAATATGTAATTTTGTTAGTCAGTTGCTCTTATCTTGGCTTTTTAATGGGATACTTCAACGAAGTTACCAAGAAAAACAAGGGGGCAGACTTCATTAACACTAATGGGCTTATAAGTCTAGGTTTCAAAGGGGATCCAATTCCACTTGAACGATTTTTTGGGGACCATGATTTTTCTTGGGGGACCATGGTTTTATTTTGGGTAAAGACATTAGAAGTAAATCTAGGTCACCCCTTATCTAGATATTTATATTAATACCTAAATTACCCTCATGATTAATTTTGGGTGATGATTAGCTAGTTTTATAATAATTAGTGTAATGATTAGTGAGATGATTAAGTTAAAGATAATTAGTGAGATTAAAAAATCAGATGAGTTTTTTTTAAAGAAGTAGAATTATTGAGAGAGTAAAGTTAGAGAAGATGAAGAAGGAAAACATGAAAAACGATGGATTTTACCAACCACAACCGGAGGAAGGGTATTTGGGTACCCAGGTATGCTTCAAACTTAGATAATGTTGGTTGAATTGCTCCAAACTTTCAAAAAAATGAAAATTTTTATGTAAATTTGGGCCAGTTCGGTTAACCATATGTCAACAACATGTAACCGAACACATCTGAAAGTGTAGTTCGGTTACCATATGTCAAGAACATGTAACCGAACACACCTGAAAGTGTAGTTCGGTTACGTTTTCCAAACACGCAGGTTACCGAACTCGCTCGTTAATGGAGGTTTTGGTCGTACAGTGCAATGTTCGGTTACCTAGGATAAAATGGTAGGTAACCGAACTTTGAACTTGACAATTTATTTGAGTACATCTTGTGTGTTCGGTTAGTTCGCAAACTTCAATGCAACCAAGTTCCCAACCGAACTTCAGGTTAAAAGTAACCTAGTGTTAGAAGTTTGGTTGGTTCGCAAACTTCAACATATTTTGCGAATCAACCGAACTGGGCTTATAGGTAGAGTTCGGTTACAAAGAAAACTTAATAATTTTGCGAACGAACCGAACTTATGGACTTGTATTGTTCTAATATAAGGAGTTCGGTTAAAAGTATTTTTTTGCGAATCAACTGAACTTTGAGTTCAGTTAAGAAAAAAATAATTTGTGATAACCGATGGGCTTCAAAGGGGATCCACTTACACTTGCACAGTCAGAACTCAGAAGCACATTTTCTGCTGCAGATTTCGGATCATACGAGTGATAGTAGATATTGCGACACGAGACAAATTTTGCTAATGTTACATTGAACATTCGCTGCATTGTAAAAAGAATTCACAATGTAGCTCTTCCTTGGCTTTAATTATCAAAAGTATTCTGTCATGAATAGCTTTTTAAATGGGAATGAACTGGAATAGAAAACAACTTCAATAGCCAGCCTGAGCGAGTTACTCTGCCTAAACATCTAGCAAGCCCTTCTGATGTTATATAGCCATTTAATCCAGAAAATGTTGCTAAATCTCTTCTCCTCTTTGGTTAAAACCTCAATTCATAGCACAAACAGTCGAGGATAATGGATCAATATTTTTTTTATCGATGTCTAAACTCTGAAGGACAAGAAAAACTGCCAGTTGAAGAATGAAATAACAAAAGTGCCGTGTGAAGTTTTTAGAAATTCAAAATTTCAAGTACTTATTCCTGTGTACTAACCAGCTAGATATGGCGTAGGAATTATATATAAGCCACCAATGCTGCAAACGCCAAAGACTAACCAAAGTATAAGTTCTCTCTTTACACTGATTGAATTGCATAACCAAGTAAATCAAGTTGAAGGCATCATAAGCATGTTTTGATGTCCTTCCATTATTGTTGGTCCTCGTACTGCATCTTTACCAAGCAAATCATAGAAAACCTGTGGTTTTCTGTAGCTTGAGATGCACAAACTCTGACACCAGAAGGAAAAACCCTCGGTTAGTTGAGCAGCAGTAAAATGAACTAAGTAGTTAGCATGATGCGAGGAAAATATATTACAAAACATTTAAAATATAATTGTCTACCTGCATCGCGAAAGCTATATGGATTAAAGTCGCTTCAGAATGTGGTCTCCCAATGAATTGCAAACCAATTGGCATCCCAAATTTGTCATATCCGACCTATAAAAATGTACGTAGCCATGTAAAATTAAGTAAAGGAAGCAGGATATGGTTGGACAGCAAAACAAATGTTTGTGTTACACGAAGGCCGTCCAAGAAAGTTAACAGATTTGTGCGTACCGGAACTGTCACCGCAGGCAGTCCAAGAAAGTTCCCCAGTATTTGATACCGTACAAGTGCAGCTGCAGCAACAATACATGGTTCAATTTTTACATGACTTTATTTTAAAAAATGTAGGCAAAACATGTCCAAGTTCAGACCCTTGAGAATTAAATTGTCATACCTCCGTTATGGTAGTCAAACTCGCCATATTTTATAGCAGTTTTTGTAATTGGATATGCTGTGACACTGTTAAGAGCAGAATAAATCTGTAAGAAATTCCAGAAATCTACCTAAGTAAGCAAGCTGAAAGGGGGGGCAATTTTGGGAGTTAGAAAACTTGCAGAGGTATAATGCAATGGAAGTTCAAGGATATACCCTGTTGTAGGCGTGACAATTACATCGGCAGACTTAAAGATCTTCGCATAAATTTGCATATGACGATTTCTACAGATAATTGAGAAGGAGTATATTACAAGGCGTACGGCCGGAAAAAAGGTGAAGTGTAAAAACAGATATCTTAGAATGCTGATCGTTGTTAATGAAAGATTATTCATTATGTCTAAAATGTAAAGACTGCTAGCATTTTATGTTGTAAAGCACAAGAAAATTTAAGTGCATTTATATGGAAATGCAATAGGATGAGGGTGCAAAAGATACCTAACTCGCTGGGCATTCAAATACTCTCCGCTGCTAAATGAGGCATATACAGTAAGTGCTACCCTTGCGTCCCAACCTAACTCTGAACGCTTACTGCTTAACACAAGTTTCTTATGTTAGTCATAATTCTTAGTTATTTATGAAGTAAATGTTATCATGTCGGAAGGGAGATGTAACATACATCTTCTCTGAATGAGAGTTCAGTGAAGCATTACATTCACAACCAATTGTTATATAGTGTGCGAGACGCATCGCTTCAATTTCGGGTATGGTTGTCTCCACAGTCTTGCACATGAAGAAGGCTAGGATAGATTAGAAAAGTATTGATGTTTGTCACCACATTACTGGTCAATTATTGAAGTTAGAGAGCAAGTTATGTAGGATAATACCTTCCACCCGTAAGTCTTGCTAAGCAAGTCCAGGGCATCATAGCAGCAGTTTTTTATTTCATCTTTGCAATCATTAAACCACTGAGCAACACGAAATAAGGAAAAGAATGAAGCATGTGTCAAGTTTTTTGAATAAAATAAAATGTCATGGCAAGAATCTTGAAGATATGGACTACTTACCTCCCCATACTTCGCCATTTTGATATTAGAAATTGAGTTCGTAAACTTCAAAAGTGGGAAATCTACTTTAGGCTGAAAAGATAAAAGCGGAGTTAGTAAACCGCCGGGTATGTTCTCTTTCAAGTTTGGCGTTTCGTTGAAACACCTGACTCGTGATACTGGTACTTTTTCAGATAATGAGTGAATGAATGAAAATGAAAATTAAATATGTCACCTGTAAAGAAACGGGGTGATCTGACAGACTGTTGCTGCTTATAGCTGCATAACTGAATAAGCGTAATATTATCTACATAGCTTGAACTGCGGCTATGAAGGAAAAACCCAAGCAATCGTGAAAATGAATGATAAATCTCAAAGAAAAAGAATGAAATACTAACAATAAATGCGTCTTCAACTGTGGCTGCCAATACACCAACCATTCCTACTGTATAGTTCAGAGGAAGAACACTGAAGAGAAAATGAGGAATACAGTATGTAGGATCGAAAAAGTAACAAGTATTTTTAAGACAGAAAAAAACTGAATGTTTGAAATGAGATCTTGCCCATAAAACTTATTTACCCTGAATGAGACACACGGCCGAATCCTGGTTTGAAACCAACAACACCACAAAGAGCAGCAGGCATACGGACAGAACCTAAACAGAGGTCACAACATCAGAGAGTTGTACGACTTCTTTCAAACAAAAAAAATGCAAAATTTGTGCAATTATTTTTATAAAGGAAAATAATAAATGGTAAGCTCATTTGAAGACTAATGGTGCTTGTAAATACCTCCTCCATCAACACCAAGTGCAACTGGACACAATCCTGCAGAGACCAGTGTGGCAGATCCGCTAGAAGAACCACCGGAGATCTTATTGATATCATAAGGATTCCTAGCAGCCCTGGAGTGGACATGATCGAAAATGCATTATGTCTTTTTGAACTTATTTCTACTCAGAACCAGCTATCATTTTGTACTAGATTTTAAACCTGACAGTGACTGCCTTACCCATAATGGGGATTGATGCCACTTGTTCCAACACCAAGCTCGTGCATGTTGCTTTTTCCAATAATTATGGCACCACATGATCTTAGGTGCTTCACACAACATGCATCCTCTATACATGGTCTAATTTTGTGCATCCATTTGGTACCTCCTACAGAATCATCATCGTTGTAAGAAGTGGATAAGGTAGATCGAAAAACTGTATATGTAACTCGTAGCAGGAAACCAAGTTAGATAAACCATGCAAGATATTTTGAATCCTAAGTAAAGTACCCGTAGTTGGATATGGCAAGCAGTCTATTTCATCTTTAACTGCAATTGGTACGCCATCCAGAATTGACAATGGTTTACCTGGTTGCATACAAAAGGAATGAGAATCTTGAAGATAAACGAACAATGAGAACGAATATACCAACAGTACTATTCCAAAATGAAATAGGACATATAGCTGACTTATATATGTATACAAGAGTAATGATTTAATACCGTTTTGATACCGAAGAGTTGACTCAGTAGCTTGCTTTAGAATATCCTCAGCATTGTAGTTGATAAAGAATGACATTCGTAAGGGGGGCATAGAAGATTCTTGAATAACAGCAAGAAGACGCTTGGCTACCTACACGATCAAGTACTTAATCTCCCCAGAAGGTACACAATTATTTCATTTATCCAACTAAAGATTACGTAAATAATCACACTGAAAATATGATGGTCTCAGTGGATGGATAATGATATTCATAGTTGAAAATGATTTACCGTTAGAGGAGTTGTTTCTCCTGAAGCGTAAGACCTTGAATAATCTTGAATAGTCCAACGCCGAAAACTACATTCAGAGTTTAGTATTGCCTTTTCCCATGAAGGAAAGCAGTCCATGGTTTCTTCAACTTGCTGAAGAGGGGATAAATCAGGTCGGATCGACTTTACTTCTTGCTCATTGAGATCTGTCATGATTACCTTAAATCAGATAGCAGAATAATACCACTTACTAACCATGAAATTAGACACTCCTTAAAGTGTTGCTATATACACACCGTTCCAAGGATAAGAGGGTACAAATGCAGGTGGCTCCTTCAACTTTGCGAAAGAGACAAGCTGCAAAACTTACAGAAACATGTAAGCATATTGTGCTATACTTGATTTGATCTTTATTTCAAGTCAATAAAGCATAAGGAACAATATTTATGTGATTATCAAAAAATAATCACGCAATGCACATGTGACGGCCGAACACATCAATCATGTAATGGAAAGATGGCCTAATTCGACAATAGGTACTTGATTTGACTTGACTGTAAAGCCATATCTGTATTCTTTAAGCTTCAAAAGCTTGATTCAAATTCGCTCTACTGCTAAACTATGGATACGACTTTAAGCTAATGGAGATGACAATCAAATAGATGAAACACAGACTGGCTAAGTTTGAACTAACAAATTTTACACAAAATGAAGAAATCAGTACCTTGTGAATAAGGTTGTCTCTCTTCAATATATACAAGACAGAAGAACCAAAACCCCTTATTTCCAAAAGCCATGTAAAGATCTTAATGATAATCCCAGTCATACGAGGAGCTACATAAACAAAGAAAGTTTTCAAAGTCAATAGATATCCATAACTCTCACCCACAAAGCTTTCAAGTTTGAGATAATGTAAACAGGTGTTGGCAAGAAAAATATCTGAATCAGTCCAGGTCAAACATAGTTGTCAGCTCCATTCTGTGTAATTTCTATCCAGATAGAAATCAAAATTCTGACGAAATCAAAGCAAAGAGAACTGCGCTACTTATCATCACGGCTGTCAATTGGGATCCGTGCCTGCTAGTGGATGAGTAGAAAATGCCTTAATATTGCAGGACACTAGATAAACTTTTACTGTAGGGTACATTTTTTTTTCTTCCTCATTTTCCCGGCTCCGAGACTAAAATGGCTGTTTGGTTGGGAAAAAAGGACTGCATCCATCTGATTTGGATCATCTTTAGAAATTTCGGCACCAATAACGAGTCTGACCCTTCCATCAATAATGGAGGCTCAATAAATGGATGCGTTTAAGGTTAACAAGGTACAAAATTACCAAGGTTTCACGGCTATCAGTTGTAGTACTGACGGACAATTGCTACATTTGTCCCGGTTCTGTTAAAATACATTCTGACTAAATGTTTTGGTTAGTTTGAAGAACCAAGATATTACAACTAACTGCACACAAACATGGAAAACTGAAATTTTAAAACTTGTGACATGAAGATATCTCTGGACTCAAAAGATCAATTTTCTAACAGAACTACTCATTTTAAACACAAACAAAAGTTTGAAAAACAACCCAAAAACATATTCCACAAACTCCGATTTAACAAAAATATGAAGCAAAACAGAAAAATTGGAAGATAAAGAAATTGCTTAAAATTTCGTGGGTGATGATATAATAACCTTTGACATGCGATTTAATGTACGTTTCATTGCTGGTAGGACTAAAATCGAGTTCTTCCAGTGGCTTATACACCATACCATCATCTTTGAACCACACCATTCTTTGTTATCACAGTTTGAAATTATGTTACAGTTTGAGATTATAAAAAATGATGCAGAAACAGAGAAACAAACAAAGAATATGCTTAAGAGTAGAGAAGGAGAGAGGTGGAAGAGAACATGTATGCTGCTAATAAGGTTGGAATTGTGGACGGAGAAGGCGATGATGATGATGAGAGGAAGTAATTGTAATTGAGAGAGAATTAAATGAAAGTGGGCTGAATTTTTATAAGTTGGTTGATTGTTGGATAGTGAATTAGAGTGTGGCTAGCGAGAGAGTAGTAGAGAGTGTATTGATATTTTGGCAAGTATTAGGAGTACATTAGTTATTAGGGGTGGCTGGGTATGTATGTATGTACGACGATGAAATCGAAGATACTAGTAGTAGATTTGATTTTGGGTTGTAGTTGTAGGTGGATTCAAAGAGTGTGTGTAGAAAAGTAGTTGACCTCTGTGCTACTTTCAACTGTTTCTTCCGTCTTCATTTATGGGATGTTTAGCTAAAAGAGACAAAAATATTGTCCGTTTGTTTCTTGAAAGATGCTATTACAAGTGCCTAGAAAAAAAAACAAAAAAAGGAAGGTTCTACCGAGAATTGAACTCGGGTTACCAGATTCAGAGTCTGATGTCCTAACCGCTAGACCATAGAACCTCTTTATTTATATGCATTTATAAGATTAAATATAAAATATAAATGTTTTGCTGTGAGCTGCATGTTTTATTGTTTTGCGAGGTACCAATCTGATCTTGACTGTAATTTAACGAGATTAGTAATTATCAGAAGGGTCAGCCCCACAAGATTTTATCACAGTATGGACTCCTATGGAGTAGCCATTGGATAACAACACAAGGATGGTCCTGTGAATTGAACACCCCCGGCCGCAATACACAAAGTTTAATGAAAAAGAGTAAAAACATCTGAAACTCAGTGTAACAAAGGCCAAAACTACTAAAACTCTAGACCCCAAACGGACAAGACGTATTCCTTCCTACCATAAAATGTATGTGTCAAATTTTCAAACCGCTATTATGAAGGGCTCCATGGACTACCGACTCTGTCCACAAACCAATTATGACCACGACCTCGTTCTATTTGAAGCATCATCAACAACTTCTTTCTCATAGTCGAATTACGACAAACTAAGAAAATTGGAAATTCCCACTTTTGGATTTTCTAAATCACATTGATTACAGTGACAAGGAAATCAGCAAACACTTAGGTAAAGTGGTTGTTCGGCACATTTAAAAGATCCTTAATGAGTTGCTAAATAACCAACATTTTCTCTTGGAAATATCCAACTGTTTATATAATGGATTCTTCTTTGAGAATTTCAGCCCCGGCAATAGTGACAGTCACTGACGTTAACTTGTAAGCATTAAATATACTATACAAAAAGTAGTGGTACAGACAGAGGAAAAGCTTCCATGGTAGTTGTATACGATTTCTTAGCTCATACATTAACTTTTTCCTTCTGATTTTGTCATAAATAGTTAATATTTTACAGGTGCGTAACTTTATGTCCTGGGCCTTATCGTACATTGTAGAGCCACCTCGTACAATTTGTCCGTGGAGTTTTTAACGCAAAAATAGTCGAGCATTGCTCCTGGCTCATGTGAAGAATGATTTCTGGTATAATGAGTGTGAATTAGTTCCGAGTAGGTGCAAGTGTTCTCTATGTGTCATTACTATTTCTTAGCTGCTTGACACCATTGCAGGAGTAACACCTCCATGTCATGAGAAGCTCATATCAAGTAGCTTATTATTATTTAGATTTAGATAATGTAGCTTGCTGGCAACTGGATAGCCACCAAAATCCATGTGTCTTACAGCAAAACCTATGATTTTCATATTCTGCCCTGCATCAAGTAAAGACATCACAGAAATGAAAGAAACTGGAAATAGTTGAAAAGAGCACGGGTTGACAAGGAACTCGCACCTTGCAGAAAGACGTTGAAATGTTTAACCTTGATGTACTAACATATACTATTAACAATATAATACAAAAGAAGGTCAATGACTATTACTTTCCATGACCAGAAAAAATGAGGACAATACACTCGAACAATAGGATGAACAGCCGCAAATTGGGGAGAATAAATAAGGAAGAGAAAGCTAATATACAATAGAAGTGCAAGCAATCGATGGCGATCCCTCTCATACCCTGCCAGAGATTAAAGGAGGATGGGGAGGAAATGGCTCTCTCTCAAAAATGTGAACTCTAGGACTTGTACATACGCCTACAACATCGCAAAAATCTGGGATTGTCCATAAGGTCCCTGTAACATAATGGAGTTCTGGGACTCATCCACAGGCCCCTGCAACATTACAGAAGCCTGGGAGTGATCGTGAAAGATGGTGGAACTCTGGGGGTGATCAAAAGGATCCGTCAACATTGTGGGATTCTGGGTGTGGTGATGTACAACTCCCTGCAACCAAGTAGAAACATGATATATCATTTACTAATACATGGCTTAACATAAAATTAACACGTTATACATGAGCCTGGATTTTCTCATGGAGCTTACTTAGACAATTCCATTGGAAGATACTTGTGAGGCACACATGGAGGTGCTCTAGATAAGTATGGATGACCTTGCCAATAGGCATGTAGATCATTCTAATGTTATAAATCACTCCGCTTTTCTATAACGTCTTACTAAACTAAGAATTGTTCAAAGTAAAACTTAATACATACACTGGCTACCATAAAACAGCTTTTCATGCTCTTTCTAGTTAGCAATGTTGCTATGACCTAAACAGATGTTTCCCCATCTCCATGTGACCCATAAAATCCTAGAAATAATAGTGACCCTGACAAATAAAAAATCATGTACTGACGGTAATTTCAGAATCCTTACCTTTGGACATGTGCGTGTATAATGCCCTGTTTCTTTGCATGTACCGCATGTTCTTTTCTTCTTCTGCACCTGCTCAATGCCCAATTTCATCCTAGAGGATACCGGACGACCTTTTTGTTTGACTCGTGGAGGATCAGGCACACTAATATTAAGGTCCATCATCCATATACTGTCAGTTTGTTCGTCAATATTTTCTCCCTGATGAACACTGTTGCTTCCCAAATTTTCATGTGGTATAGAAGCAACCGCGGGAACACTGATGAGATCAAGTTTTCTAATTCCTTCTTGCAGGATGTTAATAGCAACATTAACTCGCTTTTCCGAGGTTTCTCCAATTTCAACAAAACTTCTGGTTGCGGCTCTCAAGTCCCAAACGCTGTTACCACATTGGTCACGAGAACCAGCTCCCACTTCATCATTGCTCCACGGTCCGACATAATAGCTAGAACTCATTGTCCACCGCTTTAAAATGTACTTAGGTGGGATCTCAAAAACATTTACCACTTGAAATACCTTAAGCACGTGCCTGCAAAGCATTCCTTCAAACTCAAACATTTGGCAGCTGCAACTTGCTCTTTTATCGGTAGGGGCAATTGTAACAATGTTCATTCGGTCATCCTTATCCTTGTATTTGCCTACCAAATACTTGCATATGGACTTCTCCTCGGCGATCTTTCGTGCGGTGCAGCCGGAACTTTCTACAAATTCATTTTCAAAAGCTGCAAACATGTTCCTCGTATAAACTCTTGAAGCTTGTTCTTCAATGGGATTTTTGGATGTCAAAACTGCTCTTGTGCACACCGTAAGAAAATTTTCATTGACTTCTTCCTCATGACGCTGCTTTATCGCTCCCTGATACTGGGAAAGAAACTCACTGAAGGGTGTTCCCCCGTTCAAAAAGCCATTGAAATATGCTATCATGCCCTCACACTTGTGTGTCGTAGTCATGCCACCAAAGAATGTATCCTGCAGATAGAGAGGTACCCAATGGTGACGATGATTGTATAACCGATTCAACCACTTGTTATCTTTCAAGTTGTACTTCAAAAGAAGCACCTCCCAACCTAACTCAAAATCTTTCGGTGCTCGGCTGCTATAGATGCACTTATTGTACTCTGCCTGGAACTCTGGATGCATATTAAAAATATGGCCCAAATTTTCCGTTTCATCTTTTTCAATGTACCACTTACAAAACCGATGCCTTGTTTCTGGAAAGACCTTTTCTACTGCAACTTTTACAGCTTTATCTTGGTTCGTTATCATGGATGTAGGTTGGTGGTTTGACATGGCCCTTAACCAGGTATTAAAAAACCAAGTAAAGGTTTCCACAGTCTCATCTGCCAAAAACCCGCATCCAAACAGTACAGGCTGCCTATGATGATTCACTCCCGTGAAAGCAACAAACGAATACAAAAATTTGTTTGTTCGACAAATGCTATCAAATACCAGAACATCCCCAAATTTCTTGTATGCCTCCCGTGCTTGGCTGTCGGCCCAAAATATACTCCTCATAGATCGATTTTCACCAAACTCTACTGCATAGAAGAAACCAGGATCCGATGCTTGCAGTTCCTGAAAGCTTTCTAGGAGACGGTAACATTCAACTCTGATATTATTCTTTCTCTCTTTCTTCATTTCATTTTCATATTCTTCTTGTTCATTGCTTTCGAGGATACTTTTTGCTCCATCTGCCACTTCTGTAAGTAAATCTATGATTTTCGCTGGTCCAATTCCACACTTATAGAGAGCTTCGACCATTGATTTCGTAGTATTTGTCATTTTTTTATGTGATCGGAGTTTATCAGCTTTGGTTGGATCAACAAGGTCATGATTGTGGTCGTCTAGAAACTTATCAACAACCCATTTTCCAGACCTCCTTTTAATAAACATACATGCCCGACAATCTAACCTCGTTTCTTGACGTGGCCTCACAACCTTGCCTTCATATCTTTTGTCTCTTGTAGAACGAAGACCTTGATTTGCACAAACATACAAGCGAGATATCATGCTATGATCAACCCTAGACCGTTCAATCCGGCTCTTCCGAATACTGAACCCCTTTTCCTTTGCATATGCATTATAAAATTCGTATGCCTCATCTTGTGAAGCAAATTGCAAACCAATAAATGGTTCAGACCCAAGCTTGAAAAGAGATGACTTGTTGTCTTCCTTTCCACTAGATTCGCCAGCATTAATTTCTCCAATAGGAGATTCTTCCCCATTATTGGCTTCCCTTCCACTGATGCCACCCTCATTCACATCTTCTTGCAGATCAGCAATAGTCTGCGGTGCTTGAATAGTTGTATCAGGAACAGCCGCATCAGGATTCAATACTTTTTGACCAAGAGTCGTGTCATCTTCCATGTCAATGCACTGTAAAAATAATTATCATCAGTTTTTTTATGAAGGCATTCAAGAAAAGGGTGACTATCAGCATGAAGACAAGTGTGCTTAATTTCTTCCCCGCAATATATTGTAAAAAGAGGAGACCAGACAAAATCAAAGCTATAGTCATATTCCTATTCTTATCATAATCCCTAATCTACACACATGTCAGCAGTCGAAATCCAATTCATTTACTCTGTTCCGAAAAAGTACAGATGAAAAGGATAATAAGTCACAAATAGAAAAAAAAAACATAGCACAGCATGGAAAGATTTAAGGTTGTTGTTGTAGCCTATTACACCACATTCATGTGCTACTTGTACAAAGTTGAGTGACAAATCAATACTAATACAAAAAGAGGAAGCATATACATTGTATGTATTTGCATCTTAACGTACAAAAGGTAATCTAAGGTTGCCCAACGAGTAGAGCAGTGGGCAGTGAGAGAAAGTGGCAGTTGCAAAAAACTGATAAAGAATACACAAGTACACAAAATGAATTAAAAATCAACAAATGAAATAGCAATTCATAAGGAAATAACTATTTGAAAAGAGTACAACTTGAGCTCATAAGTCCGCCAAAGAAAAATGACACAATGGCACACAAAACATTGTAACAGTATCAACAACCGAATGGCATACCCGAAAAATTAAGAAAGGATTCAATCAAATTATGTCTTCTGAATGAAGTGTAATAGACATGGTTGGTCCTGTTATCGAACTCGACACATTGCCCGCTAAAAGTTGAATCAGAAAAAAATATAGTAAAGAACTAATCTCTAACCTGGGTTTTGTAGAGAGCCTCAAGGATTGATTTTGTTGAGTTTGCCATGTTCCGATGTGGTTGAAGTTCGCAATCTTTAGAAGGATCAAGATCATGATTCTGCTCTTTATGGCCGCAAGCTTTAGAAGGATCAAGATCATGATTGTGCTCTTTATGAAACCGGTGAACAACCCATTTCCCTGATCTTCTTTTAATAATCATGGCTGCTCGACAATCAACCCTTGTTACCCGGCGATGTCGTACAACCTTGCCCTCATAACGCTTATCTTTCAATGAACGAACACCTTGCTTTACACACACATATTTCCGAGAAATCAAACTGTGATCAACCCTTGAACGTTCAACATGACTCTTCCGAATACTAAACCCATTTTCTTTTGCATATGCTTTATAATATTCATATGCCTCACCCTCTGAACAGAACTCCAACCCAATATATGGTTCAGACCCAAGTTTTATTAGGAATACATTACCATCTTCCCTTCCACTGTTTTCAGTAGAATCAACATCTTTTTTAGCATATTCTTGCCCATCTATCGTAGGTAGAGGCTCTTGAATGTTTTCATCATATTCCACCTCCTCAGCTTCTAATATTTCTTGGCCAAGGTTGATAGCATCTTCCATATCAATACACTGCCGTAGAGGAAAGCAAAAATGTGACTGTCAATGGACGTATAGGAAGTCATTAAAATGAAAGGTTAATTACAATCTAATACGAACTCACAAAATAGACTAGTCATTGCTCGTAACACGAGAAGTTAATTAAAGAGAAGAGTTAACTACAATCTGATTTATTCAGTCCATTACTTCCGTAAAGTAAATGTCAACCTAGTTGAAGATTCAAAAGATCAGTCAACTATTGCTCAGTGCATCATTAAACTAATATCTTGAAAAGTCAGTCCATAAGTTAATTTGTGTGATACAGAACAACCTCAAATTTCATTCTTTAAGACAAAACAAGATTTGTCAAAGACAAAAGTTCCAGACGATCGATTCAGAAGATGGACCTGTTTTTCTCCAGAGATCAACATGTTCAAAGGTTCATGGTATTGTGAGCTAAAAAAAAGTGCTTCAGCTTGATCTAGCACTTATAACCTAAAAAACTTGGCAAATATTTTGGTTTGCCCTTAATATATTTCGCTCCCAAAGTGTGACAACCACTGTAGATCAACGTAGTCTGCTAATTATACGATAATTTGGCACTCCACACCAAAAATTGCATGTGAAAGGATTTCATTTCTTTATTCAGCACTACTTTTGTTTGTACTAAGTGTACAACGCAAAACCTCATCTGTTGGACACTTTCATGGAACACTTCTAAACATTATGTTAACCCTTGTGATGGAAAACCCAGACCCTTAATAATATATATTTTTTATCACGATTGCTCAACCTTCCTTACTGACGAGGACAGAAACATACAAATTAATAACCAGTTCTATCTTCTAGCGCACGAAGTGGACAGTGACATATCTTATTGCATGTTTATAAGCAATAGGGTTAATATTGAGTAACTGACCCAGGTAAGTGCATTTTGAGTGTATCATATAACGCGGCAAGGGGTTTACCAGCAAAGCAAGAATTACATACAAAAATGCAAACTCTGCTAAGAACTCACTCTCTGAGAATGTTCAATCTGCTGCCATGTCTGGTTCATAGGTGGATCATTAGCGCTTCCCAAATGAGTAAACTCATTAGGTAAAGCTCCTTCCATTTCCAGTGTCTGTACAGAACCCACATTTGTAACCGAATGCGAAATTGAAGAAGAAGTAATCTGAAACGGAGACCATGGAGGTGATGATGATGAAGATGATGGGGCATAAAAAGATGCGTATGTAGGTGACCGCGGAGAACCTGATGAATTTTGCATTCCCAATCCAATTTACACTTATCCTTTTCTGAAAAACAAAACAAAAAATGAAATGAAATTTACCCCGAATTTCACAAAACAACTGAAATCATTTGAATATGAATTGTATAAAAGTAAGAAGGACTTACCTCAACATCAATTTTTCTTTAGAACTCATCCAATGAAGCAAGGAAATTAGGGTTTATCCATAAGGGGTTGTTGAATTAGGGTTCGTGAATAGCAAGTGACGGTTAACAACTCCATGGGAGGGAGAAGTAGAAAGGAATTGGGGTTTTGCTGTTGCTGGAAATAGTCTGAAATTGGAAAATTAGGGTTTAAGAATGGGGGAACTGAATAGGAATGTCTGTATTTTGGGAACAGAATGATTATTGATCGTAATAAAAAGGAACTAGATCAACTCTATAATGGCTGTTTTCTTTTATTTTGTTTTGTAAAAGATGAAGATTAAGTCCTTGTAATGTCTTTAACATTAACTTTTAGTCCAATCTTGATATTATATTTTAGGTGTAGCCCCTTGCTTTCTAAGGACAATTCCTATGAACAAATCCATTTTTTTGTTCATAGCCAGGTGGATGGCCAAACAGGTTTCTCCACTATGGAACAACAATGAGCGGTTGAACATCAAGAGTCCGGGTTAGGGACACACGCCAGTGTGCGAAGCTTAAACGCCGGCGTTGGAAGCACAAGCGCTGGCGTTCGAAGCATGAACGCGACGCTCAAACATAGACCGTTGATCAACGGGTAGATTTTTTAAAATTCAAATTCACTTTTTACCTCTATAAATTACCATTATCTTCAAACAAATGCATTCACACCAAAATTCACTTTTCTTGAATTTTCTCTTCTAAAGTCTATTTCAATTTTTTAGTTTATTGTTGTTGAAATGGTTGAAAAGGTGATCACACTTTTTTGCGATGCAAAACTTTAAGCTGATGTTTCTAAGATACGTGGGAGTTTTAAAAAGATTGAAAATTGTTAGAGGAAAGTGCAAGTTTTTGAAGTTGCTCCAATAAAATGTTCCTCTAAAAGGCAAAGAAGAGCTCCAGTTTTGAAAGTTAATAACAAAAAATTCAAAAACAAAGGCGAAATTGTCAAAGAGCGCGTTGAATGGAAGATACGTCAAATGAAGATAAACAGGAGGCCAAAACTTGTAGTTGATTTTTATTGAAGTTGTTAGTATTTTTTATTATTGTCTAAGTTTATATCTTGTAAAAGAATTGGCAGTAATATCAATGAATGAAAATATTTAGATTTTATAATAGATTTCCACTTCAGATTAAGAGAAATTTATTACAATTTAAACTTGCAAATAACATCAAATTACATTTTAATAAACCACAACAAAAACATCAAACTACATCAAATCCAGCGACATTCTCTCTGTAGAGTTCATAACATTCAAAATGCTTAAACTCTCTTCCGCTTCAGTAAACTTGGTATGAGCTATGGTTTATGTAAAACAGATAAACAACAAGTTCAGATACTTGTGATGCAGTTGAGTCCATGAGGACAAAGATAAGATACTCACCAGTTCTTCATTGGATAATCCAGAATTGCTACGGTGAATTAGCCACAAAACCTCTGTATAATGTTTGACTTCCTTAGTGATGAATGCAATTCTTAGTTTTAGGATCTTACAGTTTCTTATGGTTTCTTCCTGCGATGCTACAAAATGTCCCAATACTCTTTCCCAAAAATAGCCATTGTTCATTGGTCTCATCATACGATGTAAC
The DNA here is from genome assembly GCF_003573695.1 of Papaver somniferum. Classification (NCBI taxonomy): domain Eukaryota; kingdom Viridiplantae; phylum Streptophyta; class Magnoliopsida; order Ranunculales; family Papaveraceae; genus Papaver; species Papaver somniferum. The sequence continues at coordinate 72,002,047 of NC_039360.1, forward strand.
CAAGATAGAACAAAGAGTAGCATCTTCTTCCATTGTAAAGACCGGGAGAGGCATTCGAGTGCAGTACAAATGTGCTTGAGATGGACAATCTTTTAGAATTCCAAAACACGCTTCGTAATGAAAAAGTTTACCGTGAGCTTCCTCCCAATTATCAAGAGTTGTTTGGATCACTTCTTCTTCAATTACACCGATGAACTTTTTTCGATCTATTTTCATTACCAGAGCAAGAAATGGCTGCACTGCAAGCCTAATAGATTGCAAACGAGCACGCAATCGGCGAGCATCTCGGTTTCATGGGTTTCCCGTCAGTGAGACAAACATTGAATAAACGTTCACCCAAAAAAAACCGTCTTGAGGGCCCGTACCAGTGATTACCTTATGAAAAAAATATGTTTTGCATATAGTTATCCTCTTCTTCAGTAAACTTGGGACCACGATTTCTAACAGACATTTCTGCAGAATGAGAGAGGGGGGGGGGGGAAGGGGGAGATGTGATTTTGGAGATGTGAAGAATGGAATTTATAGGTCGAGAAAGAAAATCGAGTCGTTGGAAATTTAATCAATGGCGTTTGTAGTAAAACCGTGCGGCTTTACTACAACCGCCCGTTTGAATTACCATAGGAGTTGGCGTTTGTAATAAAACCGTGCGACTTTACTAAAACCGCCCGTTTGAATTACCAACGCCTATTTTTTTATATAAATACAGCAATAGGTTTTATTCTCAACCAAACCAACAGATTTCTTTCTCAACATCCACCATGTTTTCTAAAGGCAAAGCGAAGCAAATATTATGTGTCGAAGCAAAAGAGATTTGTCCATTATGTTTCATGGATAACCACAGTCTTACGCAATGTCCTTGGATGTATTCAAAGTATCCGCGAAAAGGTTGTTCACGCATCAAAATGATAATTGAATCACAACCGGAAAAGCTCAGGTATTTGCAATGTCAAGATCCCAATTGTCCAAAGGAACCACATATGCTAGATGATGCTATGAAGATTAAAAAAGAAGAAGAAGAAAAGATTGCAACACTCTGCAAAAACATCAAACTTAAATCCAAATTGAAGAAGGAGTTGTTATACTACAAGCATTGTGGATATGGAGATCACGAATACAAACATTGTCCACAGAGAATCAGTGGATGCTCAAAGCCCGGTTGCAAGACTTTTATGCATTTGCAGACTTCTTCTGAAGAAGACACATATGGAAGGCATTTTTGGGAATGTCCTAGGTGTTTTTTGGTGGAGTGGGGTGATTAAAGTTGAAGGACAAATCGATTCACTATGGTATTATGTTATTTAGTTTGTTGTTTATTTTGTGTTATTACTATTATCTAAAACCAAACATGTGGATGTCTTCACATTTGCACCATCAATGTCATAAGTAATTTAAATTTTTCCTAGATTAAACATTGCACCATCAATCTCATAAATAAAAACATACTGCATTAAACAACCACATCATACATGAGAATAAAAGAAATACATTAGATTAAAACAACTACTACACAGGCGTCAATTCTCGACGGGTGGTAGAATTCCTAGGGCGATGTGGGGATCGTATTTGTTGAGCACCCTAAGAATGTTGAAACAAGCATGGAAGTCGAAAGGACGACCACCATGAGATATTGCCCACGTCGCTAGAGTTCTGGGTTCCATTTCATGTTCGGCTTCACCGTTGAGCTTATTTTTGTGATTCTCCATTAGTAAAGCGATGAACTCCGATACATGACTACTAATTGAACTAAAAGGATGCGACACTAAGTGAGAATCACGCCCATTAATGTTCCCCGTTTCAGCGGTGAACATCCTATAAACTTTCTCCCGGAAAGTCAACGTCGATTCGGCTACATTACTGAAGACAACATCTTGTGTGTGAAAAATAAAGGCTCTACAAATAGCTAAATCCTCTTGTTGAGTGAATCTAACACCACGAACTCTGGGAGGCATTTTTGTAGATGATTTAAGAGTGAAGAAATGTGTGAATTTATAGTTTAAATGAGGAGTATTTATAAAACTCAAAAATTATAGCCGTTAGATCACAAGAGTTTTCAGCCGTCCAGATTCAGCCGTTGGCACTTTTATCAAAAACGCTGGCATCTGAAGTAACAATGGGCGTTGGAAAGGCAAGCGCCAGCGTTGGTTTCAAGCTCGCCCGCCGCCCGACTTTCATTTAAACGCGCGCTACATGTTCCATCTCACTCAACAAACCAACAAATTTGTTGGTTTGTACATCCATTTTTCATGTTTGTTGAGTCCATAGTGGGATCAAAATCAACAAACTTCAAGTTCGTTGAGTCCATAGGAAGTGCTCTAAGAAAGTAATTACGCTCGGAAGCGGAGTGGAGAGGCTTGAACAACTGACCTCGAGTATGAGAGTCTACTTCCTAGCTACCTAGGAACGTGTTAAGATTTGGCTTTCGGGTGGTGAAATGGGCGTTTAGCTATCCATGACATACTGAAATGGTGTTCACTTAGGGGTAAAAACTTGAAAACCTCAATTTGCCGAGTTTTTTTTGGTTAACATTTCACAATTTCGAAATTGTTGTTGTTTAGAGTTTAGAGGGGATTTTGGGCAAGATCGGGGTGAAATTATTTGGTAGAAAATGTGCATTTGTTGTTGTATCATCTTATTGTTCATATTATGGGAAATATATGTGGTTTTGGTTTCTTGGAAATCATGTTCAAACAAAATACTAACAAAGAAAAGAGTTAGAAAGACTTATTGGATGGGCTGATCGATACGTGGTACTCTTCTTTCCTTAAAGACAATTGTGCTGAAATTTTGAGAAAAATTTACATATGTGAGTGAAAATTGTTTTTCGAGATTTAAACTCCAAGAGATGTGTTTGGGTTATGCCTTTTCGCCATAAGACACCTAGTTATGAGTAGGTGTTATGGGGGGTCACCGTTAGACATGGTGAGTCATCTATTGGTCTATAAATACTCATCTCTTATTTTATATTTACAATGGTTTTTACAAGTTTTTTTTAATATGAAAGATAAATGAGATTTATGTAAAATTCAAACAGAGGCTACAGATTGTTTTTCTCTTATAAGAGAAACCAAATCCCTTGGCAAAGCATTGCCATCCCATGACTCACTTTCTACTCTACCATTCCTAGCTTTTTTTGCTAGGTGATCTGCTACACTAAGATCTCTAGAAACATGAGTACAGACCCATGAACCTAAGAGACTCAGTAAATGGTTACAGTCACAAGTAATACTATTATTTGTCCATCTAACTGAACCTACTTTGCCATTTATGGAATTTATTACATTTAAATTATCTCTTTCAAAATGCAGCTTTGAAGTCAAAAGCCAGAGTTATATTTAAGAGCGCAGTAATCGTCAACATTCGTCGGCCGAGTAGTATTGTAGTGCTACTTACTACAAGATACAACGATCATGCCATGTAGTAAGTAGCACTACAATCTGACTCGGCCAGCGAATGTTGACAATTATTGCGCTCTTAATTAGACACGACTCTAATTCTTGATTTCTCAGCTTCTAAAAAAACTTGTAAAAACCCATGAAAAAATAAAACATAGAGATGGGTATTTATAGAGTCAACAGTGACTCTACAAGGTATCTCTTCGTCCATAGGTGACTCTCCACGTCAAATGGTGACTCTCCGTAACACTTGTGCACTAAATATCTTATGGGTAAAATGGCATCAACCTAAATACACCTCTTGGATTTTAAACTTTGAAAATTAATTTTCACTCACATAAATAAATTTTAGCTCAAAATTCCAACACATATTGTTAGAGCACTGCTCGGTCGAACTCGCAAGCATTGGTATCTCAAGCTTGTTTGTCAAGTTTAGTTGCCAAAACTATAAGTCTTGATTTCTAGTCTACTTATAGCTAAGTCTCGGACTAGGATAGAAAGTGTAGTTGAGCTCTAGACTCCACGGCGTTCATCATGCAAAGACGAAGAACTATTCAAGGAACTGGTGGAACTTCATCGACTAAAAGGTATGTGGAGACTTGAACTTATCTATCACTCAAAAGTCTATCTACTCTATCTCCTATCTTGAGACAAAAGTCGTATTGCTATATAGACTTCGATTATACACATTTGCTATTTCGATCCGAGTTTATCTCGCTTATCTATTTCTCGAAATATGTGTCGGTAAGCTTTCGCTTTGGCCAAGTTTATATTTACAAGTGACGAAAGTCATGTTGATTATTTCAATATCTTGAAAATTGCTTTGATGAAAAATAGTGTGTGAATAACCTCTATTTAACATCCTCTGAGAATGTTTCAATGATCGAAATGAGAGTTTAGAATATATAACCTTGATTGGATATAAACATTGTATGTGAACTTATACTTGTGTACGTCCAAAATCCTTGAACTAAAGTACGCGTACTTTACTGGTTCAGGATGTCCGGAAGCTAAGTCCGCGTACCCGTACGCGTACTGCCGGAAGTTCACATCCGGTGGATTTCTGCTGGAGTTTGTGAACTGAAAACGAACTCAATTCGGGTACTTAAGTATGCGTACCGGTATGCGTACTTGAGTGCGTTATTTTCTAAAAACGGTTTATTCATGAACTAAGACATGTATAAACTAAGGAATGCATATTTGCAAACCGTGGCTATACTTTTCATGAATCGATTCGAGTGAATCAAAATCGTTTTTGTTTCGATTATGTCCTATATACTTCTATGAGATCTAAGCAATTAAACAACTCTCCAACTAGTTCATTTGAGTCATTTGAACTAGTTATGGTGAAAATGAATAAGGTTGATATGAAAGTGCTCATATGGCTAGCCATTGGTTAACTATTGTTGAACCAACTAGGCGTACACGTTTAAGTACGGTTACACAAACCTAAATTAACGTGCATTTCATTTGTGTATAACAAGCTATGATTCGATCTAATGGTTGAAATATATTAGCTTGAATCTAATCAGGTTTCCATCTAACGGCGAATATTGTATGCTTTGTTACCAAGGTAGCATTGATTTCAAACCCTGATTTGAAGACTATATAAAGGAGAACTCTAGCAAATGGGGAACCTAATCCCACACCTCCTGTGTGATACTAGTTGTATAAGCTAGAGTCAATTCTCCTACAACCTTAGGTTTCTACCGAGTTCCTGTAGGTTAACGATTTGAAGACTTCATTGGGATTGTGAAGCCAGACCCAACTATTTTCTCTGTAGTTGCGTGATCTGATCTTGTTGTTTCTATCGTATTGAGTACATTTGTAAAATTGGCTCGAGATTAATTTCTCCAATAGGCAAGATAGAAAAGTAGTCACAAACATCTTCGTCTCATCGTTTGTGATTCCACAATATCTTGTTTCGCTAGTCGATTAAGATTATTGTGAGGTGATTGATATTTCTAGGTTGTTCTTCGGGAATATAAGTACGATATATCAATTAATTCATGTTCACCTTGATTTATCAAAAGACGGAACAAAACTCGTAGGTATTTCTGTGGGAGACAGATTTATCTATTCCTGTAGATTTTTTTGTGTGATACAAATTTGTTTATTAAAGTCTTCGACTTTGGGTCGTAGCAACTCTTAGTTGTGGGTGAGATCAGCTAAGGGAATCAAGTGCGTAGTATCCTGCTGGGATCAGAGACGTAAGGAGCGCAATTGTACCTTGGATCAGTGTGAGATTGATTGGGGTTCAACTACAGTCCAGACCGAAGTTAGTTTGTAGTAGGCTAGTGTCTGTAGCGGCTTAATACAGTGTGTGTTCAATATGGACTAGGTACCGGGGTTTTTCTGCATTTGCGGTTTCCTCGTTAACAAAATTTTTGGTGTCTGTGTTATTTATTTTCCGCATTATATTTTGTTATATAATTGAAATATCACAGATTGTGCATTGAATCGATCAATTGGTAAATCCAACCTTTGGTTGTTGATTGAAATTGATTGATCCTTGAAAATTTGTCTTTGGTACCGTTCAAGTTAATTTCTCTTGTATTTAATTAGACTCGGAGATTGTTGTTTGCTTGAGTAAGTATTGAATCGAGAAATTGAGATATAACTCCTTGATATACTTTTGTTAAGATTGACTCTGACTATCTAGTTAATTCTCTTGAAAGTATATTGGAGTTAGTCCATACAGATTGCTAAGCGAAATATTTGGTGAGGTTGTTAGACCCCCATTTTTTCAATTGGTATCAGAGCACACAAACACGGTTAAAGACCTAATAAGTCTGTGTTTGTAGCGATCTGACTCTATGGACGGGAGTAATCTATCTGATAACACAACACCAGATCAGAGTTCCTCTGAGATGTTTCAAAATCCTGAGACATCTAAGAAGTCTCATGTACCTGTCTCGGTGTCTGAAGTTGGCTTCAACTGGGAAAAGTGTCTTGATTAATAGTTGGATGATCTTTCAGATGAGAGTGATTCAGAAGAAGGACAAACTATTGATGAGGAAGTATCTCAATATATCAATCTCTTTGACCATGCTTTGAAAGAAAAGAAGTCAACTACTTGCTTGAGAAAATACTTGGCACCTCTCTGTCAAGAAAACAAAAAGATGAGAAAAATATTTAAAGGTTATAATTGTGGATATAAACTTTTACAATCTACCGTTAAAGATCGAGAAGAAGACTTACGCTCAAAAAGGTCCGAATGTGATAATCTCCTTCGAAATCTCTTTGTGTTGAAAGAAAGACTTGTTGAATCTGAAGCAAGATATGACTCTCAACAAAAATGTTTTAATGACAGAGAACTCAGTCTCCTCGCCAGAGAACAATATTTGGAGACCGATCTCGTTGATGCCCTTAATAAGGTAAAATCACTGAAAGAGAATCTGAAAAGATTCAATTCTACTCTAAAGAATTATCTTCTATGGTTGGAGCATGTAAAGAATATCGTGATACACATGGCATGGGCTATAAGTGTTAGAGCACTGCTCGGTCGAACTCGCATCCGTTGTTATCTCAAGCATGTTTGTCAATTTTAGTGATCAAAACTATAAGTCTTGATTTCTAGTTTATTATAGCTAAGTCTCGGACTAGGATATAAAGTATAGTTGAGCTCAAAAACTCCATGGCGATCATCATACAAGACGAAGAACTACTCAAGGAACTGGTGGAGCTTCATCGACTAAAAGGTATGTAGAGACTTGAACTTATATATCACTCAAAAGTCTATCTTGAGACAAAAGTCGTTTTGCTATCTAGACTTTGATTATACACATTTGGTATTTCGAGCCGAGTTTATCTCGCTTATCTATTTCTCGAAATATGTGTTGGTAAGCTTTCGCTTTGGCCAAGTTCATCTTTACCTAGTGAAGAAAGTCATATTATGTTTCAATCACTTGAAAATGGCTTTGACGAAAAATGGTTTGTGAAAAACAACTATATAACGTCCTCTAAGAATGTTTCAATGATTGAAATGAGAGTTTAGATTATATAACCAATTTTGGATATAAGCATTGTGTGGTAACACATACATGTATAAGTCCTTATTCCTTGAACCGAAGTCTGTGTAATTTGCTGCTCAGGAAACCGGAACAAAGTCCGCGAACCCAGTCCGCGTGCTGTCGGAGGTTCTCTTCCCGAGAAAATCTGCTGGAGTTTGTGAACTATTTACAAACTTATTCAGGGTACTTAAGTCCGCGTACCTGATCCGCGTACTTAAGTTGGTTATATTCTAAAAACGATTATTCGTGAAAACCGTGGCTATAAAGTTCATGAATCGATTCGAGTGAATCAAATCGTTTTTGCTTCCATTGTGTCTTGTATACTTCTATAAGATCTAAGCAATTAAACAACTCTCTAACTAGTTCATTTGAACTAGTTATGGTGAAGAAGAACATGGTTGATATGAAAGTGCTCATATGGCTAACCATTTGGTTAACTACTGTGGAACCAACAAATGTACATGTTTTGGTACGGTTACACAAACCTAAAACGTGCATTTCATTTGTGTGTAACAAGCTAAGTTTTCGATCTAACGGTTAAAAGATATTAGCTTGAATCTAATCAGGTTTTTATCTAACGGTGAATATTAAATGCTTTGTTACTAAGCTAACATTGATTGCAAACCCTGATTTTAAAGACTATATAAAGGAGAACTCTAGAAACTGGGAAACCTAATCCCCACACCTCCTGTATGATACTAGTTGTATAATCTATAGTCGATTCTCCTTTAACCTTAGGTTTCTACCGAGACCCTGTAGGTTAACGACTTGAAGACTTCATTGGGATTGTGAAGCCAGACCGATACTACTTTCTTGTAGTTGTGTGATCTGATCTTGTTGTTTCTATCGTATTGAGTACAACCGTAACGATTGGCTTGAGATTGATATCTCTGATAGGCAAGATATAAAAGTAATCACAAACATCTTCGTCTCATCGTTTGTGATTCCACAATATCTTATTTCGCCATGTCGATTAAGATTATTGTGAGGTGATTGATAATACTAGGCTGTTCTTCGGGAATATAAGTCCGGGTTATCAATTGGTTCTTGTTCACCTTGATTTATCAAAAGACTGAACAAAACTCGTAGGTATTTATATGGTAGACAAGTTTATCTATTACCGTAGACTTTTCTGTGTGATATAGATTTGTGTATTAAAGTCTTCGACTTTGGGTCGTAGCAACTCTTAGTTGTGGGTGAGATCAGCTAAGGGAATCAAGTACGTAGTATCCTACTGGGATCAGAGACGTAGGAGCATAACTGTACCTTGGATCAGTGTGAGATTGATTGGGGTTCAACTACAGTCCAGACCGAAGTTAGTTTGTAGTAGGCTAGTGTCTGTAGCGGCTTAATACAATGTGTGTTCAATCTGGACTAGGTCCCGGGGTTTTTCTGCATTTGCGGTTTCCTCGTTAACAAAACTTCTGGTGTCTGTGTTATTTCTTTTCCGCATTATATTGTTTATCTTTATAATTGAAACATCACAGGTTGTGCGTTAGATCAATCAATTAGAATATCCACCTTTGGTTGTTGATTTACATTGATTGACACTTGGATATTGGTCTTTGGTACTATCCAAGTTATCTCTCTTGTGTTTAATTAGACTGGCAAATTTCTATTTGCTTGAGTAAGAATTAAATCGAGAGATCGAGATATTATAACTCTCTGATATACTTTATTAAGATTGAGTCTAGTTGATTCTCTTGAAAGTATATTGGAGTTAGTCCATACAAATTGCTAATCGAAATATTGGGTGTGGTTGTTGTACCCACGCTTTTTCAATAAGGGAATAGACGCTCCAAGTACTGGTAATATCAATTTTGTTCATGCTAATGACAACTCTTCATGTGAAAAAACTTTTCCAGCAGCCGACGGTCTCCGGAACAAGGATTGTACTCCTTCAAATTTAACTTGCATGAGAACAGTCAAGAACAAATCCATTAACTGTTATTATTGCGGAAATAAATGACATCTTGAACGAAGATGTCGTTTTCGACTGAGGAATGAGAAACTTCACAACATTCTTACATGGATGTCTAAAGAAGTAATTAAACCTCACTCTCATATTGCCGGAGTAAAATGCAGTGTCTGCAATCAAGGGAAATGTTGTGATGAGTCATTCCTAAATTATGATTTTGAGACAAAAAAATTCCTACAATTATAGAAGGAAGAATGTCAGGTGGACAACTGACTCCTTAAATTACTCTGAGAAGAGAAAAAGGCATATGAGAAAGAAAGAAAAGCCAAATTCCTTATCTTCTTCCGAAGAAGACCGTGAACCCGAGGTATCTGCTCCAGATTTCATTCATATCAATAATCGAGTCTCGGAGCTCAAGATGAGCATAAACAGACTAAAACGGAGCATCAAAAAGGCAAGGAAAACGGCAGGTTCAGGTATTCCTTGTTCCCCTCCGGTTAAATCTCTTTCAACTAATCCTAGTGATTTTTCTGAAAATCTTCAAGAAGGAAAGAGAGAGGAAGTCAATAACCTTGATGAGCAAAAAGCTCATCAAAATACAACATGACTGCTCAATGTAGCATCCTTCTTGTAATGTGGAAGGATGCTCACAATTCTCAAGAAGCCTTTGCGTCTTGAGAAAGTAGTTTTTTTTTTGTCCTTTACGAAACAATGATCATAAAACTATTGAGCCTTGCTACAGTACTTTACATGATGTAATATTTTTGATCGTTTACTCTTGAGAATAATTTCTTGTTGATTTCCTTGATTCTCAACAATTCTCTTATGTTCCCTTGAACTAAGAATGTCATCCTTTGTCTAGAATGATTCTTGAGTTTTTCAAGACTTTTTCTAAATTTAGCTCTATTATTCTTTTGATCTCGTACCAAGGTTGTAACCATAAGTGCACGTACACCTGACCCACACGAAACGTATACGAGTATCCTTAGGGTTTCTTAAGAAACACTCATATATATATATATATATATATATATATATAATGCTCTGTTTTGGTACATACACGTTCCGTAACGTCAAAAGGTTCACCTGATTTCTGTGTGCACAACGGATGGATGCAACAAGGAAGACAATGTTGAGAAGGGCAAGCCTATCGAGTTTCATGAGAACCCTGTTTGCATAACCTGCTATCATGTTGTTGATCATGAAAACAAACTACCAGTTCAGATGTCATCACAACTGGTAGGAAATCTTCTTCGAGATTTTGAGGTCGTGTGTGAACAATTTGGAATTGCAATAAGGAATCTTGAATTTCTGAAAAATGAACTGAAGAAAGCAACTGATGAGCTCGTCCATGTTCAATCTCTGGTTGCTGGCTATGTTTAATGTCTTTCTTTCGAATCATGTTCTCTAAGAGTTGTTTTTATTTTGTCAAGGAAATCTTCTTATGAGAACTTCATTCTTTGTTTTTAAGAAGAATAACTAGAGTTTGGAATAGCCATTATTGTGATTACACATAGCTATGTCCAACGTTTTTCATCTTCTATGTTTCTTAGATTTATTTATTTAAATTCTAAAGTTTGTTTGGAAGATGATTTTTGCAGTATTAATCTTTATGGTTTTATATATTGCAATTTGTTATGGGATATGTGTGTTTGCGTCCGTGAACTATGATTGTCCCATACATGGTCAAAAGTTAAGTATGTCGTATGTCGATATGCAAATATTGATAAAAGATTGAATGAACTTTTGACAAACAAAAGTTAAGCCTTTTATGTCATTATGCAAATATTGATGGAAGAAAGGATGAGATTTTGCTTACAAAAATTAAGTCTATTATATGTCATTGTGCAAATAGTGGTGAAAGATAGAATGAATCTTTGTTTATTCCGCAGTATTGATCTTCCCTGATCCATATTTCTTATGTATATACTGTGCGGCTCCGTAAGTTCTCTTAAGTTGAGCATTTCCGATTAACTTAATCATGGGTTCTCTTGTCGTTAATTTAATTGAGTATTTTGGATACAAATTCATATTCTTATGTGATTTGTATTGTCTAATGAAATCATTCTTTTCTTGTGAAAGTAAGGTTACTCTTGTTGTTCTTTCGGGAATGACATTTTATGGGGGAGAGTTATAAATTGAACTTATGCTTAATTTCCAAATCTTTGTGGGGAGTGCGGTTGTGGAATATTATAGGGGTTATCTTGTATCTTTATAAACTCCTTGATGAATGCATTTAGTTTCGGCTATATGATTGCATCTAAAAAGTTGATATGTGCTTTCTTTTGGTCATGAAGTGTCTCTATGGAAATTTCATTAGGATCCCACTAGCTTTCGTACCTTTGCCAATTTCATTGACAAAGGGGGGAGAATTAATGTGTAGTTCACACTACAAATACATATGGTTTTCGGATCATTATGTAAGGGGGAGTGGTTTTCATGTGAGATGAAGTATTGACTAAGGGGGAGAGATACATATCACCATAGTATTGTTGTCAAAGTAGTGATACAATTGAAATTTGATGTTGTGTAATAATACTATGACACTGTGTAACAATGATTGAGAGCTTTTGTTTTCTCATTGTTATGGCTACGGATCTTCAACAAAGATGACGCTGATTTGAATATCTTTGGAATCATTGGAGTACTTGGAAGTGACGAAGATTCCGAGTAATGTTGAAGAACCAAGTAGATCATGCATGTGGAAGAGAAGCTTCAAAGTTTATTTATTTTGTATTCCATATATATTGATAGTTTTGTTACTAAAATTGACAAAGGGGGAGATTGTTCGAGCACTGCTCGGTCGAACTCGCAAGCGTTGCAATCTCAAGCTTGTTTGTCAAGATTAGTTTCCAAAACTATAAGTCTTGATTTCTAGTCTACTTATAGCTAAATCTCGGACTAGGATAGAAAGTGTAGCTCAGCTTTAAACTCCACGACGTTCATCATGCAAAGACGAAGAACTACTCAAGGAACTGGTGGAACTTCATCGACTAAAAGTTATGTGGAGACTTGAACTTATCTATCACTCAAAAGTCTATCTACTCTATATCCTATCTTGAGACAAAAGTCGTATTGCTATATAGACTTCGATTATACACATTTGCTATTTCGATCCGAGTTTATCTCGCTTATCTATTTCTCGAAATATGTGTTGGTAAGCTTTCGCTTTGGCCAAGTTTATATTTACAAGTGACGAAAGTCATGTTGATTATTTCAATATCTTGAAAATCGCTTTGATGAAAAATTGTGTGTGAATAACCTCTATTTAACATCCTCTAAGAATGTTTCAATGATCGAAATGAGAGTTTATAATATATAACCTTGATTGGATATAAACATTGTATGTGAACTTATACTTGTGTAAGTCCAAAATCCTTGAACTAAAGTATGCGTACTTTACTGGTTCAGGATGTCCGGAAACTAAGTCCGCGTACCCATACGCGTACTGCCGGAAGTTCACATCCCATGTATTTCTGCTGGAGTTTGTGAACTGAAAATGAACTCAATCCAAGTATTTAAGTATGCGTATCGGTATGCGTACTTGAGTGGGTTATTTTCTAAAAACGGTTTATTCGTGAACTAAGACATATATAAACTAAGTAATGCATATTTGCAAACCGTGGCTATAATTTTCATGAATCGATTCGAGTGAATCAAAATCGTTTTTGTTTCGATTGTGTCTTATATACTTCTATGAGATCTAAGTAATTGAACAACTCTCCAACAAGTTCATTTGAGTCATTTGAACTAGTTATGGTGAAGATGAATAAGGTTGATATGAAAGTGCTCATATGGCTAACCATTGGTTAACTACTGTTGAACCAACTAGGTGTACACATTTAGGTACGATTACACAAACCTAAATGAACGTGCATTTTATTTGTGTATAACAATCTAATATTCGATCTAACGGTTGAAAGATATTAGCTTGAATCTAATCAGGTTTTCATCTAACGGTGAATATTGAATGCTTTGTTACCAAGGTAGTATTGGTTGCAAACCCTGATTTGAAGACGATATAAAGGAGAACTCTAGCAACTAGGAAACCTAATCCCCACACCTCCTGTGTGATACTAGTTGTATAAGCTAGAGTCGATTCTCCTTTAACCTTAGGTTTCTACCGAGACCCTGTAGGTTAACGACTTGAAGACTTCATTGGGATTGTGAAGCCAGACCCAACTATTTTCTTTGTAGTTGCGTGACCTGATCTTGTTGTTTCTATCATATTGAGTACAATTATAAAATTGGCTCGAGATTAATTTCTCCGATAGGAAAGATAGAAAAGTAGTCACAAACATCTTCGTCTCATCGTTTGTGATTCCACAATATCTTGTTGCGGTAGTCGATTAAGATTATTGTGAGGTGATTGATATTTCTAGGTTGCTCTTCGGGAATATAAGTGATATTTCTTGGCTGTTCTTCGGGAATATAAGTCTGGTATATCAATTGGTTCCTGTTCACCTTGATTTATCAAAAGACGGAACAAAACTCGTAGGTATTTATGTGGGAGACAGATTTATCTATTCCTGTAAACTTTTCTGTGTGATACAGATTTGTTTATTAAAGTCTTCGACTTTCAGCCGTAGCAACTCTTAGTTGTGGGTGAGATCAGCTAAGGGAATCAAGTGCGTAGTATCCTGCTGGGATCAGAGACGTAAGGAGCGCAACTGTACCTTGGATCAGTGTAAGATTGATTGGGGTTCAACTACAGTCCAGACTGAAGTTAGATTGTAGTAGGCTAGTGTTTGTAGATGCTTAATACAGTGTGTGTTCAATCTGGACTAGGTCCCGGGGTTTCTCTACATTTGCGGTTTCCTCGTTAACAAAACTTCTGGTTTCTGTGTTATTTCTTTTTCGCATTATATTTTGTTATATAATTGAAATATCACAGGTTGTGTGTTGAATCGATCAATTGGTAAACCCAACCTTTGGTTGTTGATTGAAATTGATTGATCCTTGAACATTGGTCTTTGGTACCGTTCAAATTAATTTCTCTTGTATTCCATTAGACTTGCAGATTACTATTTGCTTGAGTAAGTATTGAATCGAGAAATTGAGATATAACTCCTTGATATACTTTTCTTAAGATTGAGTATGACTATCTAGTTGATTCTCTTGATAGTATATTGGAGTTAGTCCATACAGATTGCTAAGCGAAATATTGAGTGAGGTTGTTAGACCCCCACTTTTTCACATATGAAACTACCAGTGGTTGGACTTGGCTTTAGTGGAATTCTCTTTAGACTATTCGGTGGTGCATATAGGCTGGAACTCTGTTAGGATGTCACATTAGTTTCACATTGCTATGTTGATATGTTGCATGAGCAGTCACAAAATTGGCGTTGTTATTATAAGGGCTTCAACTGCATTAACTTGCACTCATCTTGCAACTATTCTCTAAATTTACACATACATATATATTTTTGTTAATAAATTTCATATGCAAGGGGCGAGTGTTATAGAGTTAAAATGTGGACATTGAAGTCTGGAGAAGAACGAAGAGAATGAAATCGGATAATTAAGATTTTGGAGAAAATTAGATGGAAAGAGAAGAGATTTTGATGCTTTCAACTAGCTAAAATGCACATTTATCGTTGATTGCGTCGAGATACATTACCATGAGTTCGTCAGTGACGTAAAAGGATCCATCCTAGCGACATTTCACCGGCTCTTCGGTTATTGATGTTAAAAAAACCTATAAAAACTCGAATTTAAATATGTATTTTGATTGATTATGGGGTTATTTCTAAGGTAGTATATGTCACCATTTATGTATTATTCAGATTATGGTAGTAAATTATAGTATTTTAATTTGTTATTTTGATTATGGTAGTAAATTACATGATTGCTAAAGGCTGATGCCAATAGTTTCAGGGGGATACCATTTGAGTGATCTGACGGTCAGGATCGGGTTTTATTTTTTTGTCTTATATAGAATGGTATCCCCTGAATTTATTGGCATCAGCCTTTAGCAATCGTGGTAAATTATAGTGTTTAATGTGTTTATTTTTCGCTTTTCATCTGGGCAACATTGGCGGTTTTTCAAGTTTGAATTACAAAAATCTATCTCTATGAAACTCATATTTCAGTGAATGCCTGCAAAAATTACTGATTTTTTTTCTTCTTCTTTTGCTCTGATAGCCCTTGCAAAAATTACTGATCATAAATAAATAACATCTACTTTGAGAAAAACCCCCCTTTAATCCTAACACACCGAACTATGGAAACTATGCTTTTATGTATCTTAGGTTTAGAGGCATCGCAAACTAAAACATCGTAGAATCTTTATATATTCAAATCAATTTTTGCTTATTATGCAAGTTTTTTGTTTATCTAATACATTTATTCAGGTACAAACATTCTCACATGATACCAATTCACGATTATACTTTACCAGGCAAATTTTGCAAACGTTTATAATGATTGTAAAAATGAACAAACACTACGAATTTCAAACTATTCTTTTTAACTCATAAGACGGATTCCAGTTATGAACCTGCAAGTGTAGGGTTAGAATTTGAACCATAAAAGATTGCACTGCCAATGGTTGGACTTGGCTCGGGTGGAATTCTCTTTAGACTATTCGGTGGTGCATTTGAGCTGGAACCCAAGAGTGTTAGGATTTCACATTGCTATGCAGATATGTTAAATGAGCAGTCACAAAATTGGCATGTATTTCTTGTTATACGAAAGGCTTCAACTGCCATTAATTTGCACTTGTCTCACAACTGTTCTTTAAATTTACATACACATATTTTTGTTAATAAACTTCATATGCAAGGGCGAATTGTATAGAATCAAATTATGAATATCTAAGTCTGGAAAAGAATGAAAGGAACCAAGTCTGGACACAAATTTAAACTAGCTACAACAACTAAGATTTTGGAGAAAACTATATGGGAAGTGATTTTTGCTACTCCCAACTAGAATGCAACAATTTTCTAGTTTTTATAGTTTCAAGAGATGCAAGCCTTGCTTGTTTCATTTTTGATGTTTTGAGGGATACATTTTATTTTCTAACCAGTAAATATTTATCCGTGGTATCCTGTTATCTTATTTACGTTGAGTAGTGCAAACTAAATCATGTAAGATCTCTAAAATAATTATAAAATCTTTATATTTTCAAACACTACGGACTTTTTTTCTCCTCAAAATAGAGAATCCACTTATGAACCTGTACGGTCAGAATTTGAACCATAAAAAAAATGTCCTACCGGTTTGTTAGAAGACCATTAAACTGATGAATTCCGAACACAATTTTTATGTCCAATAATGAAATTCTACAGTTCGTTAGAACACAATTTATACATACATTTTCGTTACATGTTTTTGTAAGAGAGAGAAATTAAGATAGGAGATGTTGGTTCAGAAGCACGACGTATGAACTTACAAACTGAAAAAAAAAAAAAACATTACAACGGAAGTTCATCCAATAAAGTGAAATCTGTTAAGGTTGGGGAGAGCTTGTCAACCGGACTCGTATATAATTTGACAGCAGATCAATGCTACAGAAGAAACCAAGAACGCCACCAAGAATTTGCTGCTGGTTACATAATATTGAATAAATGTGTGAGCACAGTGGACATACGGAACGAAGCTTTCGTAATTCATTTCATGAGGTATGGTAGAGTGCAACTATAATATTTCAGATCAAATCGAAAGGAAGTACTGAAATACTTACCTCCACGAGTCGCAGTAGTAGCATTGTCATCCTGCGAACTAAAATCCCGATGCCTAGAACGGAAAGGCCATAAAGAGGATAAATTATTCCATCGCCACCCACCACGACGATTTCTAGCGCCATGTTCTTCTGTTCCTCCTCCTACACTGGACGAGGTGTCTTGACTATCGCTATCACCTTCCTCATGAGGCTGTTGTTGGTCATTGGCAGCCGGAAGCTCATTGCGACAAACAGGACAAGAATTATGAAGCCTCAGCCAAGGAACAATGCAGTCAGAATGATAGACATGTTTACACGGCATTTCTCTCACGTCAACACCAACTTCAAATTCATCCTTACAAACTGGAGAAGTTGATTCATTATTTGTCAGATAGTCTTGAGTCATCTTCACCGTCGGCAGCGCATCAATTGCCGATGCAGGAGCCGGAGACGGGCCAGGTCTATCATTTTGTGTTAGTTCCTCAATCAATTCGTTCAACCCTGGTCCAGCAAAATAATTCCTTGGATCAACAGCTCTGGGATCACTTGGGTTAAAAGTAGGCAGACTCGTATCCTCATCTTCATCCTCGTTGGTGGTTCTACGACGAGAACGACGAGAATGTGGGTTCTGGTTAGAAGAAGGAAAAAGAATGTCATAAGACCATGGAGCTCGACTACCATTATCATTTTCAAACTCCCACCGGTTTCTCCTGAAATCAAATTCAGAGCTGCTGCGCCTTCGACGGTGAAATGGATGTTGTTGCGGTGGCGGTTGTTGTGGATTAAGCAGCATAAGGGAGAGAGCTTCTAGCAGACGAGCTTCTGGAGATGCATCGATTCCAGAGAGATCAAGTACAAGTCTAGACCTTGGCCTAGGCCTAACTACATCAAGTTCATGTAAGAATTCACCAAAACACCGGGGACAAATGATTTCAGATGGGTTGTTTTAAGTGGCAACTCTGACGGATCGATGACACTGGTAACACCAATATAGACGGTACGTTCTGTGAATGTAGTTAACTGACCTAACATTTGAAGTTGGAGGTGACCCAGACATGTTGATGAGAAATTGTGAATGAGTGCTGATGAAAATGTTGATATTACAACAATTCTTGAGTTCTTGATATCTATTTTGCTTTTTTTTGGTGTTGCCGAAAGAAGGAAAGAGAGGTTAGTTAAAAGTATAAAGGAAAGCAAAGAATGACTCAACTAAAACTTCTACAATTAAACATTTCTGAGCAAAGAATGACTTGGGGAAATGCTGAAAAGCAATTCTGGAAATCTATTACTGTTACTCTTATATGTACTCTTTATGCAGTAACTTGAAAGGAGGTTTTGCTTTTCTGGTCAACTATTTATGTTCAATCGAGAAATCTTTCTATTGAAAAGAAAAGATTCCAAATGTGAAAAGAAGGGTTTACTCGATTCCAAATGCAGAAGATAGCAATGGGGTTTACTTGACATTCACTCTCATCCTGTGCCACAACCACATTAGAGCTCCATGCTTTATTTTGAGACATTGGGCTTGACAGTATCGAAAGAACGATATTTCGGGGACCATGGTTTTTTTGGGACCATGGTTTTATTTTGGGTAAAGACATTAGAAGTAAATCAATGTCACCCCTTATCTGGATATTTATATTAATATCTAAATTACTCTCCTGATTAATTTTGGGTGATGATTAGTTAGTGTTAATAATAGTTAGTGTAGTGATTAAGTTAAAGATGATTAGTGAGATTAAAAAATCAGATGATTTCTTTTTAAAGAAGTAGAATTATTGAGAGAGTAAAGTTAGAGAAGATGAAGAAGGAAAACATGAAAACGATGGATTTTACCAACCACAACCGGAGGAAGGATATTTGGGTACCCAGGTGTGCTTCAAACTTAGATAATGTTGGTTAAATTGATCCAAACTTTCAAAAAAAAAATGAATTTTTTTATGTAAATTTGGGTCAGTTCGGTTACCATATGTCAAGAACATGTAAACGAACACACCTGAAAGTGTAGTTCGGTTACGTTTTCCAAACACGCAGGTTACCGAACTTGCTCACTAATGGAGGTTTTGGTCGTACAGTGTAATGTTCGGTTACCTAGGATAAAATGGTAGGTAACCGAACTTTGAACTTAACAATTTATTTGGGTACATCTTGTGTGTTCGGTTGGTTCACAAACTTCAACACATTTTGCGAATCAACCGAACTGGGCTTATATATGCATATATGCAATTAGGCAAACGTTCGGTTACTGCGAAATTTATTTCTTGGCGAATTAGGTAGAGTTCGGTTACGAAGTTTCAAAGGTAGAGTTCGGTTACAAAGAAAACTTAACATTTTTGCGAACGAACCGAACTTGTGGACTTCTCATTATTTTCGTAAACTAAAGTTCGGTGATATCCTTATTTTGCGAAGGAACCGAACTTATGGACTTCTGTTGTTCTAATACAAGGAGCTCGGTTAAAAGTATTTTTTCTGAATCAACCGAACTCTATTGGCTAAGTTCGGTTACTTTGTAGTTTTAAAATTTTTTGCAAAAAAACCGAACTCTATTGGCTAAGTTCGGTTATTTTGGAACTCAAGATAGTGGCCACAACAACACGGTTCGGTTAGACTGGATTTGTTTTTTTTCGGTTCTAAGGGTGGAGTTTGGTTACTTTGTAGTTTTAAATTTTTTTGCGAAACAACCAAACAGAGAGTTCGGTGACTTAGTTTTAAATCCAATAGAACCGAACTGTTCTTCGTGTTCTTCATTTTCAAGAAGTTCGGTTAGTAAACTAGGGTTTTTTGGAAAATCAGCCTAACCGAACATGGCTCTGTAACTCCTACTAAAATCCTATTTTGATGATTTCTATTCGATTGAAGCAATCAAAATCAAATTAAAGTGAAGGGTTTGTTGGAAAATACCTCCGGAGTGGTCCCATGGCAGAATCAGGCTGCGGCTGGCGTCTTTTATACTCGATAAAATTATCATGTAACAGAACTTAATTGTGATTGCATTGATGTTGTTACATTTCTTAAATAGGCGGTGGTGGTGGTAATCGGTGGTTGGTGGTGGTGATGATCGGAGGTGGTGGTGGTGGTAATCGGCGGTGGTGGGCGGTGGTGGTGGTAATCAGTGGTTGGTGGTGGTGATAATCGGAGGTGGTGGTGGTGGTAATCGGCGGTGGTGAGCGGTGGTGGTGGGAGGAGGTGGTGGTTATATATATATAGGTGGTTATTAGGTTGGTTTAAATTAAATTAGGTTAAGGGTATGTTAGTCATTTCAACGTTTTAGGACACCCCTTATCACTATAGGGAAGGTGGCCTAATAAAACCATGGTCCCTTCAAAAAAACCATGGTCCCTAAAAAATCATTCTATCGAAAGTACCTCCTCCAGGATCCAAATCAACTACTCCCTCCGTTACTTTTTAATAGGCCAGTTTCTATAAATAAATATTTCAAAAAATAGGTCAGTTTCCTAATTGGGAAAGTCAAATGTTACTTTAATTTTCTGGGACCACTTTTCTTTTAACTTCTTTTGACGACAAGTGTTATGTGGACCATTTCACTTATTTCTTTGGCTGACAAGTGTCACGGGGACCATTTCACTTCACTTCTTTTATTGACAAGTGTCTAGAGGACCACTTTCAATAATTAGTTCTCTTAATTTCCTTAATTTTTCTCAAAAAAGAAACTGGCCTATTAAAAAGTAAAGGAGGGAGCATGTAGTTGTCTTAAAAACTTAAAAACCAATCAATAGATGGAAAATCCTTTTAACAGAATGGAACTCCAAGACATTTGGATTCTAAACCATTAACTAATCAGTTTATATTACCTCAAAGGGGTGTAATGCATCATGCATGTGAAGCAATAATTTCACATAACAACAACATCCGATGATGATTCATCGGCAATACGGCTATTGAACAACAAAAAAAGTACTTTCTTTACATACAAAAGTAATCTTACTAGTGTTCCATCTAAATCCAAAATGCCAGATGCCGACGTCATCATCAATAATCATCATTAATAATAGTTGATGATTCATGGAGTATTTTCTGTACGGATACCACTCTTGCTTTTAGAGAACAGTTTGCTAAACCCATTACGACTTTTTTCAGAACTACCAACACGATTTACAGATGAAGAAGCTGATGACGACGAAGAAGATGATGCCGGTGACTCTCCACTATTACCATTTGTGTTCCTGGAGAGACCAGAACCATCGTCAGCTGCTTGATTTGCAGTTGAATAAGCATCATTTGAGTGCAATTTCCAATATTCACCACTGCTTTTATCTGGGGTCAGTAATGACCCTCCTCCCACATTTATTTCAAGTGGCTTCTCGTCAGAATCCATCATAAAATCTTCCAATGTTGCCAGTGATTTCAGTTGCTGCCCAAGAGAAGCTATTGTCCTCTGACACTCTGCTAGTTTACCAGCTGCCACAGCCAGTTCTTTATCCTGCCAAAAGACAAACTTTAAATTTTTTAACCTGAAGATGAAATAGGTAAAAAGCTATCCTTCCATGATTCTTATCATAATAGGTAGTTGCATTCAATTAATATTGCATGCCATCAGCCTTCCCGGAGGAATAAAAGGTGGATCCATGTATGAGTAGTACTATGCAGTTGTTACCAGCCCGTTACGGCATTGTTTAGAAAAATAGCAGTTGATCCCACTTTGTGTGTGCCACTACTGCACCTACCTTGAAACACTGCTCCAATCTGAAGACGATCTAAATGCTGATTTAGATTCATTACCAATAATACCATCTCATTTATTATCACACTCATACGAATCAGATTTTCACCGTTTTTTTGTATAACATGCTCACAAGAATTTGGGTCATTTCAATATTGACCCCCAGGAGGGTTGTGACAGTGTACGAGTTAGTAGGGTGCTAGGGCAATATTGTGCTTTATAAGTTGTATGGTAATGCTCCTATACAGAAGATCGAAAGACTTGCCATGCTTCCTCCTTCCCTTCCCCCCAGTAAAATTTCAACATTCGCAAGTCATAAATAGCAAATGAAAGAGTATAAGATACGGTAAGATAACTAACCTGCTTTATCTTTAGCTCCCCATTTGAGTTGGTAGCTCGCCTACGCTCGGTTTCAAGTCTCCTTTCAGATAACTCTTCTTCCAGTGACTCACACTTGCTCTTAATTTCTGCTGACATTGCTCGTTCGTCCTCGACATCCATCTCTAATGAATCCACCTTAGCACGTAGTGTCGCAACCTCTTCTTCCATCACTAAAATTTGGGATTCCATTGCTTTTCGCGTTGTATTCGCGGATTCAATTTCTAATTCGATTGCCTGCTTTGCTACTGCTTCAAGACCCATCTTTTTTTGTAGCTCCAACAGCTTCTCCTCAGTTTCCCTTAGCTGATCCTCAGATGTCCCCAGACGATTTTGATTCTCAGCTAAAGCCTTCTCGAGCTGTGCTTTCTCCACTTCCATCCTCTCTAGCTTTTCTTCCAGTTCGGTTGTCCTCTGGATCATGGCATCAAGGTCTGCTTTTAATTGATCATGGTCCTGCCCCTTCTCATCATTATGTTGTTGGCGGGAAGCAACTGCTGTTTCAGTTTCAGTTTCAGGCAATGCTGCAAGTCTCTCCATCTCGAGGAAATCATCCAGGAAATTGATATCTGCGGAAGAGGCAGAAGCAAGGGCTCTACCACCAGCAACCTTCTCGTTCTTCTTGAACTGATCAAGCTCAGTGATCAGAGCCGAAGCCCATGTGTCTGAGCAGCCTGGCTCGGACTCATTCAGCTCCACAGCATTACTAATATTATTTAACTTGTGAGGTAGATCGTTTTCGATTGCAAGTAACCGGTCTCCACCGTCTGATTGGCTATCTGTGAATGATTCAACACAAATCGAGGAGGAAGAGGCAACAGTAAAAGATTTCTGATCATTGTTATTAGCCTTGCGAGCAGCGGCTCTGAGCCTGCGGCACTCAGCTTCAAGCTTGGCCACCTTTCTTATGCTCTCTAAACGCTGCTTTGCGGCTGATTCGGCTGCTTGGACACTCAAATCTCTCTCCAGAGTCATGATTTCGAGCTCTTCTGCTTGAGCAGAAAGCTCAAGCTTTAGAGTTGAGTTTTCCTTCTTAGCAGCCTCAAGCTTTGGATTGAGATCAGTACTAGAAATTTTGGGCTCAGCCTTGGCAGCTTCAAGTTTTTTCCGGAGCTCGTCAAGCTGGCTTTCAAGCTCAGTTTTAGTGGATTCCCATTCATGGGTTTTCTGAACAACAGCTTCGTGAATCTTATGTTCTTGTTCCTCTTTAGCTTGCCTAAGCTGTCTGACACACTCCTTAAGAGCCCCATCGAGCTGACCCACTCGATCTTCAAGCGCTGAATTCTTCTGAACTGCAGTTTCAAGCTGTTGCTTGAAGGCGGCCGCTTCATTTTCTGCCTTCTCCCATCCTAAGAATGGATATTTCAAACAGAAAAACCAGATTAACTCTTCATGAACAATATTCCTTATATTACTTACATTCTAGTACACATACTGGAACTCAGATTTGATAACAACCTCTTTTCAAAAGAGTCTTTCCACAGCAAAATACTTCCAAACTTTAGTTTATTAACAGTAGAATCAACTTATAACTTTCTGCAAGCATCTTTACCTGAAACCGCTTCTTCTGCAACTTTGGCATGTTGCTTTACTAAGTCCTCTTTGGCGCTGATGTTCAAAAGAGCTGCAGAAAGTTTTTCAGTCAGATTCCTCATATTGTCATTAACCTCTTCAACACTGGTTGCAGATTTCGATGTGACCTCTGGGGATTGTATATTATCCACGGGAGATGGCTTTGATTGTTCTTGCTGCATTAATTACAAACAGAAACAAAAGCTCATTACTTTTCTTACTATTCATGCACATCAGGATTGAAGTCACAAAATTGAAGAATACATACAAAGTGCAAGGTCTAATCATAAGGAACTTAGAAAGTAAATCTAATTATTGAAAAGTAAGCTAAGAATATTTGGTTATTTCCAAAGTAATAATGGATTCTTAGGGTCTCACTAGTCAGTTTACCTTCAAAAGCCTCAGGTTTTCGGGCATCATAGGAGGGAAAAAGAAACCAACTTAACAACTGGAAAACATGTGGATAAAAATATCAAATAAATGAAAGTAACTATTCCCACTCATTGATCAGATGCAATAGGATTTTAACATGGTTCTTCTGCACAATCAGAAACGCAGCCATTAATTTTTTTATCAAGTAGTTGGATAAAAGAACATTCCAATTTATTCACACTGGAGGATTTGGTTTGCTGATACTAGGTGCCACATAATAAATTTACTCGGTAGCCACATGGCTCAAGAGAGGTTCAACCTAGTGAATTTACTAATAGGCAATGACTTTATGGGGATTGCATAGGCATCACCTTTGAAATAAAGCTAAATGACTAGAAATGAATTTTCGTCCATCTATTAAAATATCGTACTTAAAAACTTTTTCGGAGAAATAAAGTCGTAGTGAAGTACGCCAACACTCTGTAAAAGTCAGTCCCAAATTCTCAATTCAACTGGTCTCTCTTGACAATGTCCTGACAGTACGCTGTTTAGCAACTGCAATGTCCAACATGTGCGTTCCTCTAGGATTAAAAAGATAGTATGATCATCTTCTGTTACCTGTGAATGTCTTCACCTCATGATTAAGAAGGGGATCTATCCAATAGACCCCTTAAAGAGTGTGAAGTAACTATTATTCTTTAAAGTTTGTGGTAAGATGATATCGTGTCTTAAGCAAGTAATAAAACTAGGGCAACGACAAGGTCAGACTGCGCATTTGCATTTCATTCTTCAGATTCTACTAATAGTATAGAAGTTTAATGTTAAAAAGGAATGTCATTATTGGTGAGAGTAGCTTGTGCTTTTGGGAATCCAACCAAACTGCTCTTCT